>NC_055993.1:93051113-93357542 GCF_018446385.1 Zingiber officinale
AGGAAAAGCAAAACCATTCTCATTCCGGTAAATCATTTTCATAGCAAGACATGCATCAATATCAATCATATTATTACCATGAATGATCTTTAGTTCATCTATATCACAACCAAAATTTATAGCTACTTGAGTAATCAAACCACCAAAAATAATCGATCTTAAGGATGCCTTCCCAGCTCTCACCAAGGTTTGCAAAAAATGGAAACCGGAATCAAAATCAACCTTATGTAACATAGCCTACAAAGCATAAAGTTCCACTTTTCTAACAACTCCATCGCTTTCCCCTCTACCAAAAATAGTTTTACTCATAACTCAATGTAAGTACCTGTAACGCCCACCCTTCTTACTACTCTACTACTCTCTAAGGATGACCGTTACTTATCTACTAACTCCACTTAATTGCCCCGTGAGGAGTTCCTACCGAAAACTTTTGACAGAATCTCCCCTGTACCGGTGACAAAATCAACAATACATGCAAAATAAGACCATCATGCACATGCGGCTGGTATATATGTATCTCACAACCACGCAGTAATAAGACACAACAACTAAAAATAAAACCATCCTAGCAATAGCAACGAATAAAGCTCCAAGAATAGAAAACAACCAAACTAACAATGCGGAATACTCTCAACTAGCAACATAAGAAAAGGAAATGACCCTTTAATAATCTCAACTTCTCTAATAATAGTAAAGGACTCTAAACAACTTCTTAGCCAGGTCCCGAGGCTTCCATAGTTCAACATCACACACCATTCATCATGCATCCTCCTTGTCGCCTTCCTCTTTATACCTTAGCTTTTCCTTGTCTGCAGTAGGAGGAAAAATAAATCTATAAGCGAAACACTTAGTAAGTACTAATCTATCTCACAAAAGCTCATAAGTGCATAAGATGCAAAAGATGCTGAGACTGAAATGCTAAACAGAAAAGGCTAAACATGCTCATCTCATAGCAAATCACTAAAATAAACTGCATACTCATGATATAAGAATAAATCTGCATACTCATGACATAAGAATAAATCTACATACTTATGATATAAGAATAAATCTGCATGCTAGAAATAAAGCTAATCATGCTCAATAAACTCATAAGGAAAACAAATGAAAACTAATACGATATGCTTAGAATTAAAAGAGCTAATCTTGGCTAGTTCTAAACATAGGTGATACTTGTTTCATTTACTTATAGCTTTATACTTGAAATTAATTCTTAACTTTCTTCTTTTATTTCTTGGGTCCAGGCTTAGTACCATCTTATGCGCGCTCTCTAATAGAGACTGAGATAGCGAGCCTCCAGTCCTATGAGGATAAAGACCTTGGTCTTACTAGGGCCAAGACCTCGGAATTGGTCACCTGGATTTGTTTAACGACAACCTCGGAAGTCGGGTACTAGCCTCTTACTTTAATTTACTTGTTATCTTTTCTAACTAGACCTTGGTCTTTTCCTACTTGTAGCTACTCATAATCCTCTAATAGAGCTTACTAGATCACTGTAAGTATGTCTAACAAGTAGAGAATTGCAACTAACTGAGCAGGCTATAAAAAAATAAAATAAAACCAATCAAATTCTTATACTGCTTACTCATTTAAGTGGTTGTTCATGCTTGTTCTACTATACAAGAAACATACAACTAAGAAATCTAAACTGTATGCTAGGATAACAAGACTGTTCATGTTCATGGAGGTAGCAAAGCACAAGTAGAAAATCTGTACATCATGCTTTAAATTCCAGAATGCAAAGATACGACAGCAAGCACAAGTAGCAAATTTGTAAGCAATACATATGAAAACCTGCCTATTAAAATCTGCATCCTATACTTATAAAAATCTGCTCAAGCTCTATTAACAAAATGGAAAACTGATCATGCTTAATTATTAGAAAATGGAAAACCGAAATGCTCAATATAATATTGTTCGGGTCTGGCAACTTTAAGGAACGGAACTAGCATGTGCATATACATGTTTATCTTAATGGATAAATCTACTCTGCTATAAAATTGTCTACTGCAAATCTGAAACTAAAATACTCAAACCACATGGTAAGATGATCTAAAGCTACGTGTTAACCAAAAGGAAATGACAACGGATCCAAGCACTTGCTAAAAGGACCACTACAAACAAAAGAAACTCTAATCTGAATCTTACGAAGGAAATTCTGGTTCAATATCACAGCAACAGAGGAACCCAAGCCTAAATTCTGCATGGTCCTAAATCATGATAGGAACTAAAGCTCTATCATTCCTCCATTCTTTCTATACGGAAAGTTCCAAAACAAAGGAAATCTAAACAGCAAGTATCTAAAGTTACACTGCACGCTTTAAACTAGAATAGATTTAAAACCATTCAAATCCCTTCACAGCAAACAAACCGTCCCCTGCCTATGGTAGCATTCAAAGAAAACATTTTGTCAATCAACATAAGGGCACCCAAAACCTGCTGCATCACCCACATATCCGAACAGAAACTTCGTTACAATGAGCTATCCCATTACTATCTTGAAGAAACAACTCATCAACTGAATGTATCACCCAAGACCCAGAATTATCTGATGCACAAGAACTAAATCTGCAGGGCTAAAATCTAGGCCGATCATGCACATTAAGGTAGCAAGGAAAAAGGAAACATTCTTCTCAGCATGCTTCGAAGATAAAAACGGAAACGAAGATCCAAAGAATTCGGAGCAACTCCTACCACAGGTGAGTAGTACTTACAATGCTCTCTTGGACTTACTACCGAAGGAGAAGAATTCTAGGGTTCGGAGGAGATGAAGATCTCGGTTTCTCCTTCGTGCTCACGGCACTCTTCGCTGAGATGATCCCGATTTCGTGAAGCTCTTTCGGAAAGAGCCTCTCGTCGACCGCCGGAGTGAAGACCTAGTGCCGTCGTCCCTTTTCGCCCGAGAAGGATCGCTCGAAGAAGAGGGAATAGTGCTGTCACGAGGAAGGGGAAGGAAAGATCGGGATTTCGGCGAGAAAGGGAAAACTTAATCCCTTTATAACTAGGTTTTCTATTACTAACTATACCTTAAATATAATCCATTCTTTCCTTAATTAACAAAACCCGCTGGTACAGCTGGTCAACCATCATTTGGCCAAGTGAAAGGTCGTGGTTTCGAATCCTCAGCCGAGCCTTTTATTCCCCTTTTATTTAAAATGCTCCTAACTACTGCTTAAATGTATTTCGTTCCATATTTATTCACAAAATGTTTGCAGAACAGTTGGCTGGCTGGATTCGGTTAAGGCTCAATTTAGGTCCGAGGCTATGGTTTGAATCTCGGCTTGAACATTTTTTTGTTAAAACTTCTTTCGTTTAGTAATACCAAACGACCTCCAAAAATTACATAAAAATACTTTAAAAATTCCTAAAAATCTCTAGAATATTTTAAAAGCATTTATAAATATTTTTGAGGACTTTTGGAACTTAAAATGAGGAAAATTGGGTCGTTATAGTACCTAAAAATGGAGTTTTGCATATGGGAAACTTTAGTTCGAGGGCTCATAAGATTGATTCAAACTAGTAATCAAATTCCAAAAATTATTTCAATTGAATCTAGAGTCAAACCTATGAGAGCTACTGATGGGCAATTCAAAACAATTATTGAAGTCATTAAATAGCCACTGAAATTCTTGATTCATTAATCTAAAAGTTATTTTTCCAATGTAATCATCTTCAGTAGCAAAGTGAATATCTAGTGAACTCAAAAACTCCAGTATGATATGAGGATATGTAGGTAGATGTGTCCTCACGTTCCCAAATGACTTCCTCGTGCTTCTGGTTCTGCCAGATGACCTTCACTAGTGGTACTTCTTTATTCCTTAGTCTCTTAACTTCTCTGTCCACTATCTGTGTAAGTCTGCTCTCGTAGCTAAGATCCTCTTGGCTCTACACTGTCTGAGGCTGAATCACTTGGCTAGGGTCGTGGAGACACTTCTTTAGCATGGAGACATGAAATACATTATGTATTGCCGACATATCCTGTGGTAAGTCCAGCTTGTAAGCTACTTTCCAAATCCTTTCTGTGATCTGGTAGGGTCCTACATAGCGAGGACTTAATTTGCCCTTTTTGTCAAATCTCATCACTCCCTTCATAGAAGCAACCTTGAGAAAGACTGAATCTCCTACTTGGAATTCAAGTGGCCTACGGCGTGTGTCAGCATAACTCTTCTGTCTACTCTGGGCAGTCTCAATTCTCTGTCTGATCTTTTGGATAGCCTGAGTAGTCTCATCTATCAGCTCTGTCTGAATGTCCAATTCCACTTCCATTTCTTTCCTCTCACCTGCTTCTTGCCAGCAAATAGGTGATTTGCACTTCCTACCATACAACGCCTCATATGGTGCCATCTTGATGGTGGCCTGATAGCCGTTGTTGTAGGTAAATTTAGCTAAGCACAAATACTTGCACCAACTTCCCTTGAAATCCAGCGCACAAGCTCTGAGCATATCTTCTAAGATCTGATTTACTCGCTCTGTCTGTCCATCAGTCTGAGGATGGAAGGCTGTGCTGAACTTGAGTTTGGTGCCTGGTGTATTCTGAACACATTCCCAAAAGTGAGAGGTGAAGCGCCCATCTCTATCAGAAACGATAGATTTAGGAACTCCGTGAAGTCTGATCACCTCCTTAACATACAGTTGTGCCAACTGCTCTATAGAATGGGACACCTTGATGGCTAGAAAATGAGCAGACTTAGTCAATATGCCCACTACTACCCATATAGCATCATATCCATTTGTAGTTCTTGGAAGACCTGTTATGAAGTTCATGGATATGTCTTCCCACTTCCACTCTGGTATACGAAGAGGCTGTAGAACTCCTCCTGGTCTCTGGCGTTCTGCTTTGACCCTCTGACATGTCAGGCAGGTACTGACATATTTAGCTACATCTCTTTTGAGTCCAGACCACCAGAACCTCTATTTCACGTATTGGTACATCTTGGTAGAACCAGGATGCATGGAGTAAGGTGTAATATGAGCTTCTTCTAGAATTTTCTTTCTCAATTCCTCATCATTGGGGACACAAAGGCGGCTCCCCTGATAAAGAATTCCATTGTTTGAGACTTAAAATTCTAAATTTTCTCCTTCTTGTATCCCTTGCTTGATCTTTTAGATATCTGGATCTTCACTTTGTTTCCTCCGTATATCCTCAAGCAGGGTTGATTCTAAGGTCAATGCAGAGAGTTGTCCATAAATAATTTCCATTCCAAAGTCTGACAACTCCTTCTGCAGTGGCAGGGCTAATGATGACAAGAACATCAGGGATGCACTGGATTTTCTGCTTAGTGCATCTGCCACTTTGTTAGCTTTGCCTGGGTGGTAGAGGATTTCACAGTCATAGTCTTTGACCAACTCTAGCCACCTGCGCTGTCTCATGTTTAAGTCCTTCTGGGTAAAGAAATACTTTAAACTCTGATGGTTTGTGAAGATTCTGCACTGGACTCCATACAAGTAATGTCGCCAGAGTTTCAGTGCAAAGACCACAGCTGCCAACTCAAGATCATGGGTGGGGTAGTTCTTCTCATAGTCTTTGAGTTGTCTGGAAGCATAAGCTATAACTTTTCCTTCCTGCATGAGTACAACTCCTAAGCCCATCTTGGAGGCATCACTGTAGATGTCAAAACTCTTGTCACTAGCTGGAACAGTCAGAATGGGAGCACTGGTCAGTCTCTTCTTCAGCTCTTGGAAACTCTGCTCACATTTGTCTGACCACTCAAACTTTTTGTTCTTTCTGGTCAAGGTTGTCAGTGGAGAGGCTATCCTGGAAAAGTCCTCCACAAATTTTCTGTAGTACCCAGCTAAACCGAGGAAGCTTCTCATCTCCCTGGCGTTCTTGGATCTACTCCAGTTGTTAACTGCTTCTATTTTGGCTAGATCCACTTGGATACCTTCTTTAGAAATTATGTGGCCTAGAAACGCCACCTGATCTAACCAGAATTCGCACTTTGAGAATTTAGCATGCAACTGCTTTTGCTGAAGGGTCTGCAATACTATCTTCAAGTGCGTGTCATGTTCCTCTGGGGTCCTTGAATAGACTAGAATGTCGTCGATGAATACGATGATAAATTTGTCAAGGTATTCTTTGAACACTCTGTTCATTAAGTCCATGAAGACCGCTGGTGCATTAGTCACACCAAAAGGCATGACTACAAACTCGTAGTGTCCGTATCTGGTCCTGAATGTCGTTCTGGGTATATCCCTTTCTTTCACTTTTAGCTGATGTACCCAGAGCGCAGGTCTATCTTTGAGAATACTGTCGCCCCTCTCAACTGATCAAATAAGTTGTCGATCCTGGGAAGGGGGTACTTGTTCTTGATTGTCACTTGATTCAGAGCTCTATAATCTATGCACATCCGCATAGATCCATCCTTCTTCTTGACAAACAACACAGGAGCTCCCCAAGCTGAGTGACTAGGGCAGATGAAGCCTTTGTCAAGTAGCTCCTGAAGTTGCTCTTGTAACTCTTTTAGCTCTGCTGGAGACGTGCGATACGGAGCTTTTGAAATTGGACCGGTACCAGGAACCAATTCAATCTCAAACTCCACTTCTCTATTGGGAGGCAGTCCAGGTAGCTCTTCTGGAAATACTTCTGGATACTCACAAACTACACGAACTTCCTCCTGCTTGGGTCTTTCTTGTTCTTCGGTACTCACAATGAATGCAAGAAAACTAGCACACCCTTTAGCTAACATCTGGTGAGCTGTCAGAGAATAGAGAAGTTTCTTGGTCCTCTTCCTTGGCACTCCTGTGAATACAAAGGTTTGTTGACCCTCTCGACTAAAGATCACTTTCCTTCTAGTTCTGATTACTTGACTGGGGTCTCTATTTCTCCACTATCTTTTCTTCTATCTTGACTAGCTTGTGTTGTGTTTGTTGTGCCTTGATGCTGTTCAGATAGTGCTCACAAATGTCTTGCTGACCAGCTCTTCACCAATCTGTGGTCAGTGAGTTTCACTACTGACATTAAGTGTTATTTCTGGTCTCAGCATTCGGAGCATCAGTCTGACTCGTTCTTTCACTGTACTTACTAACTCTAGGCAAAGGCGAGCTAGCCTGTTGAATCTTTTGACCGCTTCTTTTATTGGTAGGTCACCTTGTCTGAATTCTATAAGCTCTTCATAATGTTTATTGGGGATCCATTGACGGAAGAATTCTTCATAAAACTCTATCTCAAAGTCAACCCAGCTCATCTGGTTGACTGCTCTCTTACTCTTAACTCGCTCCCACCACATACAAGCATCTCCAGATAGGCAGAAAGAGGCACACTTAACCTTCTTGACTTCTGGCCAGTCAAGAAGCTCCATTGTGCTCTCAAGTGTCTTGAACCAAGCCTGGGCATCCCGGGGTCAGTCGTGTCTGAGAAACTTTCTGGCTTCAGCTTCAGCCACTATATCAGGGATGTTTCTTGTCTTCTCGGTGTTGTGACGACTTCCAGGGCAACTGATGGGCCTTCAGTCACCACTGGGGTCTCCACATTGATGGTTGGGGGAGTGGGAGGAGCTGGCTTCTGATTGGCCATCAGATTGGCAATCACTTGTTACTGCTCTGCTACTTGTCTCTGAAGTTGAGCAACAACTTCAGAGAGATTAGGCCCAGTTGTTCAGGGCTCTTCGTTCTCCTAAGCTTGGTCCTCAGTACGAATGGTACGGGGATGTCCTCTTCTTGACATCTAGTTATGCAGAGAAAAACTTGATATCTTCTCTATCCTTTCTAAACATACTTATATATGAATAAAGAAAAGAGAAACAAAAACTTCTATCTTACTTAAGCACTCATAAGCAAATACTCTGTACTGCAGTTAATAATAAGGAAAGCAATAAAAGAAAGAACTTAAATACTTTCTTACTTAAAGACGGCAAGGATGATGCTGATGTGTGTGATGCTGGAGAATGAGACCGGCTCTGATACCAACTGTAAGGCCCACCCTTCTTACTACTCTACTACTCTCTAAGAATGACCATTACTTATCTACTAACTCCACTTAATTGCCCCGTGAGGAGTTCCTACCGAAAAATTTTGCCAGAATCTCCCCTGTACCGGTGATAAAATCAACAATACATGCAAAATAATACCATCAGCCAGATACGGCTGGTATATATGTATCTCACAACCACGCAGTAATAAGACACAACAACTAAAAATAAAACCATCCTAGCAATAGCAACGAATAAAGCTCCAAGAATAGAAAACAACCAAACTAACAATGCGGAATACTCTCAACTAGCAACATAAGAAAAGGAAATGACCCTTTAACAATCTCAACTTCTCTAATAATAGTAAAGGACTCTAAACAACTTCTTAGCCAGGTCCCGAGGCTTCTATAGTTCAACACCACACACCATTCATCATGCATCCTCCTTGTCACCTTCCTCTTTATACTTTAGCTTTTCCTTTGTCTGCAGTAGGAGGAAAAATAAATCTATAAGCGAAACGCTTAGTAACTACTAATCTATCTCACAAAAGCTCATAAGTGCATAAGATGCAAAAGATGCTGAGACTGAAATGCTAAACAGAAAAGGCTAAACATGCTCATCTCATAGCAAAGCACTAAAATAAACAGCATACTCATGATATAAGAAGAAATCTGCATACACATGGCATAAGAATAAATCTGCATACTCATGATATAAGAATAAATCTACATGCTAGAAATAAAGCTAATCATGCTCAATAAACTCATAAGGAAAGCAAATGAAAACTAATACGATATGCTTAGAATTAAAAGAGCTAATCTTGGCTAGATCTAAACATAGGTGATACTTGTTTCATTTACTTATAGCTTTATACTTGAAATAAATTCTTAACTTTCTTCTTTTCTTTCTTGGGCTCAGGCTTAGTACCATCTTATGCGCGCTCTCTAATAGAGACTGAGGTAGCGAGCCTCCAGTCCTATGAGGATAAAGACCTTGGTCTTACCAGGGCCAAGACCTTGGAATTGGTCACCTGGATTTGTTTAACGACAACCTCGGAAGTCGGGTACTAACCTCTTACTTTAATTTACTTGTTATCTTTTCTAACTAGACCTTGGTCTTTTCCTACTTGTAGCTACTCATAATCCTCTAATAGATCTTACTAGATCACTGTAAGTATGTCTAACAAGTAGAGAATTTCAACTAACTGAGCAGGCTATAAAAAAATAAAGCAAAACCAATCAAATTCTGATACTGCTTACTCATTTTAAGTGGTTGTTCATGCTTGTTCTACTACACAAGAAACATACAACTAAGAAATCTAAACTGTATGCTAGGATAACAAGGCTGTTCATGTTCATGGAGGTAGCAAAGCACAAGTAGAAAGTTTGTACAGCATGCTTTAAATTCCAGAATGCAAAGATACGGCAGCAAGCACAAGTAGAAAATCTGTAAGCAGTACTTATGAAAACCTGCCTATTAAAATCTTCATCCTATACTTATAAAAATCTGCTCATGCTCTATTAACAAAATGGAAAACTGATCATGCTTAATTATTAGCAAATGGAAAACCGAAATGCTCAATATAATACTGTTCGGGTCTGGCAACTTTAAGGAACGGAACTAGCATGTGCATATACATGTTTATTTTAATGGATAAATCTACTCTGCTACAAAATTGTCTACTGCAAATCCGAAACTAAATGCTCAAACCACATGGTAAGATGATCTAAAGCTACGTGTTAACCAAAAGGAAATGACAACAGATCCAAGCACTTGCTAAAAGGACCACTACAAACAAAAGAAACTCTAATCTGAATCTTACGAAGGAAATTCAGGTTCAATATCACAGCAACAGAGGAACCCAAGCCTAAATTCTGAATGGTCCTAAATCATGATAGGAACTAAAGCTATATCAATCCTCCATTCTTTCTGTACGGCAAGTTCCAAAACAAAGGAAATCTAAACAGCAAGTATCTAAAGTTACACTGCACGCTTTCAACTAGAATAGATTTAAAACCATTCAAATCCCTTCACAGCAAACAAATCGTCCCCTGCCTATGGTAGCATTCAAAGAAAACATTTTGTCAAGCAACATAAGGGCACCCAAAACCTGCTGCATCACCCACAAATCTGAACAGAAACTTCGTTATAATGAGCTATCCCATTACTATCTTGAAGAAACAACTCATCTACTGAATGTATCACCTAAGACCCAGAATTATCTGATGCACAAGAACTAAATCTGCAGGGGTAAAATCTAGGCCGATCATGCACATTAAGGTAGCAAGGAAAAAGGAAACATTCTTCTCAGCATGCTTCGAAGATAAAAACGGAAACGAAGATCCAAAGAATTCAGAGCAACTCCTACCACAGGTGAGTAGTACTTACAATGCTCTCTTGGACTTAATGCCGAAGGAGAAGAATTCTAGGGTTCGGAGGAGATGAAGATCTCGGTTTCTCCTTCGTGCTCACGGCACTCTTCGCTGAGATGATCCCAATTTCATGAAGCTCTTTCGGAAAGAGCCTCTCGTCAACCGCCGGAGTGAAGACCTAGCGCCGTCGCCCCTTTTCGCCCGAGAAGGATCGCTCGAAGAAGAGGGAACAGTGCCGTCGCGAGGAAGGGGAAGGAAGGATCGAGTTTTCGGCGAGAAAGGGAAAACCTAATCCCTTTATAACTAGGTTTTCTATTACTAACTATACCTTAAATATAATCCATTCTTTCCTTAAATAACAAAACCCGCTAGTACAGTTGGTCAACCACCATTTGGCCAAGTCAAAGGTCATGGTTTCGAATCCTCAGCCGAGACTTTTATTCCCCTTTTATTTAAAATGCTCCTAACTACTGCTTAAATGTATTTCATTCCATATTTATTCACAAAATGTTTGCAGAACAGTTGGCTGGCTGGATTCGATTAAGGGCCGATTTAGGTCCGAGGTCCATGGTTTGAATCTCGGCTTGAACATTTTTTTGTCAAAACTTCTTTCATTTAGTAATACCAAACGACCTCCAAAAATTACATAAAAATACTCTAAAAATTACTAAAAATCTCTGGAATATTTTAAAAGCATTTCTAAATATTTTTGAGGACTTTTGGAACTTAAAATGAGAAAAATTGGGTCGTTACAGTACCTAAAAATGGAGTTTTGCATATGGGAAACTTTAGTTCGAGGGCTCATAAGATTGATTCAAACTAGTAATCAAATTCCAAAAATTATTCCAATTGAATCTAGAGTCAAACCTATGAGAGCTACTGATGGGCAATTCAAAACAATTATTGAAGTCATTAAATAGCCACTAAAATTCTTGATTCATTAATCTAAAAGTTATTTTTCCAATGTAATCATCTTCATTAGCAAAGTGAATATCTAGTGAACTCAAAAACTCCAATATGATATGAGGATATGTAGGTAGATGTGTGTACATGATATCTGTTGGATCGTAGACGTTCGATAGAGGGGGGGGGGGGTGAATATCGATTAACAAAATCGTTCGAGTAAAAACGCAGCGGAAATAAAAGAACAATGCTAACACAAGCTGGTTTTACTTGGTTCAGAGCCTGTGTCGACTCCTACTCCAAGGCCCGCACACAAAGGTGCTTTCGATGGGCAATCACTAGCAGTTCGAAAATTATTACAAATTAAAGTACAGGAATGCTAATGAAAATAAAGCAAATACCGACAAGAATTTAACTAAAAAGAGAAGGAGTCTGTTGCCGGAGCTTTGTTAGCGTCGCAGGGGCACAGAGCAGCAGAGCAAGCAGTAGAAGACTTTCTTTCAGTTGTTGTTTTGAAGCTCCCCTCTGACCCTCCTTTTATATGAGGCTCCGGGCGCCCTGGTGGGACGTGGCAGGTCCAACCAGCAAGCTCCACGTGGCGACGCGCGAGTTTGGATAAAATTCACCTCTCGGGCGCCCGGACCCTGTTTTCCCGCAGAATCCATCCTGCAAGACAAACGTTAGTCCGGAGGCAAATAATAAGTATGCCCTACAAAAGAGTTTGTTAGCACAGTTATATAGATAATCAAAAGGAGTATGACTTAGATTCCGTCTTTCCGAGACCAGAATCTAGTCACGATCTCGACTTAGAGATCCGAAATGGATCTAAGCCGGATCGACGCCTAATGTTCCCTTCCCGGGAATGAGTCCTCACAGTCACTCCCCTCCAGTGACTTACCTTACTTACCTGCCAGACGTCCGGTCAGCCCTTCGACCCGTCTGGACTTCTCGCCTAGCATTCGGTCATCCCATCGACCCGCTTGGACTTCTCGCCAGCTATCCGGTCAGCCCGTCGACCTAGCTGGACTTCGTGCCAGACATCCGGTCAGCCCGTCGACCTGTCTGGACTTTGTCTGCACACTCGGTCAGAGTATTAGATCACAACAAACCTAACTTAACCCGATTTGTCATTCATCAAAACCCGAGTTAGACCGTTAGTGCTAACCGCACCAACAATCTCCCCCTTTTTGATGGAATGACAACCTGGTTAAGTTAGTAAAAATATGCAGAAAAAATTAAGCATTTTGTTCTAGCATGTGGTTTAAGGTGATTTCTATCTTTGACATTTTGTTTTTCTAACTTAACCACCTATCTCTCCACCTTTGGCATTCATCAAACAGAGAAAACAATATAATACATAAAAAATGTAGAAAATGATGTCAAGTTAACTTGGGGGAGTTTTTAAATTTTACCATAGTAATGTAACATAACTAAGTTTTGAAAGTAATTTATTTAGCAACGTAACTTAGTATGAATTTGCAATCTTTTAAAAGCTAATTTTCAAGTATAGGTATCTAAATTACAATAAATTTAATTTTCAAAATAAGTTTTAACTTGGAATTCTATCCAACTAATCAAATTTTGAAAATTAAGTTTGAAAATCTACTTTTCAAAAACTAAACCCTTAGTTTATTTTAAGACTGAGTTTAAAAAATATATTTTTCAAAGCTAATTAAGATTTGATTTTCAAGTCAAAGTTTACAAAATCCAGATTTTCAAAATGAAGTGAATTTTAATTTTCAAATTAGACTTTAAGTCTAGATCCAATTATTGAAATTTTCAAAATAAACTTGTAAGGTTAAAACATATTTTTAAACATAAGTTTTATAAAGATAATTTTGCAAATGTAAGATTTTTAAAACCAAGTTTATTAGAGTTTAACAGAGATAAGTCAGATTTGTTAAAATATTTTTAAGAAAGTAATTTTCAAAAACTAATTTTAGTAAAGGAAAACTTAATCCTCCCCCTAAACCTGACATTTAAAATAGCTGTCTAACCAATTAGTTACTTACTGACTATCAGAAGATGACAACTTTCACTTGATTAGCTAAGTTAAGTTCATTGTGATCAGTTAGTGGTTGACTAAGCTGAATAACTTAACTTGATTAATGTAGGTTTTGTATTTAACGCCCAGACTTATATCGATACACTGACATAAACATCTTAAGTCCAGGCAATTGGCGTATACATCTCACCCCTTTCTAGGTTTGTCAATCACAAGCAAGGTAATCCTAGGGTATTGGTGAGATGCTCAAATACTAGTCCTGGGGGAACATGATTTCTAAGGGGATTTTTCTAGGCTAAGGCTAAAGTTGTTTTGAAATTCTAAAAGTTGGAAGGTTTTTAAAATGAATGAAAGCACATTTAACCTAGAATTTAAAACAGTCAATTTTAAAACAGATTTAAATTTTGAAAACTCTAGTCTATTAAATTAGAGTATAACCAATCATATCTGAAATGTAAATCAAAATGTACTACAAAGACTATAATAGTGTCTTAACAGTGCTGCATAATAATCACAACTACTGAGACGATGATGGGGGTGGTCCGGAACCCATCGACCGAAGCAGTGCCAATATCTCAGTGTGACGAGCCCGGTCGTCCTCTCGTAGATCTCGTCGTAGGTCGGAGATCTCCTGCCGGATCTCCTGCCGCACATCTCAACGTAAATCAGAGACCTCCTGTCGCACTTCTCGTCGGAGATCGGAGACCTCTCGTCGGAGATCAGAGACCTCTCATCGTATATCTCGGTGGAACTCGGAGGACTCGTGCTGGAGGCTCGACATAGCTCTCTCTAGTCCGGATACTCGATCGGCTAGAGTGCGAGGAGCGGGACGTGGGGCTCGAGCTGGCGCTGGGGCGGGAGCGTCCTCGTCAGGAAACTGTGCGAGAAAAAACTCATCTGCCTCCTCCTGCTGTGCATCTGGGTCAGGATGGTGCTATGCCCCCCTCTGCCAAGTCATGATACCCTCACCATCTATATGAATACTAGCTAGGGAGAAGTTCCTAGCTCCTATAACGTCAAACTTAGTCATATAGCGGATGTCACCTCTGGTGACATCAATGTCCAAAGAGGACATGCATGCTGTCAGAATGTGACAATAGGGCATATGAACTCGCCCATTCGTCACATATCCGGCCGAGTAAATGATGGTGGAAAAGATATGTAGGCTAATGTCAATATATATCCTATGACACAGGGCATTGAGGAGAAAATAATGGAATGGGCGCATCACCGCGATGTCGCGAGTGCTCAGTGGTAGAATGCAAAAGACTAAGACCCTATAAAGGGCGTAGTCCTGGACTTGAAGGGTAACTGACCTAAATTGGGTCACTGTGGGTACTCGCTCACCCCCAAAAAAATACGAATAAATTGTATCAAGTGTGATATGCGAGTAGGGGTCTCCAAAGGGTATCTCCCTGGGAGGATAACACTGAAAGGGACAGGTAGACTCCCGTAACTCCAAAAACTCTCGGATGGCAGTAGGGGACAACGTGATATCAGTGTCAGCTGCCCTAGTAGTATAGGTAAAGTCGTCTACTTTCACTAGATTGTTATAGAATTCGGCACACAAACTTATATTTACTGGACTAGTACATTCAACAAGGTTCCGCAACCTATAGTGGTTTATGGCCTCCATAGCTGGAACGCAAGAGCGTAAAAAGAACACTCTATCTACACATTTAGTCCTAATGGCCATGTAGACGGTCGACTCAAACTTAATCCTAAGCTCGTCAGTGGGAAACCTAGGGTTAACACTGGGAGTAGAGGGTCCAGCACCAGACTTAGAACGTTTCCTAAATTGTGAAACAAAATTATACTAATTAAAGAAACCAAAACATGAAAAAAAAATCTAAAATTTAAATAGAAGACAAGAAATTTACAGAGCAGCTATTGCCAAAATATTTTTAGAACTGACGACCTCGGTTGATTCGCGATCGTATATTAACCGTAGAACGGGGAAAATTTTAATTTTGAACGCTTTCGTAGTAAAGCTTAGAAAAAGCTTGAACGAAAGCTTGGAAGAGGAGGTGCAAGGGTAGGGGGCGCCCCTACCCCCCTATATATAGGGGACTCCGGGCGCCCAGACATGTTCCGGGCGCCCGGGGTCAAGTGGGGCGGGGCGCCCGGAGTCCCTTCCGGGCACCCCGAGTCAGAATACCAGGGGCGCCAGCCCCTGGTTTTTGACTCGGTTTTTTTTTTTTTTAATTTTAGTTTTAATTTTTTAAGATAAATTTTTAAGTTAAAAAAATTTAAGTTTTAAAAAAAATAAAAATAATAAGTTTTAATTTTTAAAATAAATTTTAAGTTAAAAAAAATTTAAGTTTTAATTTTGAAAATAAATTTCTAAAAAAATTTAAGTTTTAATTTTTAAAATAAATTTTTAAGTTAAAAAAATTTAAGTTTTAATTTTTAAAATAAATTTTTAAATTAAAAAAAAATTAAGTTTTAATAAATTTTTAAGTTAAAAAAATTAAGATTTAATTTTTAAAATATATTTTTAAATTAAAAAAATTAAGTTTTAATTTTTAAAATAAATTTTTAAATTAAAAAAAAATTAAGTTTTAATTTTTAAAATAAATTTTTAAGTTAAAAAAATTTAAGTTTTAATTTTTTAAATAAATTTTTAAGTTAAAAAAATTTAAGTTTTAATTTTTAAAATAAATTTTTAAATTAAAAAAAATTGTACATTTTAATTTTTAAAATAAATTTTTAAGTTAAAAAAAATTTAAGTTTTAATTTTTAAAATAAATTTTTAAGTTAAAAATATTTTAAGTTTTAATTTTTAAAATAAATTTAAAAATAAATTTAAGTTTTAATTTAACATTAGTTAAATTTGATTTTAATTTTAATTTAAATTTAATTTAATTTAATTTTAATTTTAATTTTAATTTAAATTAATTTAAATTAATTTTAAATTTAATTTAATTTTAAATTAATTTGAATTTAATTTAATTTAATTTTAATTTAAATTTAATTTTAAAGTCCTTAGTCATCTCACCCGATCTATGTTTTCAATCAAGGAATCCGATAATTTTGTGAGATGAATTAGGTTCAATTTTAGGGTCTAATTTTTAACTTGTGTTAGATTCAGGTTTAGGTTTGAGTTCAACAAATAGGCATTCTCTAGATAAACTTCTGGGTTATGGTGAGTCACTTGTACATCATTAAAGTAACCATGCCTTCGAGGTTTTCCAAATAGTCCTATCCACTGGACTTAGTACAAAAACCTTGGTCTAACTGGTTAGGATCCATAAAGGGTAGCTTTGGTCAGTTCCACTTAGCCAAATGCACCAGGTCGAAGCCATATCTTCCTAGACATGCATAGACTAAGCTTCCCTAATATACTATCATCCAATATTTCACCAGTACCATTTTTAAAGTTAAACTTGAACCCTCTTTAACTAGTCCTAATTACCCTGTCGGGTAGGTTAGTTGGGGTTACCCTGCCGGCTGCCGGGTAGGTTAGTTTTGGAGGTGCCAGCTATTCTAGAATCTCCCCCTAAATTGATTATTATTTAATTTAACTTTGTTCTCGGTTTATGTCTATTTCTTTTATTATTAAATTTCTCTTGATGATAGTTTACATTTTGTTGAGTTTTAATATGTTTAGATTTTAACCCTTTTTGTTTAGGTTTGTATTCTGGTTTATTTGATTTATTTGACTTTATATAATATATTTTATCTTTAGGGATGTAGTATTGATTAAAAGGTCCTACTTGCGTGTTAAAACACGCTTTTGGAACCCAATTCAAGCTTGTTTTGTTGGTTTGTGTTGGGTTATTAATGATTTAAAAGTTTTAGTTGAACTTGATTTGTACCCAAGTCCAGTTTTGTTGTAACTTGCTTTTTGATTGTTTAAAATTAAATCTAAGTTCTTTGACCTTGTTGTGAATTTTTCTAATATTTCTTTTAAATTATTAACTTCTATTTTTAGTGATAGATTCTCCTCCTCAAGTGTTAGATCTTGAGTTGGACTTGAGTTTTTGATTTGTTCCTTGAGGTCTTGATTTTCCTCAAGAAGTGATTTATTTTCATTTTCTATTTTTATTAATTTATTGTTCAAGCAGGAAATAATTTAAAAAAAATTTCTGTTTAGATTTCGGTATACCTCTTCGGAACCTTCTTAAACGAGTACGGACTCGTGACTTGATTCGGGTTCAGACCCGTCTTCCGATTCATCGTCCGATTCTTCTTCGCGGGCCATCAGTGCGAGGTAACTCTGGTTCTTTTGTTCTTTGGCTTCCGATTCATCCGAGGAAGTGTCATCCCACGTCGCTTTGAGCGCCTTCTTTTTTATCAGCTTTGGTTTGTCGTTCTTCAGTTTCGGGCACTCGTTCTTGTAGTGGCCCTTTTTGTTGCATCCGAAGCACGTCACGCTCCTTGATTCGGTTGAGTTGATTTTCTGAAGGTCTTTCTTGCTGAAGCCTCTCTTTCTCCTGGTGAACATTTTCCTTACCAGGTTCACCAGGTGCTCTTCATCTTTAGAATCCTAGTCAGAATTTGCTTCAGGCTCAGGCTTGTTCTTCTTTTCTTTGGAGAGACCTGAAAACAAAGCAATTCCTTTCTCGGCCCCGATGTTAGTTTGTTCGTGTAGTTCTAATTCACAAAACAACTCGTATAATTTAAGTTTCGATAAATTCTTAGAAATTTTATAGGCATCTATGATAGATGCCCACAAGCTATTACATGGAAATACGTTTAATGCATACCTTATCAAGTCTCGGTTCTCCATTTGGTGGCCGATGGCGTGGAGCCCATTGAGGATGTCCTTGATCCTCGCGTGAAGTTGACTTGCAGTTTCTCCTTCCTGCATTTTTATATTAAATATTTTATTTAATAATAAGTCTCATTTTGTTACCTTAGTGTCGCTCGTTCCTTCGTGCAGCTCGATCAGTTTGTCCCACAGTTCTTTGGCGTTCTTATGTGGTCCGATCCGGTTTAGTTCTTCTCTGGTCAATCTGCACTGTAGGGTGTTGATTGCCTTGTTTTCTGTTAACGCCTTCTTTTTTAGGTCTGGTGTCCAATCTTCTAGATCTAGTAGATTCCCAGAACTGTCTACTGGTATTTTGTAGGGTCTGGTGACGCTCATCCACTGGTCGAAGTCCGTCTTGAGATACACTTCCATTCTCTTTTTTCAGTACGGAAAGTCACCTCCGTTGAAAAGGGGAGGTCGTACTGTGCTGAAGCCTTCAAGCTGAGACATTTTAATTCCTGCACACAATTAAACAAACAGACAGGCAAATTCCCAAGACTTGGTCTTGGATTAGTAATGCGGGAAGAATTAACAGATAATAAAGGAACTAAATTGGTGTTGAACCAACTTAGATTAAATTGCGACGAGAAAACTTTCCAAAAAGATAATAGTATTAGTTTGGAATTAAACGTAAAACTGAAAGCGAAAGAAAAGAAAAAAAATTCCCCCCCCCCTTGTCTGATTGGTGGTTGCACCAAATCAGAGCGGTACCTACTCTGTTACCACTTGTTGGATCGTAGACGTTCGATAGAGGGGGGGTGAATATCGATAAACAAAATCGTTCGAGTATAAACGCAGTGGAAATAAAAGAACAATGCTAACACAAGCTGGTTTTACTTAGTTCGGAGCCTGTCTCGACTCCTACTCCAAGGCCCGCACACAAGGGTGCTTTCGATGGGCAATCACTAGCAGTTCGAAAATTGTTACAAATTAAAGTACAGGAATGCTAATGAAAATAAAGCAAATACCGATAAGAATTTAACTAAAAAGAGAAGGAGTGTGTTGCTGGAGCTTTGTTAGCGTCGCAGGGGCACAGAGCAGTAGAGCAAGCAGTAGAAGACTTTCTTTCAGTTGTTGTTTTGAAGCTCCCCTCTGAACCTCCTTTTATATGAGGCTCGGGGCGCCCCGGATCCCTTCCGGGCACCCTGGTGGGATGTGGTAGGTCCAACCAGCAAGCTCCATGTGGCGACGCGTGAGTTTGGATAAAATTCACCTCCCGCGCGACCGGACTTCTGGGCGCCCGGATTCCTTCCGGGCGCCCGGACCCTGTTTCCCCGCAGAATCTATCCTGCAAGACAAACGTTAGTCCGGAGGAAAATAATAAGTATGCCTTGCAAAAGAGTTTGTTAGCACAGTTATATAGATAAGCAAAAAGAGTATGACTTAGATTCCATCTTTCCGAGACCGGAATCTTGACACGATCTCGACTTAGAGATCCGAAATGGATCAAAGCTGGATCGACGCCTAATGTTCCCTTCCCAGGAACGCGTCCTCACAGTCACTCCCCTCTAGTGACTTACCTTACTTACCTGCCAGATGTCCGGTCAGCCCTTCGACCCGTCTGGACTTCTCGCCAAGCGTCCGGTCAGCCCGTCGACCCGCTTGGACTTCTCGCCAGCTATCCGGTCAGCCCGTCGACCTAGCTGGACTTCGTGCCAGACATCCGGTCAGCCCGTCGACCTATCTGGACTTCGTCTGCACACTCGGTCAGAGTGTTAGATCACAACAAACTTGACTTAACCCGATTTGTCATTCATCAAAACCCGAATTAGACCGTTAGTGCTAACCGCACCAACAATATCATTCTAATCAAGAGACTCAATCATCCAATCTACACCATCCCGAATTCCTAGAATATTCAAAATAGTTGGGTCCATATAATGTGTACACATAATCTTTCTATTAACAAGAATATCAAATCTAGATTTATGATCTTTATTTCTAAAAACAATATTGAATTCATTGTTGTTACCTTCGTCGCATGAAATCCTCTTTCCTTTGCCCTTTGTGACCTTTACCTTTCCTTTTTTCTTTGTTGGCTCCCTTCCTCCGCTTGATCCACCTCTTCCCTTACAAAGTTTCTTCAAAATATTAGACATATTATCAAGCTCAAATAGGGAAAGGTGTTGTTTTATTAAAGAAGATCGATCTTGTAAGAATAGATCTTAAAAAGTAAGATCTTTAGGAAAAAGAATTGTAGATCTTGAAGATTGGAGAGGAGAATTTGCTAGATCTTGATGTGGTTTATGGAAAGAAATGAGTTTGAGATCTAGATCTAAGAAGTTGGGAGGAAGAGTTGAAGATGAGAAGGGTTTTGGAGAGAAAAAGAAGCTTGGGTGTGTGGCCGACACGGCTTAGGCACTGTTATGTCATATAGACACGGCCAGAGTTAAGGTATGCTGCACGACCGTGCAGATCTACACGGCTTAAGGGCTCTCCATATCAGCTAAGTCCACACGGTCGTGTCAATCGACAAGGCCAGAACAAGCTCCTTCTCGGCTTCTTTTGCACGGTCGTGTGTGATGCATGGCCGTGTGTGATACACGACTGGATTCTTTTCCTTCTTGATTTAGCGTAACACGCCCGTGTCTGAGACATGGCTGAGTCCTTCTTCTTCTCAGGAATTCTCACACGACTATGTGGTACACGACCGAGCATTTTTCCTCCTCTGGAATCTCTATTGGTGCAATATTCCCTAGGTCAAGGTTGACCTGGTTGACTAAGCTTGAGTTGGCTCAAGCTTGAGTCTTGATGTTTGAGTTTTGATGTTTGACAATACATGGAGACAGACAGGTCGTGGAGATTGCAGGTGCAATCATCCATGTGGGAAGTCCTGGTGAGTGAAGCCAGGCAGATGAAAATCCTAGTGAGTGAAGCTAGGTGCAAGTCCCAGTGAGTGAAGCCGGGCAGTTGAGAAGTCCTAGTGAGTGAAGCTAGGTGAAAGTCTCGATGAGTAAAGTCGGGCAGTTGGGAAAGTCCTTGTGAGTGAAGCCAGGCAGGTAGAAGTCCTGGTGAGTGAAGCCAGGCAAGTGAAAGTTCTGGTGAGTGAAGCCAGGCAGGGGAAAGTCCCGGTGGGTGAAGCCAGGCAATGGAAAGACCTGGTGAGTGAAGCTAGGCACGAGGAAATCCAGATGGGTCAAGGGTGACCGGACATCTGGTAGAAGGAAGTCCAAGTGGGTCATGGAGGACCGCATATGTAATGACCCGCCTTCTACTGGCTAGGCTGTGAGGCCGATCGTTACATTATGCTGTCAAAATCATGTACGGAAAGCTGATCTGATGAAAATTTTTGCTGAACTAATGAATATGCTTCTGTTAATCGCTATACTATCTGAACTTAATGTTTAAACTACCCCTTGAATTGCTGTGGCTATGCTAGAAGGGGTGTTCTAGGTCCTTGCTGTCATCTGGGGCTAAACCAAAGTGTTTTCAGCTAGTACTAGGCCTCTGATCGATTCACGGATCGATCCAGCGTGCTACTGTGCACGGAGACTAATTTGGATCGATCAGCTGATCGATCCAGGTTGGACAATCGATCCAGTGATCGATTCAGGACCTTACTATACGCGGGAACTAGCGTCTGGATCGATCAGCTGATCGATCTAGGATGGTCAATAGATCCAGTGATCGATTCCAATGATCTCTGTTCGCGGGAGCAAATTCCTCGATTCCTCGAACGATCGGTTGATCGATCCGGCAGCTTCCTGTTCGCGATAGAAAGCGACTGGATCGATCGGCTGATCGATCCAGGAGCTTACTGTTCACGGAACAAGTTCACCAATCGATCAACGGATCGATTGAAGACTCCCAATCGATCGGCTGATCGATCAGGGTTTCTGATTTCGTATCAGAAGTCTGATTTCAGCACTGGTTCGTGCCAAAATCACTTACATCAACTCTATAAGCATAAAATAGGATACTAGGCATAACAATACTCATGGAGTGCTATCTAATATCATGACAACTAACAATCTATGCGTAACTGTCATAATTCAAAACACTTAAACAACTAAAGTGTAAGAAAGTAATGACATAAAGAAAATGCTGGGTTCTAAGTGGGCTAGTTTCCAAGCATCGTTATTTCAAGTTCCTTCCACACACATCTTCATCGCATTAACCTCTAGCCTCCGCTAGTCCATCTTTCCTTTACCTTTATCTGCAGTATAAGGAAAAGAAGTATCTGTAAGCTTCTTCGCTTAGTAAGAAACCATCTACCTCACAAAAACATGCATACGATGCAATTTATGTTTTTAAAACATGCTATTTGAAATGTATGCTGAACAGGTAAAAGCATGGCATGGCATACAAACAAACTAGTCATGGCAACAAGTGCTAACATAAGCTATCATATTGTATCAATAGGAAACTAAATTGATACAAAAACTGAGCTGAGCTAATTCTAACTAATGCTAAAGCTGTACTGAAATCACATATCTATTTGTGAAGTTTTGAAAACTATTTTCATAAATAGATTAAAATAATAATCATGCTGCTGTTTGTACTTGCTATGCGCGCATCCCTAACTAGACCCGGGTTTGCAAGTCCCGAATTTAGTAGGGTTTACTAGGTTATCTAAACCTAGGGACGACTGTGGGAGTCCAACCCAATGGATATATGATCCAGTACAGTGCCACTGCTTAAATAAAATACTAGTTATAGCTAAATTTTCTTATCTTGCTATTTCTAGGTTATCTGAACCTAGAGCTAGGTTATCTGAACCTAGAGGCGACTGTGGGAGCCCACCCATTGGACCGTAGTCCCATATAAGCTGTAGTAAAGCTGCATATACTAAATAAATGCTTCTATCGCATTTAGCTAATTATTAAAATGCCTAAGTCGCATTTTAATGTTGCTGAACATACTATCGGGCACTTGGCGTGCGCTGTTGCACACCCTATGTGCCACAAATCCATATACTACTAAACTAAAGCATGCAATCACACGAGAACTACTTATACTGCAGGTGAGGGGCTTCTTACCTCCTGCGCTAGTTTTCTTACGAATCTAGTCGCTAGTTTTCCGGAGAAGATGATCCTTTCGACGATCTTCTCGCGTCTATGCGTTCCTCTCGCGGAGGGGAGCGTTCTCGTGCTGAAGTCATTGTCGGAAGGAGCTCCTATGGCCCTTGGAATGGAACCCTAGGTTCCTTGGTCTTGGGCGCCAAGAGGGTGAGGGAGAGAGGGGTCGGCGGTGTGTGAGGGTTTGAGGGAAAAGTTTTTCTCGTTTAAGAAAATAACAATTCCTCACTTAAATTCCCTATTTATATTAAGTGGGTAATTCGGCCCAACTCAAATATAAATATAATTGTTCCCCTTTCCTTTCAGCATGACCCTGCTGGGTTCACTTGGTTACTAAAGCTATCTAAAGGTTATCGGACCCGATAGGTCCCGGGTTCGATTCCCGCTTAGGCTATTTTACGATTCTATTTATTTTTGCTACTTCCGCTACTCTAAAAATTCTATAAAAATATCCTAAAATTTCAGAAAAATAATAGAATTTTTCTACTAATTTATTTGGAAATTTTCGGGCGTTATAATCCCCCATACCTTATAAAAAGTTTGTCCTCGAACTTATAATAACTCTGGGTACTTCTGTCTCATACTGGCTTCTGTCTCCCAAGTTGCCTCTTCTGTTGTGTGATTTTGCCAAATAACTTTTACTAATGGTACTTCCTTGTTCCGTAATTTCTTAACTGCTCGGTCTATTATCTGAATAGGCCGACTATCATAGTTGAGGTCTTCGCGGACTTGTACCGACTGGGGTTAAATCACCTGGGTGGCATCTGGGATATGATTCTTCAGCATAGAGACATGAAATACATTGTGGATAGCTGACATCTCCTGAGGTAGCTCTAGCTCATATGCTACCTTGCCAACTCTTCTGATGATAAGGTATGGTCCAACATATCTGGGACTTAACTTGCCCTTTTTCCCAAAACGCATTACTCCCTTCATGGGAGCTACTCTGAGGAACACTGTATCCCCACCTGAAAACTCTAGGGGTCTGCGCCGTGTATCAGCATAGCTTTTCTGGCAGCTCTGAGCTGTCTCTATCCTCTGGCGGATCTGCTGTATAGCTGTTGTGGTATCTACTACTAGATCTGTCTGAAGTTCTAGTTCCTTCTGTTCACCACTTTCATACCAGCAGATTGGAGATCTACACCTCCGCCCATAGAGAGCCTCATAAGGTGTCATATCGATAGTGGCCTGATAGCTATTGTTGTATGCAAATTCTGCTAAACACAGATATTTGCACCAACTTCCCTTGAAGTCTAGGGCACATGCTCGGAGCATATCTTCGAGTACCTGATTTACTCGCTCCGTCTGACCATCTGTCTGAGGATGGAAAGCTGTGCTAAATTTCAACTTAGTGCCTAATACTGACTGTACACACTCCCAAAAGTGTGATGTGAATCTACTGTCTCTGTCTGAAATAATGGTTCGTGGGACTCCATGTAGTCTAACGATCTCCTTGAGATACAACTGAGCTAGCTGTTCCATGGAGTAGGATATCCTGATAGTTAAGAAGTGGGTTGATTTAGTCAATCTGTCGACTATTACCCAGATGGTATCAAAACCATTCGTGGTTCTGGGTAGTCCCACTATGAAGTCCATGGATATATCTTCCCACTTCCATTTTGGAATCTGGATAGGCTGCAGAGCTCCTCCTGGTCTCTGGTGTTCTTCCTTGACCCTCTGACAGGTTAGACAGGTGCTGACATATCTAGCGATGTCTCTTTTCATCCCGGGCCACCAAAAACATTTCTTTAGATCTTGGTACATCTTAGTGGAACCTGGATGCATCGCATAAGGAGTCATGTGAGCCTCGTCTAAAATCTTCCTCTTTAGTTCCTCTTGATCTGGAACACAGAGTCTGTCATCGAAGTATAATACCCCACTATCGGACACTCTGAATTCTCTACTTTCTGATTCTGCTAACCCTTGCTTGGTTTTCTGAATTTCAGGATCCTGTTCCTGAGCTGTCTGGATGTCACCAAGCAGGGTAGATGCTAATGTCATAGTAGAGAGTTGTCCCACTATAAGTTCGAGACCAAAATCTGTGATATCTTTCTGTAGGGGCGGTGACATGGCTGCTAGGGATAGTAAGGTAGCATCAAACTTTCTGCTAAGTGCGTCTGCCACCTTATTGGCTTTTCCTGGATGGTAGAGGATATCTATGTCATAATCTTTGACTAGCTCAAGCCATCTACGCTGTCGCATATTCAGATCCTTCTGAGTGAAGAAGTACTTCAGATTCTGATGATCTCTATACACTCTGCACTGAGCTCCATACAAGTAATGTCTCCAAATTTTGAGAGCGAACACCACTGCTGCAAGCTCAAGGTCATAAGTAGGGTAGTTCCCCTCATAATCCTTGAGTTGTCTGGAGGCATAGGCGATCACCTTACCTTCTTGCATTAGTACTGCTCCTAGTCCCAACTTAGAGACATCACTATAAATATCAAAGCTGTCTGTGTTTTCTGGTAGAGTCAAAATGAGAGCACTGGTCAATCTCCTTTTTAACTGGCTGAAGCTGTTCTCGCAGTCCTCTGTCCATTGAAATTTTCTATTCTTCCTGGTGAGAGATGTCAGTGGGGAGGCTATTCTGGAGAAGTCCTCTACAAATTTTTTGTAATAACCTGCTAATCCCAGAAAGCTTCTGATTTCACTGGCATTCTTGGGTCTTTTCCAGTTACTCATAGCTTCTATTTTATTGGGGTCTACCATGATACCATCCTTTGAGATGATGTGACCCAGGAAGGACACCTGATCTAACCAAAATTCACATTTTGTGAACTTGGCGTACAGCTGGTTCTGCTGAAGGGTCTGCAATACTATTCTCAGGTGCTCTGCGTGTTCTTCCTGAGTTCCTGAATAGATAAGAATGTCATCGATAAACATGATAACAAACCTATCTAGGTAGTCCCTGAATACTCTGTTCATGAGGTCCATGAAAGTAGCTGGAGCATTTGTCACGCCAAAGGGCATGACTACCAACTCGTAGTGTCCGTATCTAGTCCTGAATGTTGTCTTGGGTATATCCCCTTCTTTAACTATCACCTGATGATAACCTGATCTGAGGTCTATCTTAGAGAACACTACTGCTCCCTTTAGCTGATCGAACAGGTCATCTATTCTGGGAAGAGGATACCTATTCTTGATGGTGACTTGGTTCAGTGCCCGGTAGTCTATGCACAAGCACATGCTCCCGTCCTTCTTCTTCACGAGCAATACAGGCGCTCCCCATGGTGAGTGACTAGGGCGTATGAAACCTTTGTCAAGCAGCTCCTGTAATTGCTCCTGAAGTTCCTTCAGTTCTGCCGGAGCCATGCGATAAGGTGCTTTGGAGATAGGATTCATACCGGGAATGAGTTCTATCTCAAATTCGATCTCCCTGTCTGGTGCTAGGCCTGATAACTCTTCAGGGAAGACTGCTGGGTAGTCACATACGACTCAGACCTCTACTAGCTATTGGCCCTTGTCCTGACTGGCATTGACTACATGCGCTAAAAATCCCGTGCATCCTGAATCTAACAATTTCTGTGCCTTCAGAGCTAAGAGAAATTTCTTCGCTTTTCTCTTTGGTTCTCCACTATACTCAAATTGTCCTCCTGCTTCAAGTTGAAATATGACTTTCTGTTTATGACACTCGATAGAGGCACCGTATCTAATTAAGAAGTCCATTCCAAATATGACATCACAATCAGTCATATCTAGCACTATCAGATCACAAAAGAGATCTCTGTCTGCTATAATGACTGGCACTGCTCTGAGCTAGTGCGTGGATGCCATCATTTCTCCTGAAGGTAGTGCTGTCAAAAACTGACCACGGAGTACCTCTGGAGGTATCGCTAACTTTTTGGAAAATGCCCTAGATACATAAGAATGGGTTGCCCCAGTATCGAATAAGACAGTTGCACTTTGCTGTAAAATACTAATCTGACCTGTAACAACTGTCGAGGCATTCGCTACGTCTTCTCTGGTTAAGGAGTAGATCCTTGCATTCGTCATAGCTGGAGGGGCTTCTAGTCTGCCCTAGCTGATCTGTGGACCATCTAACACGGCCTGCATCT
This sequence comes from Zingiber officinale, assembly GCF_018446385.1. Lineage (NCBI taxonomy): Eukaryota > Viridiplantae > Streptophyta > Magnoliopsida > Zingiberales > Zingiberaceae > Zingiber > Zingiber officinale. Next base: position 93,078,127 of record NC_055993.1, read on the forward strand.
GATGTAGCTGTGCTGGCTGTCCTCCATACTGTATCGGCTGTGGTTGAGGAAGACTTGTCTTGTTCGGGCATTGCTTAGCCATAAGCCCTTCCTATCCACATTCAAAGCATCCTCGTGTGCCCTTGCGACAAACTCCTGGGTGAAATTTCCCACAAGTAGCACACTTGGGATAACTAGGCTGTTTGCTGGCTGGTCCTCCCTTTGGGTAGCTCCTGGGTTTCCGCTTGTTGCTGGAGTTCCCTTTCCAGTTAGAGCTGTGGCCTTGTTGTTTCTGAGTACCTGAGCCTCCTTGCCCTTTGGACTCTAAGAGGACTTGTTTCTACTGCTTGATATTGTTCTGATAGTGCTCGGTGGTCAGAGCACTGCTGACTAGTTCTTCGGTGGTTTGCGGCCTATGAACGCCGCCAGCCACATTCATTGCTATTTCCGGCCTCAGCATTTTGAGCATCAACCGGACTTGTTCTTTTTCTGTGCTGACTAGTTCGGGGCATAGACGAGCCAGTCTATTGAATTTTTTCACGGCTTCCTCAACTAATAGGTTGCCCTGACGAAACTCAGTGAACTCGTCGTAGTGACGGTTTGTGACCCGCATGTGAAAGAACTCCTCGAAGAATTCTTTCTCGAAGTCAGCCCATGTTATCTGGTTCACTGGGCGTTTCGCTCTAATTCTCTCCCACCACATACGTGCATCTCCTGTCAAGCAGAAGGAGGCGCACTTCACTTGTTCATGATCTGGCCAGTCCAAAAGCTCCATTGTACTCTCTAGTGTTTTGAACCAGGCTTGAGCATCCCATGGTTCATTGGTGCCTGAGAAGCTCTCGGGCTTGACTCTCTACCACTGGATCAGATAGGCTTCTCTCTTTACCTCTGCTGCTGGGGCTACTGGTGGTGTAGGCTGGACTGGTGGAACCTCTACAACTACTGGAGTTGCTATATTTGGTTCTGGGGTAACAGTGGGGGTATTTTGCTGATTAGCCTTTAAGGTGACTATCTCTTGTTGTTGTTCTTCTAGCTGCTTCTGTAACTGAGCCACTACTGCTGTAAGGTCTGGGGGAAGCACTGAACTGCCTGCCTCATGCTGGGGCTCAGTAGCTGGTGCCCTTCTAGCTGGGCGTCCTCGGGCCATTTCTAAAGGAACAGAGGACGTACATAACTAAAGCATCATGTTTACATAGCTAACACTATCACAGATAAGCATACTTTAGTTATCTACAAATATGAAAGAAATAAACATAACAAAGTGAGAGGTATTCTTACTTGGAAGCTGCAGGTTCAATGCTGATGTGTGTGTAGGAGGTATGGAACTTTCTGCTCTGATACCACTCTATTGTTGGTGCGAGAAGCATCCGACAATCGAACTCGTGTTTTGATAATGGCAAAGAATTCAAAGTTAAGATGTTTGGTAGTCTAACAAGTCTACTTGAGGATTTCAGGAAAGTCCTAGCTGCGGTTAGGCAAAGGGAAAACCCTAGGGGGTGGTAACCCTAGGTCATAGGGGGTGGTAACCCTATGCGGAAAGTCTTGGTAGGTCGATGTCTTCAGGAAAAAGTCCTAGGGGGTGGTAACCCTAGGTGGAAAGTCCTGGTGTCGCGAACCAGGTGAAAGACTGGATTGGCCGGGAAGCGGATGTCCAGCAGAAAGTCCGGAAGCGTCGGGTGCTGAGCAAAAGTCCAGTCGATCCTGGAGGATCGAACTGGCAACAGGAGGGAGGAGTAGGCGTCGGGTCGACCTAGGGTTTCCGGTCGGAAACCCGAAGTCAGACTCGGACAGTCCGGAGACTGTCTATACTTTATTTATCATGTGTATTGTGCTAACTTTGTGTTGCAGGATTGTGTTTGGGATTAACGTATCTTGCAGGTGCAAAGGAGCAACCTAATTCCTCGGATGAACAGTGTCCGAGGCGCCTCCATGGAGCTTGGAGGCGCCTCGGGTACAAAAGCAGACCAGGCCGCGAAACAGGGTTGAAGGCGCCTCAGCTGGCTCTGGAAGCGCCTTGGAAGGCGCCCTCAAAGGTGATAAGCGCAAACTGGTCAGCGCTCATCTGCATGGTGGACTCGGAGCCTTGAAGGCGCCTTCAGAGGCCTTGAAGGCGCCTTGGATGCCCTTTATAAGGGGACTTCGAGCAGCATTGAAAAACAACAACTTCCAAGTGATCCTTGTGCTGCGTGCTGCTCAATCAACGACCCTGAAGTGCTGTTACGAGTCCACGACGACCAGGAGCTTCGAGATTACGATTCTATCGTCGGTATACTTGTTTTTAATTACTGTACTAATTGTAAATCTTGTACTCTTTTTCGTACTTATAAGTGTTGCCCACCGAAAGCGATCAAGGATCGCGGGCCTTCGAGTAGGAGTCGACCTAGGCTCCAAACGAAGTAAAACTTCTTGTGTCCCTCTGTGATTGCATTCGTTATTTCCGCTGCGTATATTTACTTTGATAGTTTTACAATTTCGATACGATCAAAATAGCCGCGAGCGCTATTCACCCCCCTCTAGCGCGTCTCGATCCAACAATTGGTATCAGAGCGGGGTCGTCTTGAATCAGTGCAACCACTATTCGAGACAATTTTTTCGTGGTTTTGTTCGGAGTCGATTAGAATTTAGCCTCATAGCTATATTCTAATTTCTTTTTACGAATCGATTTTTTGCTCAAAGTTGGTCAATACCACTTGAGCCTGTAATTTTTTCCTTCCTCTCGCACTACTATTCCAAGACTTAGTCTTGGAATAGATCTTGTTGTTTCTATTTTTTTTTTGTAGATCTAAATGGCCCAACAAGAAGGATATAGCACCGTTCGTCCCCCATTATTTTCCGGAGAAGACTTCGGATATTGGAAGGGGCGAATGGAGATATATCTAAAGATCCAGTTCGACACCTGGATGATCGTCAAAACAGGACTACAACTACCAACTGGTACAGACGGTAAGCCTACATCCTGTGAGAACTGGGAGCCCACATTTATCAAAAAAGTGGAAGCCGACGCCAAAGCCACCTGCACCATCCAGTGCGGTCTAACCAAAGAAGAGCTCAACAGAGTCGGTCCATTCTCCTCCGCAAAGGAACTATGGGAGAAACTGATCGAACTTCACGAGGGCACCTCGGAAACCAAGGTAAGTAAGCGTGATCTGTTACTTAACAAATTATACAATTTGAAAATGCAGGAAGGCGAGACGGCAAGTTCTCTACACGCTCGAATCCAAGATATTCTGAACTCTCTTCATGGAATCGGGCAAAAGGTAGAAAACAGAGATATAATAAGGTATGCTCTTAACTCATTTCCTAGGAGCTCATTGTGGGCATCAATGGTAGATGCCTACAAAGTCTCTAAGGATTTGTCTTCCTTAAAATTAGACGAATTATTTAGTGAATTTGAACTCCATGAACAAACTAATGCATAGCCATCCGAGAAGGGCATTGCTTTGGTTGCAGGTACAAGTCGAACAAGGGAATCAAGAGTACGACGAAAGATTGAATCGAAATCAGAAGACGAACTTGACTCAGAAGATTCAGAGGATGAACTGACCAGCGAACTAGTGAATCTCGTGAAGAAGCACTACAAGAAGAAGAAGGGATTCAACAAGAAAGATCTAAAGAAGGAAGTTCAATCCAAGGAAGCTCAACAGAACTCAAAGGTAAAGTACGAAGTCACTTGCTACGGGTGCAACCAGAAGGGGCATATAAAAGCCAACTGCCCCAATCAAAAGGAAGCCAAGAAGCAAAGAAGAAAGAAGGCACTAAAGGCAACCTGGGACGAATCTTCTTCGGAGGACGAAGACGACGAACTCGACCAAACGAGTTTACTCGCATTGATGGCCCGGGACCAGATCAGCGAATCCGAGAGCGAGTTAGAAGGCGACTCCGAGCAAAGCCACGGATCCGCATCCGTTTCCGAAGGGCCAGACTCCGCTGTAAGTATTCCTAGGCTTAATAATTTAGTCAATTATTTACTTCGCAAATTAGCCAAGTCAAATTTGAAAATTAAGTCACATTTAAAAGAAGTAACCATTCTTAAAGGAGTAACTAACTCAAAATCTTTAACTGAAGATTCAACTCAAGTACAACAACTTGAGAAAGAAAATTCAAATCTGAAAAATCAGTTAAAAGATTTAAAAATTACTTTAGAAAAGTTCTCTCTGGGCTCCAAGAATTTGGATCTAATTCTTGGGACACAAAGAGCCGTCTACAATAGAACTGGGCTAGGATATAAAACTAAAAAAGAAATATAAATCTTATTTATCCTTAATAAACAAACAAAGTAGTAAATCAGTCCAAGCATGGGTCCCCAAGTCCAAATTGATCAATCAAATTGGACTTGGCCAATACTGGGTTCCGAAGGATCAAATATACTACCTCGACAGACCATATCAAGGCCGTGATCTAGGGAAAGCTAAAATGAAAACGATCTTAATTAAAAATTTGAAATTAAATTAAAAATCAAATTCAAAATTTAAAATTCGAAATTAAATTAAAAATTCATAATTAAATTAAAATTATTAAATTCTAATAAATTCAAAATTAAACTAAATTCAAAATTCCAAAATAAATTAAATTCAAAATTCAAAATTCAAAATTTAAAATTTGAAATTAAACTAAAAATTCAAAATTAAATTGAAAACTAGATGGAGGATCCAAACTAGCTGGCACCTCCAACTGAACTACCCGATAGGGTAACTGAACTACCCGATAGTGTAACTGAACCTAATCTATCCAAAATGGGTAAAACAAGAATAGATTACCCGGCAGGGTAATTAAGGTTAGATTAAAACGGGATAAGTTTAACTTGAACCACAGTACTGGTGAAGATTTTGGATGATAGTACGTTAGGGAAGCTTGGGCATCACATGTCTAGGAAGATATGGCTTCGACCTGGTGCATTTGGCCAAGTGGAACTGACCGAAGCTATCCTTAAATGGATCCTAACTAGTTAGACCAAGTTTTAGTATTAAGTTCAATGGGTAGGACTATTTGGAAAACCTCGAAGGCATGGTTACTTTAATGAGCTCCTTGTGACTCACCATAGCCCAGAAGTTTATCCAAAGAATACTTACTTGTTGAACCCAAAGCTAAACCTGAATCTAACACAAAGTTAAACCAGACCCTTGAATTCAACAATAAATCATCTCACATCAATGATAGGATTCCCTGATTGACAATTTAGATCGGGTGAGATGACTAAGAAATAAAATTATTTAAAAATCTTTTCAAAATTAATTTCAAAATTATTTAAAAAATCTTTTCAAAATTATTTAAAAAATCTTTTCAAAATTAATTTCAAAATTATTTAAAAATCTTTTCAAAATCAATTTCAAAATTATTTAAAAATCTTTTCAAAATTAATTTCAAAATTATTTAAAAAATCTTTTCAAAATTAATTTCAAAATTATTTAAAAATCTTTTCAAAATTAATTTCAAAATTATTTAAAAAATCTTTTCAAAATTAATTTCAAAATTATTAAAAAATCTTTTCAAAATTAATTTCAAAATTATTAAAAAATCTTTTCAAAATTATTTAAAAAATCTTTTCAAAATCAATTTTAAAATTATTAAAAAATCTTTTCAAAATTGATTTCAAAATTATTTAAAAAATATTTTCAAAATCAATTTCAAAATTTTTTAAAAATCTTTTCAAAATTAAATTTCAAAATTATTTTAAAATTAATTATTTGAAAAACTTAAATTTCAAAATTATTTTAACTTAAATTTCAAAATTATTTTAAAAAAAAACTCAACTTTCAAAATTATTTTAAAAAAAAACTTAACTTTCAAAATTATTTTAAAAACTTAACTTTCAAAATTACTTTAAAAACTTAAATCTCAAAATTATTCTTAAACTCAATAAACATAAGTGTTTGCTAAATTATCTTGAATACAATAGAATAGAAAATTTAAGGAGACAATAAACATAGTATCTGCTTCAATCACGCTATCTTTAATCCATTAGAAAGAAACCAATTCAACTACTTCATGTGTAGGAATTGGATCAATGGATGTTGGATAGTGGATGCTCCAGACATATGACTGGAGATAAGTTGATGTTTACCAAACTCAAGTACAAGAGTCTAGGATCAGTTGCATTCTGCAACAACGGTAAACTTAAAGTAATCGGAAAAGGTAATATTGAACTTAGTTCCAATTTCATTATTCGAAATGTTTTATTGGTTGAAAATTTTAACTTTAATTTACTAAGTATAAGTCAATTGTGTGACAGCGGATACCTAGTTAATTTCGATAAATCTGGATGTCTAGTTAAAAATATTGAAAATCCAGAAATTAAACTTAAGGGACTTAGGAAAAATAACATCTACACAATTGATTTATCAATATCCTCAATAAAGTGTCTCCTGACACAGCAAGAGGAAACCCAACTGTGGCACAGAAGGTTGGGTCACACACACACAAGAATTATTTCAAAAATGAGTCAAAATGGTCTAGTTAGAGGTTTGCCCAAATTAAAATTTATTGAAAATTCAATCTGTGATGCATGTCAAAAAGGAAAACAAACCAAGTCAACCCACAAGTCAACTAACCTAGAAAGATCCAACACCATACTTGAGCTCCTTCACCTTGATCTATTTGATTCACATGGAGCCAAATCACTAAACAAAAACCAATATTGCTTAGTAATAATTGATGACTACTCTAGGTACACTTGGGTAAAATTTCTAAAACCAAAAGATGAAACCTATGAAATATTTAGTAATTTTTGCAACTTAACAGAAAATGAAAAAGATACTAAAATTAAAAGAATAAGAAGTGATCACGGAGGGGAATTTGAAAATCATAAGTTCACCCAATTTTGTAAAATAAATAGATACCAACATGAATTTTTATGTCCTAGAACCCCCCAACAAAATGGACTAGTGGAACGTAAAAATAGAACATTACAAGAAGCAGCTAGAACTATGTTAAATGAATATCACTTAAATCATCAATTTTGGGCTGAAGCGATAAATACTGTAAATTACATTCAAAACAGAATTTTAATTAATAAATTTCACAATAAAACATCATATGAACTCTACTATAATAAAATTCCCAATCTAAACTATCTAAAAGTATTTGGGTGTAAAGTTCACATTTTAAATACTAAAGATTACTTAGGAAAATTTACACCCAAATCTAACCAAGGAATATTCTTAGGATACTCCTCTACCAGTAGAGCCTTTAGAGTATTTAATCAAAATACCTTGAAAGTTGAAGAAACAACTAATGTAATATTTGATGAAGAAAACAACTTACCTAATATAAATGAAAATATTGACACTAATCCAAGAGCAGCAGACGATGATGAAATCCAACGTAATCTTAATGAGTCAGAAGAACCAGTTTCTGACTCACAAATAAGACCAACTAGAATAAGCACCTCTCACCCACCTGACCAAATTTTGGGTGACCCAAACCTAGGAGTCAGAACTAGATCGTCCTATAGAAACCTTAGTCAGATTGCTCTAATTTCTAAAATTGAACCTAAAACTATAGAAGAAGCCCTGCCTGATCCAGACTGGATCATTGCGATGCAGGAAGAATTATCCCAATTTGAGAGAAACCAAGTCTGGGACCTTGTACCTAAACCCATAGATAAATCAATAATAGACACTAAATGGGTTTTTAGGAACAAGTTGGATGATCACGGTGATATAGTAAGAAACAAAGCAAGGTTAGTAGTCAAAGGGTTTAGTCAAGTCGAAGGCTTAGACTATAATGAAACTTATGCTCCAGTAGCTAGACTCGAGTCCATTAGGATGTTATTAGCCTATGCAGCCAATAAAGGATTCAAATTGTACCAAATGGACGTTAAGTCAACCTTTTTAAATGGTTTTATTAAGGAAGAGGTCTATGTAAGCCAACCTCCAGGGTTTGAAGACATAGACTACCCTAATCACGTATTTAAATTAAAAAAGGCACTATATGGACTAAAACAAGCCCCTAGAGCATGATATGAAAGATTATCTAATTACTTAATATCCAAAGAATTTAACCAAGGACAAATCGATCCTACTTTGTTCGTGAAAACTATAGGAAAAGACATCTTTATAGCCCAAATCTATGTTGACGACATAATCTTTGGCTCAACCAATTCAAAATTCTTAAAAGAATTCGTCAAATTAATGGAAAGTGAATTTGAAATGAGTATGGTTGGAGAACTTAATTTCTTCTTAGGCTTACAAATTAAACAAACTAAAGATGGAATCTACATTTATCAAACTAAATATGCTAAAGAGTTAATTAAAAAATTCTGTATGGAAAATTCAAAAATTATAAATACTCCAATGGCAACCAACATAAACATTGACTCTGACCCTGAAGGAAAACCAGTTGACTCAAAATACTATAGAAGTGCCATAGGTAGCTTACTCTATCTAACTGCAAGTCGACCCGACATATTGTTTGTAGTAGGTATGTGCGCAAGATACCAATCATGTGCAAAAGAGTCACACCTATCTTATGTTAAAAGAATACTTAGGTATATTAAAGGAACTCTAAATGTAGGACTTTGGTATCCAAGAACTTGCATCTTTAACCTTTACGGTTATTTTGACTCAAACTATGCTGGGTGCAAGCTAGACAGAAAAAGTACAAGTGGTAGCTGCCAGATTCTAGGTCAGTGCCTAGTAAGTTGGTCAAGCAGAAAGCAACATTATGTTGCTCTATCCACCACAGAAGTTGAATACATAGCTCTAGGAGAATGTGCATCTCAACTACTATGGATGATGCATACGTTAAAAGACTATCAACTAGAGTATAAAAATACACAAATCTTTATTGATAATATTAGCTCAATTAATCTCACCAAGAATCCTATTCACCACTCTAGGACTAAACACATAGAGGTAAAACACCACTTTGTAAGGGACCATGTAGCTAAAGGTGAAATTGCACTCAACCACGTTGAGTCCTAATCAAACCTAGCTGACATCTTTACAAAACCCTTACCTGAACTTGAGTTCAGTGCACTTAGAAGACAAATAGGAATGTGTTGGGTAGAGTAGTGTTCTTATTTTTTAAAATAACTCTTATTGTTTTTTCAAATTCTAAGAAAATTTCAAAATTTCCAAATTCCTAGTTTCTTCAAACTTCTGGACTTACTTATCATTTTTTTTTTCAAATTCTAGGAAAAATAATTTTCAAAATTCCCAAGTTCCTAGATTTTTTTTCAAAATTTTGGAATTAGAGGTTTTCCCCCTAGATATCATGTTCCCCTAGAATTAAGCCACAACATCTCACAAAGCACCTAAGTTTACCTTGATTGTGATTGACAAACATAGAACGACGTGAGATGCATAGGGTATAGCCTGGACTCAAGAATGCTTATATCTGTGCATCAATATGAGTCTGGGCGTTAAATATGCAATAAACATTAATCAAGTTAAGTTCTCCAGCTCTAGTCAAGTCTATCTGGACCAAAATAACTTAACTTGACTAACCTAGTGAAAGCTATTGTCCTGTAGACTATTGATGTGCGTAGATTATATACTCTTTTATGCATATTTTTACGCACATTTACATACTTTGAGCATGCTTGATCTATGCATTTTTATACTTCCAGCTTTCCTTTTAGCATATTTACTCTTTTGGTTCGGAGATCTGCTTTTTGTGCATTTTTTGTACACAGGAGTCGATTTGGTGAAGAATCTACATCTTTGGGCAAGCCTTGGAGGAAACAAAGGGAGAAAGCACCAGGTCGTGTACCTCACACGACCCTGCACTGGTATGGAGCTCGGGCCGTGTGGAGTTTGGCACCAACAGAAGAGGAAGATGACATGGCCGTGTGAACCTCACACGGCCATGTCAAGATTTGAAGCCAACGAGAGCAGATGCCTTACATGGCCGTGTGGATCTACACGGCCGTGTGAGGTTTCCAGAGGCCAAGCAGGTGGTGGCCATGTGCATCACACGGCCGTGTGAAGTTTCCAGAGACCAAGCAGAACATGGCCGTGTGCACCACACGGCCGTAGCATTTCCAGAGCGAGGGTTCGCCGTGGTATCACACTGCAGTTTAGCAGAGAAGGAATTGACATGGCGTGTGAATCTCACACGGCCGCGTGGCGCCCGATTTCCTCCTCTATTTAAACCCTCCTTCATGAATTGAAAGGGATCTCTCCTTTGGGAGAAGGCAAGATTTGGTGGTTTCCTCCCATTCTTGGAAGGATTTCGATTCTAAGGGAGTTCTTGACGATTTCGACTCGGAGCGAGGATTGGATCCGACGAGGCTTCTTCGTAGATAAGTTTTCTCTTTCCCCCTTTTCTTGGTTTCTTGGATTGGGGATTTAAGAAATGCTTGTAATCTTCATTTCTTCGGATATTCTTCCTCGATTCATGGAGTAGATCTTGTATTCTAGGATTAAGGGAGTATTTGTATGATGGATTGATGTAATCTCTTATGGATTTGCCATTTTCTTGTTTCAATGACATTGTCTTGCTTGTATCAATTAGATCTTGAATGATTAATGGTGATTTGTGCTTAATTCTCATTCTTGATTTATTGTTTGGATTTCTTGTGCACTTTGTAAAGATAAACTCTCACTCGATCATCCGAGGGATCCACGTGACAGGTGCAAGCCCGTGTAAGGACGTTTGAGAGATAATCTTGAAGAGGAAATAGGAATATTCAAGAGAGTAGGATGGATTTTGTGATTAGTTTCTTGTATCTTGATAGATTAATAAGTTGTGGGCTTCTATGTTGATATCCGAGGAAGGCATAGTAATAGGTGCGCTTCTGCGTAAGGACAACGTAGGTTCACGTCTAATTGATCATATTTAGATACATTTCTCAGTCCTTAGCCGGTTATCTATTGCAAGAGAGAACCGACAACTTTCTACAAGTGTTTGGCAATTGAGGGATAAGAATTGGTGAACCATTTACATTCAAGAAATCTTACAAAGAAACCGAAACTCCTAGAATCTCCCTTATCATAACCTAAAACACTAAACTCTTGTTGGTTGATCTATAGTATTAGATTTGTTTACCTTCACTTTGCATTTGAAACGATTGGATAGTTGTTTATCTAATTCGCAATGAGACATTTCTAGTACTTATTCCAGTCCCTGTGGATACGATAATCTTTTATATTACTTGCGACATTTCCGTACACTTGCGAAGCGTGACAAGTTTTTGGCGCCGTTGCCGGGGACTGCGCTATAACATTAGGAATTATCAATTTAGTTAGACTAAACATAACATTTGTTTTCCTTTCATATTGCATGGTTGTTACTAATCATTAGATTTCTGTTTTTATTTTCTTGTATAACTTTTACTTCTTGTTAATTCTTTTTGTACAAATTCAATTCTGCATTTTTGATTCTTTTATTTTTCTTTTTCTGTTGAATTGTCATTTGCTATCTTGTTCTTGTGTATGCGAAGATCTAACTTTGCAGGGGAATTCTTTCCTTTTGACCCTGAGATTGACAGAACTTTCCATAAAAGAAGAATTCTGCAAAGGTAAATTGAAGAATAGGAACATTTGAACATGGCGAATAGACCACTCAAGGATTATGCAGCACCTTATGCAAGAGGTTTTCGATCTAGTATTTCAAGACCTCCAGTGGAAGCTAATAACTTTGAGATCAAACCCGCAATTATATCTATGGTGCAGCAGAACCAATTTGGTGGAGGACCTCATGAAGACCGGTTGGAGCAATCCCGATGGTCCACGGGACCATGTGTTTTGGTGTTTGGGCAAAGGGTTTAAGTTAGGTTCACCCTTGTATTTGATATGTGTATTTGAGTTGTGCAGGTTTGCAGGATACACATGTGACTCAGGTTGATGGCTTCGGGTCTGGTGAAGGATGGAGCATCTGAGGGACCATGGACAAGGCAGCAAGGACAAGGGCCGAGGGAAGCGACTTCGAGGCATACGCGAAGGATGGCATTGGGGACGAGCCGCGGGCTTGAATGCATCCGAGGGACGAGAGCCAAAGGAAGTAGGCTTGAAGGTAAAAGGTCAAAGCTGCAAAGGAAGCATCAAGTGAGTCATAAGGGTGAGGGTACGAGTGCACGAGAGATTGTACTCGGAGTAAAATCCTAGTTTTTAGGGTTTTACTGTAGCAGTACTGTAGCGCTACTGTAGCAGTACTGTAGCAGTCGACTGCATGTTTTAGCAGTCGACTGGTGCAGTCGACTGGGGCAGTCGACTGGCAGCGAACAGAATGTGTGGAATCGAGCCGTTGGGATGTAACGGTCGAATTTCCACAGAGGGCAGTCGACTGCATGTTTTAGCAGTCGACTGGTAGGCGGGGTTTTCCAACCCGTGGCCTATAAAACCAAAGCTTGGGAGCTTGGTTTGAGTTGACGAAATAGAGGTGGTTAATCTCTATTAGTAGTCTACTTGTGCCCTAGCGTCAAAAGAGTTCTTGTGAGGGTTGTGGTGAGGTTTCTCCACCCACAAGGAGCTACGTGAGCTAGCCGGAGTTTGCCGGGGAGTAATCCACCGAAGGATCGGGATCGTCCACCTCAAGGACAAGCCGTGGAGTAGGAGCCCTAATCTCCGAACCACGTTAAACGAACGTGTCATTGGTTTGCTTGTTCTTTCCTTGTCTTTAGATTAGCTTTAGTATTCGTATTTGTATTCTTTGTATTCCGCTGTGCTAACGAATACGTAGGAAGCAACGATTTGGGGGCGCCGTCTATCCAACCCCCCTTCAAGCCGGCCGTCCGATCCCCAACAAGTGGTATCAGAGCGTGGACGCTCTCCGTTGGACTAACCGCCAAGGAAGCACAAGATGACCGGCTTGATAGAACCGCCAAAGCTTGAAGGTAGAGGCTTATGGGACATCACGTATTGGATGATGAAGATGGAGGTCTTCTTCAACACGGATTGGGACACCATGTTGGTGGTCAAAGAGCCGTTTGAAGTCCCTAAAGACAAGAAAGGGAAGAAGCTCCGAACACGACATTGGACGGAGGAGCAAACCTCACGATCGGAGGCAAACTCAAAGGTAATAGCAATTTTAATTGGTTTATTGCCTCCTAATGTGATAAGTGGTGTAGGCAAATATAAGAACGCCCATGAATTGTGGAGTAAAGTGAAGAAATTTCCATGGGAGGAATTTTTGTCTACACAAGAAGAAGAAGAAAAATCCGAAGAAAGTGATGAAGTGGTCCAAGAGGAGAAGAAGGACCAATCGGATGTGGAGCCCAAGGAGTTGGGTTTAGTAGCTCAAGAAGAGGAGGTGGAGAAAACGGAAGTTGAGTCACGCTCAATATCCGAGGAGGAGAAGGAAGATGAGTCATCATCTACATCCTCAAAGGTTGAAGAAGAATCCAAGACAAGTGAAGAGGATGAAGAAGAGGTCTTGGAAGTGGTCAACCTAGCAAGCACCTCCACCGAAGTGAAGTCAAAGGACCATATCACTTGCTTCGGGTGCAATGAGAAGGGACACTACAAGAGTAGATGTCCTATGGGTAAGAAAGAGGTAAATTCTAAACCCATTCAAGTTGATTTGAATACTAATGTGGGTTGTAGAAATGATGGTGCCAAGAAGAAGAAGGAGAAGAAGCACATTAGATGCTTCACTTGTGGTGAAATAGGGCACTACCACACCAAATGCCCAAAGAAGAAAGAGCTCAAGAAGTTGGCGCATTTGAAGATGTGGGAGAAGAAGTGGAGGAAGAATGGAGGCTCATGTCAAGGGGGAGCTCCAAAGGTAAAGGGTAAGGTAAACCCTAATTTAAATTTGAAGTCAAATTTAAACTCCTCCATGCATGCTAGGAAAAATAATGTTAATCATTATATGTCCATGCAAAATTTTGGTTTTAAATATCATGATAGAAATAGGGTAAATGTAGATCATAACCCTAGGAGACCTATACATGATAGACCTAGACACGTTAAATTCTCATTACCTAAGGAGAAGAAGGTAATGGAGACCCAAGGCATTAATCCCAAGAAGGGGAGACACATGCCTAGGAAGGGTATGTCTAGGAATGTCCAATTTGGACAAATTAACTCTAGGGTTAGAAACCTAGAGAAGGAGAATCAAGCTTTAAGGGGAAAGCTTGATAAGTTGGAACAATTCCTTAAGAGATTCAATGTTGGATCTAAGGAATTAAGGATGATGTTGGGTAGCCAAAGACCCAATAATGATAGATCGGGCTTGGGATACCGATCTAGTCCCTCCAAGGCCAATGAGAGTTCATATGCTAGGGTGGCAAATGATCATGGCAAGGGAGAGGTCTCCAAGGTTAAGGGAAAGTCTTATGCTAGGGTTGCATATGACTATAGCAAGGAGAAGTCAATTAATGGCAAGGGAAAGTCATTTAATGGTAAGAAGAAATTAACCAAGGATAAGGTGTCCAAGGTTAAGAAAGGTTAGGTTTGGTGGACCGATGTGGCCTAGCCATTGTGGAAGAGTCACCTAGGGAGGTGGCTAAGGCTAAGAGCTCTAGGGGGAGCTCAAAGAGTCAATTTGGGACCCATGGCCAATGGATCTCAGGTGGGTTCTACTTTGGGGTCTAGAGGAGCCATGGAGTGTGCCAAGTGGTTTAGAGACGGACTTGAGTCTCAAACCTAGGGAATTGGCACACATGGTTTATGTTTCATGCAAGAAATATGACAATTGGGGTCATATTGCATGATAATTGGTTTTGGAAGTATAGATGCCATATAAACCAATGCTAGGGATGCATTGTGGGTTGGTATGGGCAAATACATCAAGAGGAAGCCAAAACTAGGACTTTAGGTCAAGGTTCAATTGAACTTTTTAGCTAGTTTTATGTTTTGTATCAATCTTGGGATTGGTGATAGATATATTTTTATATATATTTTTCCCAAGTAGATATTGATATAATAGACCTCTCCACAAAATTTGGGGATTTTTGGAGGTCTGTGGAATTTCTGGCGCATTTTTGCCAACAAGTGGTATCACAGTTACCAGTCGACTGGTAACACTGTTCACGAGCACAGAATGTCTCTGTAAGCTCATTTTCATGGGGGCAGTCGACTGGTACTTCTTGCAGTCGACTGATACCAGTCTGAAAGTGTTTTCAGCACTAGATTTTGACCGGGTCAGCTCATATAGATGTATGGGATCCATGGGTGATACATACATGAGTTTAGGGTCATTTGGATGACAAGTTTTCAATAATTGGGATATTGTTGGAGAACTTTTTGGATGTTAGGCAAAGGGGGAGAAGTAAGGTTTAGTTAGGAAAACCTGAAAGTACCTTTGTGTAGGGGGAGCCTTGGGATAGGTTCTTAAAAAGCCCGTTGTAAAAATCCTAGCTCAATGGAGAGCTTAGGTAAAGGGGGAGCCTTGGGATAGGTCCTTCAAAAGCCTTATGTGGAAAATCCTAGCTCAATGGGAGCTTAGGTGTAGGGGGAGCCTTGGGATAGGTTCTTAAAAAGCCCTGTGCATTGTTTCGGCGGTTGCCAAGTGTGTAGCCTTGACAACGTAAGTCCATTCGGTGTTGTAAGTCCAAGTGTGTAGCCTTGGCATCGTAAGACCATTCGGCAGTGTAAGTCCAAGAGTGTAGCCTTGGCAACGTAAGTCCATTCGGCGGAGTAAGTCCAAGTGTGTAGCCTTGGCATCGTAAGTCCATTGTATTAGCATGTTTATTTGCTATTTGTTTTCCCTAACTTAAACGTATTGCCAAACACCAAAAAGGGGGAGATTGTTGGAGCAATCCCGATGGTCCACGGGACCATGTGTTTTGGTGTTTGGGCAAAGGGTTTAAGTTAGGTTCACCCTTGTATTTGATATGTGTATTTGAGTTGTGCAGGTTTGCAGGATACACATGTGACTCAGGTTGATGGCTTCGGGTCTGGTGAAGGATGGAGCATCTGAGGGACCATGGACAAGGCAGCAAGGACAAGGGCCGAGGGAAGCGACTTCGAGGCATACGCGAAGGATGGCATTGGGAACGAGCCGTGGGCTTGAATGCATCCGAGGGACGAGAGCCAAAGGAAGTAGGCTTGAAGGTAAAAGGTCAAAGCTGCAAAGGAAGCATCAAGTGAGTCATAAGGGTGAGGGTACGAGTGCACGAGAGATTGTACTCGGAGTAAAATCCTAGTTTTTAGGGTTTTACTGTAGCAGTACTGTAGCGCTACTGTAGCAGTACTGTAGCAGTCGACTGCATGTTTTATCAGTCGACTGGTGCAGTCGACTGGGGCAGTCGACTGGCAGCGAACAGAATGTGTGGAATCGAGCCGTTGGGATGTAACGGTCAAATTTCCACAGAGGGCAGTCGACTGCATGTTTTAGCAGTCGACTGGTAGGCGGGGTTTACCAACCCGTGGCCTATAAAACCAAAGCTTGAGAGCTTGGTTTGAGTTGACGAAATAGAGGTGGTTAATCTCTATTAGTAGTCTACTTGTGCCCTAGCGTCAAAAGAGTTCTTGTGAGGGTTGTGGTGAGGTTTCTCCACCCACAAGGAGCTACGTGAGCTAGCCGGAGTTTGCCGGGGAGTAATCCACCGAAGGATCGGGATCGTCCACCTCAAGGACAAGCCGTGGAGTAGGAGCCCTAATCTCCGAACCACGTTAAACGAACGTGTCATTGGTTTGCTTGTTCTTTCCTTGTCTTTAGATTAGCTTTAGTATTCGTATTTGTATTCTTTGTATTCCGCTGTGCTAACGAATACGTAGGAAGCAACGATTTGGGGGCGCCGTCTATCCAACCCCCCTTCAAGCCGGCCGTCCGATCCCCAACAGACCCCAATCAACACTTAGAGGTCTTTTATGAAATATGTGGTACCATGAAAATGAATGGAGTTCCTTCAGAAGCAGTTAGATTGTTATTATTTGGGTTTTCCTTAAGGGATAGGGCAAAGCAATGGTTGAATTCTTTGGCCCCTAATAGCATCACCACTTGGGAGCAGTGTGAGCAACAGTTTCTTGATAAATTCTATCCACCAAGCAAAACAGCTCATATGAGGAATTTAATTGCAAGCTTCAAGCAAACTGACTCAGAATCTCTTTTTGAAGCATGGGATAGATATAATAGTATGCTCAGACAATGCCCACATCATGGGTTGGAAAGATGGTTAGTGTTGCACACTTTTTACAATGGTATCAACTATCACACCAAAGTGTCCCTTGATTCAGCTGCTGGAGGGGCACTTATGAATAAAAGTTTAGATGAAGCTGAAGAAATTATTGACAGTGTAGCACAAAATCATCATCAATGGGCAAATGAAAGAAGTGGTGGCTATTCTTCTGTAAACCCAACAATTAAAGCATCAGGGAAGTTTGATGTAGATGTAGTCACTCTTTTGTCTGCAAAATTGGACGCTCTTACAAAGAAATTTGAAAATATGGGGACTAGTGCTAATATGGTCAATGCTATTAGTACATCTTGTGAAGTATGTGGGAGTTCAGAGCACTCAAATGACTCATGTCCATTGGGAGCTATCACTGCACAAATCAATCAACTGGAACAATGTGATGCAATTGTGAGTTACAATCAAAGGCAGAATAACCCATACTCAAATACTTATAACCCTGGATGGAAGAGCCATCCCAATTTTTCTTATAGAAATAATCAAGATCAAGGACCATCTATGGGGGTAAGACCAAATTTTCAAGCTGGGCAACAAAATTTTCAACATCTATCTTCTCAAGGCTTACCAAAGTCAAATATTGAAAAGATGCTTGAAGAAATTATCTCAAGTTAGAGTGAAATGAAGCAAGATATAGCAAAGCTCATTCAGAGAATGGATAATTCTGATAAGCATCAAAAGATCCAGGATAGTCAAATTACCCAACTGGCTTCCTCATCATCCAGAGCACCAGGACAACTTCCTGGAAAACCTGATGTGAATCCTATGGAGCATTGCAATAGAATTGAGCTTAGGAGCGGACGGATCTTGGGAGACTCCCAAGTGACCGCTTCAAAAGGGATACAAAAAGAAGAAGAGCTCTCTCCTCTTATACCAAATCAGATTCAAGCTAATGAGGAGAGTACCATTGAGGTTGAAAAGACTCTTCCACTGAATCATCAGAGCAAAGCTGCCCCTTTTCCTCAGAGACTTACAATGCTCAAGAAAGATGAAGAATTTGGCAAGTTTTTAGAAAAAGTTAAGGAAATTTTTGTAGAGGTACCTCTTATTGATGCTATTCTTCAAATGCCTAGATTTGCCAAATTTATGAAGGATCTCATGTCAAACAAGAGAAGAAGGGGAGAGGTTGAGACAATTGCACTTAGTGTGGAATGTAGTGCTATTTTGGAGAAGAACACTTCCCCAAAACTAAAGGACCCAGGGAGCTTTTATATTCCTTGCAACATAGGAAAAGAATTTTTTGAAAAAGTTTTTTGTGATTTGGGGGCAAGTGTTAGCCTCATTCCCTATTCAATTTGTAATAAATTTGGTCTCAAAAATATTAAACTTACTACTATGGCACTTCAACTTGCTGATCATTCCTGCAGGTACCCTTTGGGTATTATAGAAGATGTGCCAATAGAGGTGGATGGGAATGTTATTCCCACAGATTTTGTCGTGTTGGACATGGAAGAGGACCCCAGGATTCCTATCATATTAGGAAGACCTTTCCTTGCTACAGCTGGAGCTATAATTGATGTCAAAAATCATAAGCTTTCTTTGGTAATTGGTAAGGAAAGGTTGGAATATGATCTATCTAATATCTCTAATCATGTCTCGTCTCTTCCAAATGCTTGTAGCAGGACAAGCATTTATAAACTTGAGGAATGGAATTTCCATCCTCATGGAAGGCCACCAAACGTAGGAGGCAATGTGGTGGAAGATGTTGGGAGAAGATCTCCCAACAAAAACGAAAAGTATATCTGTCCTCCAAGGGTGAGGAAAAGAAGTGAATGATCAAGTTTGGTCGAGCTAAAGACCTTAAACAAGCGCTTCTTGGGAGGCAACCCAAGGGTTCTTTTAGTTAGTTTTGATTTGTATTTTAATTTCTTTTAGTTTGATGCATTCTTTTGATTTTGTTTTCAGGTTAGGTGCAAAACAGAGCCAGACCGTGTGCTATACACGGCCAGGTAAAGGTTGCAGAGAAGGGAAGTGCTTGGGCCGTGTCATCCAGACACGACCGTGTGGGATCTCCCGAGGAGAAAAAGAAACTTCGCAAAGGAGGCGGTGGATCCAGTGGAGACAAAGAGAAGGAGCCATCAAGGGACAAAGGAAAACAACCAGTGAAGGGCAAAGTCAAAAGGACTTCACGCAACTAAGGTAATGACAATAAATTCAATATTGTGTTTAGAAATGATGATCAAGTAACTAGATTTGCAATTCTTGTCAATAGAAAGATAGTGTGTACTAGATATATGAACCCAACTGTACTTGATATGCTTGGAATTAGGGAAGATGTAGATTTGATGATTGGGTTTTTGGATTGGGGTGATATTATATACACCTACATATCCTCGTCTTGTTTTAAAATTTTTGAGTTCATTGGATGTCCATTTTACTAATGAAGATGATTATTTTGGAAAAATCTCTTTTAGACTAATGAATCAAGAATTTTTATGGGCATTTAGTGACTTTAATTCTTTTTTTGGATTAACCACCGATGGCCCTCGTAGGTTTGATCCAAGGTTTAATTGGAATCATTTTTGGAATGCAATAACTGGGTTAGATCAACCTTATGAGCCTTCAAGAGCTAAGGCCTCCCATATGCAAAACCCCATCTTTAGGTATCTACATAGGGTCATGGGTAAAACTATTTTTGGTAGGGGAGAGAGTGATGGGGTGGTTAAAAAGATAGAGCTTTATGCTTTATGGGCTATGCTTTATAAGGTTGAATTTGATTCTGGTTTTCATTTTGTTCAAACCTTACTAAGGTCTGCTAGGGCATCATCGGGATCAATTGTTTTTGGTGGTTTGATTACCCGAATAGATTATAATTTAAATCTTGATGTTGATGGGTTGGAAATAATTCATGGTAATGACATGATTGACATTGATGCATGTCTTGCTATGAAAATGATCGTTCGGGATGAGAATGGTTTCGCATTTCCTAGGAGGAGTGGTTCTCCTTTACCCCTTCCTTTTCCTGAACGAACTACTATTCGTAACCCGGCTAATTGGGTAATTTCTGAGTTAGATTTTGAGGATAACCCTTCTATACCTGGAGACACTGAGCCACATCATGAGCCCTCGTCATATGGACACCCGCAGCCTTCTAGTTTTATGGAGCCCGCTAGGCATTCTTTTGCATATGGCACGGGATCTTCTAGGTTTGATTTTTCAAATTTTCGTACGTCTCTAGAATCACTTCATGAGAAGCAAGATTCCCAACGAAAAATGTTGGAGGGGCGCTTCTCTTTATCTGATGATCAGTTTAGGGAGGTACAAAATCATTTTCAGTTTACGAGGAATTTTCAAGGTCAAGTGGCTGAGTTTGTGTAGGATTATGATACTGATCAGGCTAGGATGAGAGATTTTATGCAGAGCATGACGATTACTAGCCAACAAGTAGATGCTTTATATGAGTATCATAGATCCTTGGGTGAGATTCCAGGTTTTCCTAGTTTTCCTATTGGCCAACCACGTCGTAGACCTCCTTTCCCTCGTCCACCTCCACCTCCTCCACCATATTGATTTCATCGGGACGATGAAGAGTTTAAGTCTGGGGGGATGTCATGTGCTGTTTAGTTTGGTTTTCAGTTTTTAGTTTTTGTTAGTTTTTCATGTTGGTTCTTATTTTCATTGCTTGTTGCTTTATTTTGCTTATTTTTGAAATAATCATGGAAAAAATTTTTGAGAACATCAAATCTTCACTTATATGCTTTCTTGGATTCAAGTGAAATGTTAGCACGATTATTGTCTTGATTCATGGTGTTCGAATGATGCTAGTAGTAAACTTTGTGTAGTTCTTTTTTCTATCTTGGGAAACATTAATTAGCTGAGAATCTTATGGTGATGAGTTTTAGTTTTGGTTCAACCTTAAGGATTTTATCTTCACTACACTTGTGCTTGATGCTTGAATAGTTGATGTCATTGAAATAGTCATGATTCATCTTGTTTGCTTAGTACTTGGTTTCCATGGTGATTTCTCAACTTTCATTTTGGTTACTGGATGAGGCTCAAATCATTAAAGCTCATTTGGAAAAATCAAAATATCCCAACATGTGTGCTAAAAAGTACATTTGTGAATAAGTTTTGCATAATGCAAACACTTATAAAAAAAAATAATAATAAGGGATATAAAAAATAGTTGTCATGAGTGGAATCTAGCAAGTCACCCCTTTGAGACCGAGTTAGGTTACTGGGGAAATGCTTAGCTTCTCTTGAGATTGAGCACACCTTTGAGACCTTGGGTTAGTTGAGAAATATGAACCAAGTGAATGGTGAGTAAGTGCCTATCACTGGTTACTTGTCTTTCACTGGAAACACTAGGAATTCAAATTTGATGACGACTTGACTAGGACATGGATTGAAACTTGAAGGGTGTTGAGTTACTTTTACACTGTGCACAAGATTCTTATGCTTGAACCATACTTTACTTGTTTCTATGATTATGCTTGTTAATGAAACTTTTTGATAGAGTTAGGAAAGCGCACTAGGTTTTATGAATGTGTTGTAGAACATATGAATTTAGACTGCGGCATTTTGCTTGAGGACAAGCAAAGGTTTAAGTCTGGGGGTGTGATGTGCGTAGATTATATACTCTTTTATGCATGTTTTTACGCACATTTACAAACTTTGAGCATACTTGATCTATGCATTTTTATACTTCCAGCTTTCCTTTTAGCATATTTACTCTTTTGGTTCGGAGATATGCTTTTTGTGCATTTTTTGTACACAGGAGTCGATTTGGTGAAGAATCTACATCTTTGGGCAAGCCTTGGAGGAAACAAAGGGAGAAAGCACCAGGTCGTGTACCTCACACGGCCCTGCACTGGTATGGAGCTTTGGCCGTGTGGAGTTTGGCACCAACAAAAGAGGAAGATGACATGGCCGTGTGAACCTCACATGGCCGTGTCAAGATTTGAAGCCAACGAGAGCAGATGCCTTACATGGCCGTGTGGATCTACACGGCCGTGTGAGGTTTCCAGAGGCCAAGCAGGTGGTGGCCGTGTGCATCACACGGCCGTGTGAAGTTTCCAGAGACCAAGCAGAACATGGACGTGTGCACCACACGGCCGTGTAGCATTTCCAGAGAGCAGAAGGGTTCTGGCCGTGTGGTATCACACGGCCGTGCAGCTTTGGCAGAGAAGGAACTGGACATGGCCGTGTGAATCTCACACGGCCGTGTCACGGGGCCGTGTGGCGCCCGATTTCCTCCTCTATTTAAACCCTCCTTCATGAATTGAAAGGGGATCTCTCCCCCTTTGGGAGAAGGCAAGATTTGGTGGTTTCCTCCCATTCTTGGAAGGATTTCTGGGCGATTCTAAGGGAGTTCTTGACGATTTCAACTCCGGAGCGAGGATTGGATCCGAAGACGAGGCTTCTTCGTAGATAAGTTTTCTCTTTCCCCCTTTTCTTGGTTTCTTGGATTGGGGATTTAAGAAATCTTTATAATCTTCATTTCTTCGGATATTCTTCCTCGATTCATGGAGTAGATCTTGTATTCTAGGATTAAGGGAATATTTGTATGATGGATTGATGTAATCTCTTATGGATTTGCCATTTTCTTGTTTCAATGACATTGTCTTGCTTGTATCAATTAGATCTTGAATGATTAATGGTGATTTGTGCTTAATTCTCATTCTTGATTGATTGTTTGGATTTCTTGTGGACTTTGTAAAGATAAACTCTCACTCGATCATCCGAGGGATCCACGTGACAGGTGTAAGCCCGTGTAAGGACGTTTGAGAGATAATCTTGAAGAGGAAATAGGAATATTCAAGAGAGTAGGATGGATTTTGTGATTAGTTTCTTGTATCTTGATAGATTAATAAGTTGTGGGCTTTTATGTTGATATCCGAGGAAGGCATAGAAATAGGTGCGCTTCTGCGTAAGGACAACGTAGGTTCACGTCTAATTGATCATATTTAGATACATTTCTCAGTCCTTAGCCGGTTATCTATTGCAAGAGAGAACCGACAACTTTCTACAAGTGTTTGGCAATTGAGGGATAAGAATTGGTGAACCATTTACATTCAAGAAATCTTACAAAGAAACCGAAACTCCTAGAATCTCCCTTATCATAACCTAAAACACTAAACTCTTGTTGGTTGATCTATAGTATTAGATTTGTTTACCTTCACTTTGCATTTAAAACGATTGGATAGTTGTTTAGCTAATTCGCAATGAGACATTTCTAGTGCTTATTCACGCTCCGCAAGTGTACGGAAATGTCGCAAGTAATATAAAAGATTATCGTATCCACAGGGACTGTTGATTAAGCATTAGTTAACTTCGCACGGCGAATTATCTAGACAATCGAAAAGTGGTTTACAAATGTTAGGATAAGAAATAGAAGTGAAAAGAAAGAGAGTCAGAAGGGAGAGAATGAGCGTAGTGAATGGAGGGGAATAGATATGAGGATTTTGGTTTCTTTGTGATGTTATGCAATGTAAATGGTTCACCAATTCTTATCCCTCAATTGCCAAACACCTGTAGAAAGTTGCCGGTTCTCTCTTGCAATAGATAACCGGCTAAGGACTGATAAATGTATCTAGATATGATCAATTAGACGTGAACCTATGTTGTCCTTACACAGAAGCGCACCTATTACTATGCCTTCCTCGGATATCAACATAGAAGCCCACAACTTATTAATCTATCAAGATACAAGAAACTAATCACAAGATCCATCCTACTCTCTTGAATATTCCTATTTCCTCTTCAAGATTATCTCTCAAACGTCCTTACACGGGCTTGCACCTGTCACGTGGATCCCTCGGATGATCGAGTGAGAGTTTATCTTTACAAAGTCCACAAGAAATCCAAACATTCAATCAAGCATGGCCATTAAGCCAAATCACCATATTCCACACAAGATCAAATAGGTACAAACAAGGCAATATCATGGAAACAAGAAAATGACAAATCCACAAAGGTTTGCATACAATCACATTACATCAAACAAGAACAATGCATCAACAAGTCATTGAATAGAATCATGGTGTCTTCATAGTTTTACATTATTCATCTCATCACAAATACTTCCTACATCCTAGATCTAGAGATCTACTCCATTGCAAGATAATTACAATCAAGAGACAAGAAATAAAGCTATCTACAACTCAAAACATAAGGAGAAGAGAAGGGAAAGCTTATCCATGTAGCACCGGTCTTTTTGGATGCAATCTTTGCTCCGGAGGTGGACGGATCGGCGAAGGATCGAAGATCTAGGGTTCCCCCAAGAGGGAGAACCCTTCCCCAAGCAATGGGGAAGAGCCCCAAGCCAAAGACCAGCCCAAGATGTGAGAAAAGGGGAAGAAAACCCCTTTTATAGGCTTGGCACGGGTGCCACACGGCCCCGTGGCACGGCCGTGTGAGGCTCACACGGCCTGCACCACTTCCTTCTCTGCCAACCTCACACGGCCGTGTGCGGAACACGGTCATGTGAGGTTCTGCTTCTGTTTCCTTTGCACGGCCGTGTAGATTTACACGGCCATGTAAGGTTTCAGCACTGGATGCCATACATGGTCGTGTGCAGCTCACACCCCCTTGCATGGCCCTTGCACACCCTTTGTCTTAGCTTTGAATAGTTATGTTTCATTGCAACATATTTTATGCCACCAAGATTGGGTTTTCTCCCATTGAAGTCTTCATCAAAGTTGTAGATAATGAAGTTATCTACAAGTCGGTATAAAGAACAGTCCAAATCTCCAACCGAGCACAAAGTTATGGCCGTTTTAGTTTCAGTCTGCAGTGCAGAAAACCTCACACGGCCTTCACACGGCCGTGTGAGGTTCACACGGCCCCAACATGACCCCTACACGGCCTTAACACGCCCATGTGAGTTCTACACGGCCAGAACATGAAGAAAACATAGTTTTGCATATCCATGTCACTCTGGAAGCTCTAGACTTCATTTAAACTCTGTTTTTACTCCAAATCACGTCCTGTCAATCAAAATAAGCAAAGAGTAGATCTCCGAACAGAATATAATGAAAGTATGACA
Source organism: Zingiber officinale (assembly GCF_018446385.1). Classification (NCBI taxonomy): domain Eukaryota; kingdom Viridiplantae; phylum Streptophyta; class Magnoliopsida; order Zingiberales; family Zingiberaceae; genus Zingiber; species Zingiber officinale. The sequence goes on from NC_055993.1 coordinate 93,103,110, forward strand.
TTCTAATGAAATAGGGTGCAATAAACATAGATTATGTCAAAGAAATACAAGTAGATGTGCGTCAAAGTATGCATAAAAGAGTATATAATCTACGCACATCACACCCCCAGACTTAAACTTTTGCTTGTCCTCAAGCAAAACCCACAATCTAGATTCATGTGGTTAAATAGTGCATCATAATCTCTAGCAAGTCAATCTAATCCTTTCAAATGATTTCATTGGTGAGCAAGCTACAAAAGTAGTTTGAGTATGACCTAAATAGTAGTCCTCCGTGCTCAGTGCGAAAGTGACCTATGTTTATCAAGTTTCAATCCCTAAGCCTAGTCAAGTCGTCATAAAATTGTGTTCCTTATGCTTCCGACGATAGACACTTACTTGTCACACGCTTGGTTCATCCTTCTCAATCTACCCAAGGTCTCAAAGGTGTGCTCGATATCAAGAGAAATATAGCAGTTATTTCCCCAGTAACCTAACTCGGTCTCAAAGGGGTAACTTGCTAATTTCCACTCACGACAACTATTTTTTTATATCCCTTATTCATTTTTTTTCATCATTTCATTTTTTTTAAGTGATTGCAAGATGCAACACTTGAACACAAATGCATATAAGTGCAAATGTTGGGATATTTTGATTTTTCCAAATGAGTTGACATGATTCGAGCATCATCCAGTAACCAAAATGTAGTTTGAGAAATCACCATGAAAACACTAGTACTAAACAAGTTTTATGAATCATGACTATTTTCAGAGTTATCTACCATCAAAACTAGGCAAAGTGTATAAAGGTCCTAAAACAAGGTCAATACTTAAACTCTTATAGTAAACACATTGCTCACTTCATGCTATCATAGATAGAAAAAGAAAGATCACTAAACATACTAGCACCATAAGTAACCAATAAACCACATAAATCTAAAACAAACGTGCTAGTATTTTACATTAAGGAACAAACAATCATGATATGATGAATGATGCAACTAGCAAAAACAAAAAATTTATTATGCAAAAACTAAACTAAATCAAATGCATCTAATGCATCCCCCCAGACTTAAACTTTTCATTGTCCCAATGAAAACTAAAAATAATGTGGAGAATATTCATGAAATTTAGAGAAGTTACCAAGTGATGAGCTCCAAATGGTTGACATTCATGTTTTAAAAATACTCCTCTCTCCAATGCTCACATTCCTCCACAACTTTGAATTCTACAAAAATAAGATAGACCAGAAAAATTAAGTAGAGGATACATGTTTATTATAAAGAAAGAACTAAAGACATAAAAGAAAACAAGGAAAATGAACTTGGGTTGCCTCCCAAGAAGCGCTTGTTTAAGGTCATTAGCTCGACCACCTCATTAGATTCATCGAAATCTCGCTCTTGGAGGGGTAAGATATTTTAGAACCTTCTTACCAAGGGGTTCTCAGTTTTTCAACAAATAAGCTCTCCTTCAAAGGTTCAACACTATCTTTACCTTGTGACTCTTGTGCAACGTATGTCCTGCCACCATCATGCTCAAAAAGGAATTTATTAGTAACGATAGAAAAATTAATTGAAATTTGACTTTTACCAATCACTAATGTAAGAAAGTCATCAAGCATGGTTTGACATTTAGATAAGGAATTTCGTGGCTCAAGTGGTAGTCTTTCTAAAAGATGTGATTCTTGAGACTTAGCTTCTATTGCACAAGTCCCTACATTCTCAACTTCAACTAATTCATGTCCTACATCATCTAAAGTGACTAATGGTTGTGTGATTAAGGGGAGTGATTCTTGGGTCATCCCTACACATCCCTCCACAACATGACTATAAATTGATTCAGATGTAGGAAGGGAAGGTTCTTCTAGATCTTCAATATTAGGAGGTAATGGAGTTAAAGTGATGCACTCCTTTATCAAAATCTTAGATTCATGATCCTAAAGCTCATCACAATGTTTTCTTATCATAGACTCGAGATTAGCTGATATTCTATTATTTGTTGAGTCTATACTATCAAGTATAGCATGCATTTTCTTGATGTCCTTGCGTGATTCAGCTTGAATAGATAGAACCTCCTCTAAACCTTTCAACACTCTATCCATAAATGATGAAAATTGGGGGTCATTCGAGTCAGAGCCATATGTGTGTGAATTTGATGAAGCCATTTCATCTATCTTTCTATCGAGTTCATCTATTGATAATCCCAAATTGTATAGCTTGTAGCAACTCTCAATTGAATGGCCTATTTCATTGCAAGCTTTACAAAAATTTTGCTCTGACCTATGATTAAAGTTAGAGAAAACACCCCTTCTTTCAACATGCATTCTATATGGACGGTCAAGCAATATTGGACAATTATCATATATATGACCAGTTGCACAACAAAATTCACAGAAAAGAGTACTAGAGTTCCCAACAAACATTTGGTCAAACTTTTGAAATAGAGCTTTCAATCTAGTAATCAGTCTATACATGTCCATCTAAATGATTATAGCCAAAACAAGATAGACATGTAGAAGTAACAAAAATAAAATGCAGAATTTAAATTGCAGGAAAAAAATGCATAATGAAAACAAGAAAGAAAATGCAAAAAGAAAAAGAAAAATGTCTGGAGTAACTCATATGCAAATCAACTAATATTAATCGAAAACAGCGCCAAAAACTTGTCACGCTCCGCAAGTGTACGGAAATGTCGCAAGTAATATAAAAGATTATCGTATCCACAGGGACTGTTGATTAAGCATTAGTTAACTTCGCACGGCGAATTATCTAGACAATCGAAAAGTGGTTTACAAATGTTAGGATAAGAAATAGAAGAGAAAAGAAAGAGAGTAAGAAGGGAGAGAATGAGCGTAGTGAATGGAGGGGAATAGATACTAGGATTTTGGTTTCTTTGTGATGTTATTCAATGTAAATGGTTCACCAATTCTTATCCCTCAATTGCCAAACACCTGTAGAAAGTTGTCGGTTCTCTCTTGCAATAGATAACCGGCTAAGGACTGAGAAATGTATCTAGATATGATCAATTAGACGTGAACCTACGTTGTCCTTACACAGAAGCGCACCTATTACTATGCCTTCCTCGGATATCAACATAGAAGCCCACAACTTATTAATCTATCAAGATACAATAAACTAATCACAAGATCCATCCTACTTTATTGAATATTCCTATTTCCTCTTCAAGATTATCTCTCAAACGTCCTTACACGGGCTTGCACCTGTCACGTGGATCCCTCGGATGATCGAGTGAGAGTTTATCTTTACAAAGTACACAAGAAATCTAAACATTCAATCAAGCATGGTCATTAAGCCAAATCACCATATTCCACACAAGATCCAATAGGTACAAACAAGGCAATATCATGGAAACAAGAAAATGACAAATCCACAAAGGTTTGCATACAATCACATTACATCAAACAAGAACAATGCATCAACAAGTCATTGAATAGAATCATGGTGTCTTCATAGTTTTACATCATTCATCTCATCACAAATACTTCCTACATCCTAGATCTAGAGATCTACTCCATTGCAAGATAATTACAATCAAGAGACAAGAAATAAAGCTATCTACAACTCAAAACATAAGGAGAAGAGAAGGGAAAGCTTATCCATGTAGCACCGGTCTTCTTGGATGCAATCTTTGCTCCGGAGGTGGACGGATCGGCAAAGGATCGAAGATCTAGGGTTCCCCCAAGAGGGAGAACCCTTCCCCAAGCAATGGGGAAGAGCCCCAAGCCAAAGACCAGCCCAAGATGTGAGAAAAGGGGAAGAAAACCCCTTTTATAGGCTTGGCATGGGTGCCACACGGCCCCGTGGCACGGCCGTGTGAGGCTCACACGGCCTGCACCACTTCCTTCTCTGCCAACCTCACACGACCGTGTGCGGAACACGGTCATGTGAGGTTCTGCTTCTGTTTTCTTTGCACGGCTGTGTAGATTTACACGGCCATGTAAGGTTTCAGCACTGGATGCCATACATGGTCGTGTGCAGCTCACACCCCCTTGCATGGCCCTTGCACACCCTTTGTCTTAGCTTTGAATAGTTATGTTTCATTGCAACATATTTTATGCCACCAAGATGGGGTTTTCTCCCGTTGAAGTCTTCATCAAAGTTGTAGATCTTGAAGTTATCTACAATTTGGTATAAAGAACAGTCCAAATCTCCAACAGAGCACAAAGTTATGGCCGTTTTAGTTTCAGTCTGCAGTGCAGAAAACCTCACACGGCCTTCACACGGCCGTGTGAGGTTCACACGGCCCCAACATGACCCCTACACGGCCTTAACACGCCCATGTGAGTTCTACACGGCCAGAACATGAAGAAAACATAGTTTTGCATGCCCATGTCACTTTGGAAGCTCTAGACTTCATTTAAACTCTGTTTTTACTCCAAATCACGTCCTGTCAATCAAAATAAGCAAAGAGTAGATCTCCGAATAGAATATAATGAAAGTATGACATTCTAATGAAATAGGGTGCAATAAACATAGATTATGTTAATGAAATACAAGTAGATGTGCGTCAAAGTATGCATAAAAGAGTATATAATCTACGCACATCAACTATTAGCAAGTAACTAAATGTTAGACAGTTGGTAAAGGATACTCAATTTTCTTCTTAAAAGAATGTTTTTGTTCTTTATGGCTCTGATACCTAATAAATCAATCTATTGAACATGTCTTGTGCTTGGACTTAAGGACCAACTGAACTTAAATGAATAACCTTGTCTTAAAACTTTATTGAAACTAAGTTCCAATTGACATTAACTTTCAAACCCTGTTGAACTTAGCTAACCTGCTGACCTTAGTATAATCATGTACAATTCAATCAAACATCTATTATTACCCTTTTTTGATATATGGCAAAAGGGGAGAGTAGCAAAAATGTAAACAAAAAGTTAAGGGGGAGCAAAAGTTAAGGGGGAGCAAAAGTTAAGGGGGAGCATATAAGGCAAATTTGCTTTAGTTATTTTGGACATCTATACTTAGCAGATTTGCCTATGTTAAAAATGTGTATTCGTTTGTTTACTTAACTTTGAATTTGCCATAATCATGGGAGATTTGGGGGAAGCATCCGACGATCGAACTCGTGTTTTGATAATGGCAAAGAATTCAAAGTTAAGATGTTTGGTAGTCTAACAAGTCTACTTGAGGATTTCAGGAAAGTCCTAGCTGCGGTTAGGCAAAGGGAAAACCCTAGGGGGTGGTAACCCTAGGTCATAGGGGGTGGTAACCCTATGCGGAAAGTCTTGGTAGGTCGATGTCTTCAGGCAAAAGTCCTAGGGGGTGGTAACCTTAGGTGGAAAGTCCTGGTGTCGCGAACCAGGTGAAAGACTGGATTGGCCGGGAAGCGGATGTCCAGCAGAAAGTCCGGAAGCGTCGAGTACTGAGCAAAAGTCCAGTCGATCTGAGTGGAGTAGGTGAGGATGCGTTCCCCGTAGAGGGAACAGTAGGCGTCGGGTCGACCTAGGGTTTCCGGTCGGAAACCCGAAGTCAGACTCGGACAGTCCGGAGACTGTCTATACTTTATTTATCATGTGTATTGTGCTAACTTTGTGTTACAGGATTGTGTTTGGGACTAACGTATCTTGCAGGTGCAAAGGAGCAACCTAATTCCTCTGATGAACAGTGTCCGAGGCGCATCCATGGAGCTTGGAGGCGCCTCGGGTACAAAAGCTGACCTGGCCGTGAAACAGGGTTGAAGGCGCCTCAGCTGGCTCTGGAGGCGCCTTGGAAGGCGCCTTGAAAGCCCTTGAAGGCGCCCTCAAAGGTGATAAGCGCAAACTGGTCAGCGCTCATCTGCACGGTGGACTCGGAGCCTTGAAGGCGCCTTTAGAGGCCTTCAAGGCGCCTTGGATGCCCTTTATAAGGGGACTTCGAGTAGCATTGAAAAACAACAACTTCCAAGCGATCCTTGTGCTGCGTGCTGCTCAATCAACGACCCTGAAGTGCTGTTACGAGTCCACGACGACCAGGAGCTTCGAGATTACGATTCTGTCGTCGGTATACTTGTTTTTAATTACTGTACTAATTGTAAATCTTGTACTCTTTTCGTACTTATAAGTGTTGCCCACCGAAAGTGATCAAGGATCGCGGGCCTTCGAGTAGGAGTCGACCTAGGCTCCGAACGAAGTAAAACTTCTTGTGTCCCTCTGTGATTGCATTCGTTATTTCCGCTGCGTATATTTACTTTGATAGTTTTACGATTCCGATACGATCAAAATAGCCGCGAGCGCTATTCACCCCCCCCTCTAGCGCGTCTCGATCTAACATCTGTAACGACCCACCTTCTACTGGCTAGGCTGTGAGGCCGATCGTTACATTATGCTGTCAAAATCATGTGCGGAAAGCTGATCTGATGAAAAATTTTGCTGAACTAATGAATATGCTTCTGTTAATCGCTATACAATCTGAACTTAATGTTTAAACTACCCCTTGAATTGCTGTGGCTATGCTAGAAGGGGTGTTCTAGGTCCTTGCTGTCATCTGGGGATAAACCAAAGTGTTTTCAGCTAGTACTAGGCCTCTGGTCGATTCACGGATCGATCCAGCGTGCTACTGTGCACGAAGACTAATTTGGATCGATCGGCTGATTGATCCAGGTTGGACAATCGATCCAGTGATCGATTCAGGACCCTACTGTACGTGGGAACTAGCATCTGTATCGATCGGCGGATCGATCCAGGATGACCAATCGATCCAGTGATCGATTCCAAAGCTCTCTGTTGGCGGGAGCAAATTCCCCGATTCCTCGATCGATCGGTTGATCTATCCGGGAGCTTCCTGTTCACGACAAAAAGTGACTGGATCGATCGACTTATCGATCTAGGAGCTTACTGTTCATGGAACAAGTTCACCAATTGATCAACGGATCGATTGAAGACCCCCAATCGATCGGCTGATCGATTGGGGTTTCTGATTTCGTATTAGAAGTCTGATTTCAGCACTGGTTCGTGCCAAAATCACTTACATCAACTCTATAAGCATAAAATAGGATACTAGGCATAACAATACTCATGGAGTGCTATCTAATATCATGACAACTAACAATCTATGCGTAACTATCATAATTCAAAACACTTAAACAACTAAAGTGTAAGAAAGTAATGACATAAAGAAAATGCTGGGTTCTAAGTGGGCTAGTTTCCAAGCATCGTTATTCCAGGTTCCTTCCACACACATCTTCATCGCATTAACCTCCAGCCTCCGCTAGTCCATCTTTCCTTTACCTTTATCTGCAGTATAAGGAAAAGAAGTATCTGTAAGTATCTTCGCTTAGTAAGAAACCATCTACCTCACAAAAACATGCATACGATGCAATTTATGTTTTTAAAACATGCTATTTGAAATGTATGTTGAACAGGTAAAAGCATGACATGGCATACAAACAAACTAGTCATGGCAACAAGTGCTAACATAAGCTATCATATTGTATCAATAGGAAACTAAACTGATACAAAAACAGAGTTGAGCTAATTCTAACTAATGCTAAAGCTGTACTGAAATCACATATCTATTTGTGAAGTTTTGAAAACTATTTTCATAAATAGATTAAAATAATAATCATGCTGCTGTTTGGGCCCGGCAACTGTACTTGCTATGCGCGCATCCCTAACTAGACTCGGGTTTGCAAGTCCCGAATTTATTAGGGTTTACTAGGTTATCTAAACCTAGGGACGACTGTGGGAGTCCAACCCAATGGATATTTGATCCAGTACAGTGCCACTGCTAAAATAAAATACTGGTTATAGCTAAATTTTCTTATCTTGTTATTTCTAGGTTATCTGAACCTAGAGCTAGGTTATCTGAACCTAGAGGCGACTGTGGGAGCCCACCCATTGGATCGTAGTCCCATATAAGCTGTAGTAAAGCTGCATATACTAAATAAATGCTTCTATCGCATTTAGCTAACTATTAAAACGCCTAAGTCGCATTTTAATGGTGCTGAACATACTATCGGGCACTTGGCGTGCGCTGTTGCACACCCTATGTGCCACAAATCCATATACTACTAAACTAAAGCATGCAATCACACGAGAACTACTTATACTGCAGGTGAGGGGCTTCTTACCTCCTGTGCTAGTTTTCTTACGAATCTAGTCGCTAGTTTTCTGGAGAAGATGATCCTTTCGACGATCTTCTCGCGTCTATGCGTTCCTCTCGCGGAGGGGAGCGTTCTCGTGCTGAAGTCATCGCCGGAAGGTGCTCCTATGGCCCTTGGAATGGAACCTAGGTTCCTTGGTCTTGGGCGCCGAGAGGGTGAGGGAGAGAGGGGTCGGCGGTGTGTGAGGGTTTGAGGGAAAAGTTTTTCTCGTTTAAGAAAATAACAATTCCTCACTTAAATTCCCTATTTATATAAAGTGGGTAATTTGGCCCAACTCAAATATAAATATAATTGTTCCCCTTTCCTTTCAGCATGGCCCTGCTGGGTTCACTTGGTTACTAAAGCTATCTAAAGGTTATCGGACCCGATAGGTCCCGGGTTCGATTCCCGCTTAGGCTATTTTACGATTCTATTTATTTTTGCTACTTCCGCTACTCTAAAAATTCTATAAAAATATCCTAAAATTTCAGAAAAATAATAGAATATTTCTACTAATTTATTTGGAAATTTTCGGGCGTTACAGGACACTTGGCACGAGATGATAAGTCCAAGTGGGTCAAGGTTGACCGAACACTTGGCACAAGGAGAAAGTCTAGATGGGTCAAATGTTGATTAAACTCTTAGTGGTCGTAAGTCCAATAGGGAGTTGGCATGGAACTAGGAAGTTCGGACGTAGTAAGCTTTCGAAGACCATAACTTTTGACTTGGATATCGGAATGAGGTGATCTTGGATGCAAAACGAAGCTAATTTCAAGCTCTATCCAGTTTTCTACTTTCCAATCGATTGGGGGGGGGGGGGGGGTTCAATCTATTGGTCAATCGATTGGGAGACGTGATTTTATGTAGAAATGGGCTGAATCGATTGGGTAATCGATTGAAACTTTCCCAATCGATCGGTCAATCAATTGGGAGAGTTTTTGAGCGAACAGTGAGCTTCTGAATCGATCAGTTGATCGATTGAAACCTCCAATCGATCGGTCGATCGATTGGAGCACTGGAAATCGCTCAAGAAGCCTTGAATCGATCGGGTAATTGATTCAGGGTGATTCCAAGAGCACAGAGGCACTATGGATCGATCAACTGATCGATCCAAAGCCTCCCCAATCGATTGGGAGCAATCCAATCGATTGGGATTCGACTGTTGGGGCGGATAAAGCCGTTGGCGAGCATTTTTCTGCGCACGACTTCCTCTCTTCTCCACAGGCGATCACAGAAAACCTCCACAACGATCTTTTCTTCCTCACCGCCAGTTCTTGAAGGTTTTTCGACGCTCATCCAAGTCAAGAGGAGAGTTGCAACAAGAAGAAGAAGAAGCTAGGGTTTTCATTGTAATCTTGTAAGATTCATTTGTATTTTGCTTCTTTCTTTCTCATTGTTGTATTGTGAGGTTATAAGGCTTCTCCGCCTTCGGTAGTTACCGAGAAGGAGTGTTTTCATAGTGGAGGGTGCGTGAGTGTGTGGATCCTTGGATTAGTCACCTCTTGTTGAGGTGGATACCAAGTAAATCCTAGAGTTAGCATTGTGTGTTTGTTTCTTTGTATTTTCCGCTGCATATCTTTGAAGAAACAAGCAACGACGAGCACGAGATTGTGCCGAGCTATTCACCACCCCCCCTGTAGCTCCATTTTCAGTCCCAACAAATGGTATCAGAGTGAGGTCGCTCTTCACCGGAATCATCGTCGGAAGGGGCAAAAAGCTAGAGGGTGAAGAGGTTGGAGAAATTCTACAAGTCGAAGACTTCATCAAAAAGGCTCAACTTCAAGATGGAATTCCAAGATGGACTCGGATTCGACACAAGGGTGCCTCCACCATATGTATCCACGAGTTTCGATTCTTGGAAATCAAGAATTGAAAATTTTCTTATGATGGAGATAGAGCAATGGTTTGCTCTAATGGAAGGCTTCGAAGCTCCAAAGTATTCAAAGGGCAAAATTCTCAAGAGGTGCAAGTAGAGCCAAGAACAAATCCAAAGGTGTGAGGCTAATGACAAAGTGACCAAGTTTTTGGTCAATCTATTTCCGAGCAACATCTTGGAGAAAATTGGAGAATTTGAAGATGCCAAAGAGCTATGGAGCAAATTGGCAAAACTTCATGAAGAACCCTCCACTGTACCAATCCAAGAAAAATCAAATGAGAGTGATTCATTGAATCAAGACCAAAAAGAAGAAGAAGAGGACTCTGAGGTTGAGGGGTGCTCAACACCGAAGGAAGAAGAAGAAAGTCCATCCTCAATAGAGCATGAAGGTAAAGACAAAGGAGTTTACTCCTTATTTCATGTGCATGACGATTCGGAAGTTGAGAGATGTTCAACATCCGAGGATGAAGAGGAAGAAGCCTCCACCTTTAGGATTGAGGGGGAGCATGGATCATTATTGTCGGATCAAGAAGAAGACTCTACATCTGGATCAAAAGGAGAAGATGTCATCCCTACAAATGATGGTATAAATGTTTCAATTAAGAATAAAAATCATATTATATGTTTTGAGTGTAGGGAACATGGACACTACAAGAGCAAGTGCCCCAAATTGGCCAAGAAGAAGGGCCAAGTGGCACTAAAGGGCAAGGTGAAGCCCAAGGAGACCGTCCCCACAACAAAGAAGAGCAAGGAGCACATTGTGTGCTTCTCTTGCAATCAAAAAGGACATTACTGGAGCTAATGTCCTAAGGGGAAGAAAGCGGTCAAAGCTAAAGAAGGAAGCATGAATCAAGGGGGAGCCTCCAAGGTAAAACGAAAGTTATCATTTATTGATCCTATCCCCTTAAATAATGGTAAAAAGCATGCTAATTCCAATTTTTATCATTTTAATGCTATTTACCATAAAAATAGGAAGCATGATAGTATTAAAGAAAAATATGTAGCTCTTCATGCTAAAACTACCACACCTAGGTCTAGGAAGGTAGATAAAAATTTAGACAAGAATTCTAAAGATTTTAGTTACAAGCCTAAAAATAAAAATGCTCAAGGATTAAATGAAAAACTAAAAACTAAGGATTTAATGAGAGAAAATCAAGTCTTGAGGTCAAGACTTGATAAATTAGAAAAGACCCTAAAAAGGATGGAAAATATCCTAAAAGGGTAAAATGAGCAAAATCTAGGTTTAGGACAACAAGGGTCATCCAAGGGTGATAGAGGTTTGGGATACAAACCTAAAATAAAAAAGGATGTGCCTTCTTACCATAGGGTTCCATATAGCTATGGAACTAACCCTAGGCCTAGTGGTCAAGTCAAAAATACAAGAAAAGTTATCCTTAAGAGTATTTTTGCAACAAATGTGACTAAGACTTCTAAGAAGTCTAAGAAAGTCACTAAGAATGTCACAAGGGAAGAAATCCCTAGAGTTGACCTAGAAAAGGTGACCAAGGCTTTTAAGAGGTCAAACAAGATCACTAGGAAGGTGTCTAGAGAAGTTATCCCTAGTGAGTACCTAGAGCATCCAAGCAGCGCCAATAGATTTTGGGTTCCTAGGAGCATTTTCTCTACCCCTTAGATGGGTTAGAGAGTGTCAACTCAAATTAGGAGGGTAGTTAACCCAACTTTGATGAAGTTAACACTCGGAGAGCATTTTCAAGGTTATTATCAACCGTTGAAAATGAAGTGGAGTTTCATTTACTCTTTGGAAGAGTAAATGTGCCATAATTTGAAAGTTCAATTTTAAATTAAATCGACACAATTGGGAAAATCATAAAGAACTACCAAGTTGGGATTTTGGTATGTTCTTAAGGAGTAAGGGCAAAAATTTAGAACTTGATCTCGATGATTACTCCTTGAAGGAGAAAATGTGCCAAAATTTGAGGAATATGCTTAATTTGAATTGGCACAAATTAATAAAAGTAAAAGAAATGTCAAAATTAGACTTTGGTATTCTCTTGGAAAATAGTGGGCAATCTAAGGTTAAAATTTGTTAAAGTTAGCTAAGGTTAAGGATACTTAGATAGGTAATCTAGGTATTGTATGTGTGCTAATTTGTCATGTCTTGTTTGCCCATCATATGTCATGACATCATATTTATTTATTTATTTTTACATTCATGTTTTATTATGAAAAATATAAAAATACCATGTCATGTCATACATACATCATGTAGTTATAGGAACTTTTCTTTTGAAAATTATTTATCTTTGATGTATGCCATAACATTTTCATGCATCAGTTTATTTCTTGAAATTAAGGACTAATGGCATTCACTAACAAGTAACATCCTAGGTGGATGCTCATAGTTTCAAAAATGCCTAGGTAGATATGCATGATCCCTAGTTTAGGGCAAAACCAAGATTTTACATCAAACCAAAGAACTATAAGGTGACTTGTATGTGGTTTCATACACATTAAATACAAGTGAGATGTTAGGATGATGAACAAAACTCAAAATGTTGGTTTAGTGCATTCTTTTGAGTTTTAAGTTCATCAAAACACATAGTTATGTGTTTTCCAATCATTGGGAAAGCTAATGTACAAGTCATGTGTAACACCCCAAATTTCATGATTTAGAGTTCTAAAAGACCTTATTAAAATCTAGAAATGTTTTAGAAAAATTCTAGAGATTTTTAGAAATTTTTAGAGTATTTTTATGGAATTTTTGGAGTTCGTTTGGTATTTTTACCAAGAGGAAGAAGTTTAAAAAAATAACAAAAAATATATATGTTGAAGCCGGGTTTTGAACCCAAGACCTCGGACCCGAACCAGGTTTTAACCGGACGCAGCCGACCAGCCGAGCTACGCTCGTTTTGTTAATCATATATGGAGCGGTATATATTTAAGTAATAGTTAGAAACAGTAAAATAATAGGAAATAAAATGGTTGCAGCTGGGATTCGATCCCACGAGTTGGGCTTTAAGCAGAACGCAACCCACCAACAGACCAGCCGAACTTTTCTTAACTAAATCTATATCGAAATATATTTAAGTAGTACTAGTTAACAGAAATATGAGAGTATTAAAAGGAGAACTTAGGTTTTAGCCGAAACCAAAATTTCCCCTCCTCTCTCACGCTCGCGTCGGCGCTTCTCGTCGGGCGAAACCGCAGCAGCAAGTAAGGGGCGTTCCGGCGGTCGGCGAGGGCGTTCTCCGAAGATTTCTTCACCATTATGATCACCTTATCGAGGAGAACAAGTGGAGGTGAAGGAGTTGCCGAGAGCTTGAGTCCTCCGCAAGCCCTAGAAGTATTAGAAGCCACCTTCTTTGGCTGTAAGTCTTAGAACAAGAGGTAAGTTGCTACTCACCTGCAGTAGGATAGCTTCGAGGTTTTATTCCATGTTCTTTTCTTGTTTCCGAAGCTTTGCATGAATTTTCTTGTGGTTTCAGTTTTCGGATCTTTTTGTGTTCATGATTTCCGAAGCTTGCTGCTGTGTTGATTTTGAAGCTTGCTGTTGATTTCCGAAGCTTGCTGTTGTATTGAGTTTTTTTTTTTTGAAGCTTGCTGTTGATCTCCGAGGCTTGTTGCTGTATTAGCATTTTTAAAGCTTGCTGCTAGGAAATTTTAAGTTTTGGGTATAGCAGTTGAAAGAAAATAGAAGTAATAGCTTTGAACAAACGAAACAAGTTATATCGGTTCCATGATTTCAGCGAGTTCTAGTTTGATTTATGTTAAGGAAGAGGGATGTGGTAGCTGAACCTATATTTGACTCTATGTTTTGGTTGTTGATGCTTTTCTTTCCAATGTGTGATAGCTTAAGCTAGACAGTTTGTAGTAGAATCCGGATTTGATACTACATCTTGTTGTTGATGTTTTCCAATGTGTGCTAAATTAAGCTAGGTAGTTTGGTGATTTCAGTTTTGTAACAGTGAGGTTCAGTAGTGATGTAGTGGGGTAGCCTGCCTTCCTTCCTGTGAATTGTTCATGAGTTATAAGGGTGAAGTTGAACTTGGCAGTGGAACTTACTAGATTCGTATTGCTGCCCTTCTATGTGGTCCTTTGTGGTCCTTGATGTACATCTGGATGAAGGAGTTGAATTGATGCATTAGTAATGGTACATGCTTTGATGATAGAGTTATTTGAATTTTAAATGAACTGTTAAGTGATACCATGAGAATAATCTGTATGAAGTCTTCTCTGAATCTTTCAATTGATGTAAGTTTGGAGTCTATATTTAGGAAGATAATTCCTGTACTGATTATTGAGATTAGTTTAGTCTAAGGGTGAGAAGTATGTGGGTGATTTAGTTTGCGAGTAATAAGTTCAGAATAGAAGTTTAGTTTAGAAGATGAGAAAAGAGATTTACATGTTGATCAATGTAGATTTTATAAAGTATTAAGATGCAGATTTTTGATAAGCTTAGTATGCAGATTTTTATTAAGCTACTATGCAGATTTTTGATAAGCTAGTATGCAGATTTCTGTTAAGCATTAGTGCAGATTTTTGATAAGTATTGTATGTGCGGATTTCTTTTGTATTCTATGCATGATTATGTGTTACATAGTTAGTTTCATTCATAGATGCATAAGAAAGATAAAGAAAAGTATAAGAAAGATAAAGAAAAGAAAAGAAAAGGCCGAGGCCTTAAGTAGATCCCAAAGTCGAGACTTTAGGGATTTTTGGCACACAAGGTGCCTATTAAAATGCCAAGGCATTTAAAGAAGAAGTAATCAAGATTATAAGTATTTTACTTTTAAGAAGAGGCTAGTACCCGACTTCCGAGGTTGTCGTTAAACAAATCCAGGTGTCCAATTCCGAGGTCTTGGCCCTGGTAGACCGATGTCTGCTCTTTTAGGATTGGTGGCTCGCTACCCCAACCTATTAGGGAACGCGCATAAGATGGTACTACGCCTGGGCCCAAGAAGAAGTTGATTATTATTTTGAAGTATTATAAGTATAAGTTTTTGAACAAGTAAAGCAAGTTTTACATAAGTATAAAGTATTAAAGAATAAGTCTTTAAGCAAGTGAAATAAGATTCAGAAGGTGTTTAGAATTCAGTAAGTTTAGTTCTTTATGCTAGCATGATTGTATAGATTTACTTTACATGTTTAGCCTTTCAGTATGTTTCTTTCACTAGTAGATGAGCATGAGTAGATTTCCTTTTGAGCATTCAGTTTTAGATTTCAGTATATCCTCATGCATATCGAGATTTTGTGAGTTAGATAGCGCTTACTAAGCAAATTTTGCTTATATACTACACTTCCTCTTATTGCAGATACAGGAAAGGAAAAGATATAGAAAGGAAGGCGACAAGGAGGTGTTCGAAGGATGTGTGATGCCAGGACTATGGAAGCCTTGGGACTAGGAAAGAAGTTTTAATTTTAGATTCCGCATTTTAGTTATTGTAAATATTTGAGTTGTATTTTAAGTTCAGGTCATTTGAGATTATTCTGTTTAGATTGCATGTAGGATGAGTTCAGTTTAGTAAGTAGATATTTGTGTGTTTGATACTTATTTAACTACGTGGTTGATTGAGATGTGTTCCAGCCGCTTGTGGCTGAGTATATATTGCATGTATTGTTGAATATGGTCACCGGTACAGGAGAGACTCTGTCAAAATTTTTCGGTAGGGTTTTCATGTGATTAACAATCATACCGGTTAAGTAGAGTTAGTAGATAAGTAACGGTCATCCTTAGAGAGTAGTAGTAGTAAGAAGGGTGGTCGTTACATCATGTGCATTAAACCCAAGGAACATGGTTGGATATTGGTTTTGAAAATGATTTTAAAATTCTTTTGGAAAACCTTGGTGAAGGCTATCTTTTGATAGTAATCATCATTGAATAGTTAGGCACAAACTTGGAAGAAAACACTAAAGTTTTTACAAGTTTTCAAGTCTGTGTCAATCTTTGAAAATATGAAGTATTTTCTTAGAAAACTATTTTTCCATGATAATATATGCCCTAAATAATGTCTACAACGATTTTCATGATTTTTATAATTTTGTAGAATTTTCTAGGGGTTTCTGAAGTTGACTGAAATGAACTTTCAGCAACTTCAGACCTTCAATCGATCGCCCGATCGATTAAAGGGTCTCAATCAATCGGGCAATAGGTTGAGGGTGTGTTTCTTGTAAGCAGAAGCTTGCTGGATCAATCCACTGATCGATCCACATGGTTTGAATCGATCCATTGATCGATTAAATCACTGATTTCAGCTGGGAAAGCTTGTTTTCAGTGATTTAAACCATTTGTGGTCTAGGTAACCATTCCTAACCCCTTGGAACACATTTGCACTCATTTAGGGGGAGCTTTTATGATGAAAACTAGGATGGATTGGTTGAGGAAGACTAAGTAGATGTTTAGGTTGAGGTTTGGTTTCAATATTGAATTTTTGAACCTCAAAACTTCTTTATTTGGGTTTCCTAAAGATTTAGGAGTTCCAAGTCATTGTTGGTGCAATGACAGAAGTTATGGTCATGTCTTTAGGGGGAGTTACTCTTTAAAGACATGAAAATTTATTTTTCATATACCTTGGAAGGTGGTTAACCTTCTTTGACGGAAATGCTCAAGGTTGGGCATTTGAATACAATGGAGAGTGGATATCTTCATTATTCAGGTGGTATATGCTCAAGGATGAGCATTTGATGAAAATGAAGGGTATAGGACCTTTATTTGAATCATGTGTGAACATACCAAGTGGTATATGCTCAAGGATGATCATTAAGAATAATGAAGGGTATGAGACCTTCGTTATTGAGTTGTGAACAACGTTGGGTAACTCTTCAGGGGGAGAATTTTTGATGTATGCCAATAGGGGGAGAATGTCTGGTTAAGTTAGGCCTTCATTACCTAAAGAGGAAGTTTGTGCTCTCTAGGAAAGGGGAAGAATTAAGGGAACCCTCATTCATACATTGGCATGAGATTAGCTTACCTTAAAGGTATTGTCAAACATCAAAAAGGGAGAGATTGTTGGTGCAATATTCCCTAGGTCAAGGTTGACCTGGTTGACTAAGCTTGAGTTGGCTCAAGCTTGAGTCTTGATGTTTGGGTTTCGATGTTTGACAATACATAGAGACTGACAGGTCGTGGAGATTGCAGGTGCAATCGTCTGTGTGGGAAGTCCTGGTGAGTAAAGCTAGGCAGATGAAAATCCTAGTGAGTGAAGCTAGGTGCAAGTCCCGGTGAATGAAGCCGGGCAGTTGAGAAGTCCTAGTGAATGAAGCTAGGTGAAAGTCCCGATGAGTAAAGCCGAGCAGTTAGGAAAGTCCTGGTGAGTGAAGCCAGGTAGGTAGAAGTCCTGGTGAGTGAAGTCAGGCAAATGAAAGTCCTGGTGAGTGAAGACAGGCAGGGGAAAGTCCCGGTGAGTGAAGTCGGGCAATGGAAAGACCTGGTGAGTGAAGCTAGGCACGAGGAAATCTAGATGGGTCAAGGGTGACCGGACATCTGGTAGAAGGAAGTCCAAGTGGGTCATGGAGGACCAGACACTTGGCACGAGATGATAAGTCCAAGTAGGTCAAGGTTGACCGAACACTTGGCACAAGGAGAAAGTCTAGATGGGTCAAAAGTTGATCGAACTCTTAGCGGTCGTAAGTCCAATAGGGAGTTGGCATGAAACTAGGAAGTTCGGACGTAGTAAGCTTCCGAAGGCCATAACTTTTGAATCGGATATCGGAATGAGGTGATCTCGGATGCAAAATGAAGCTAATTTCAAGCTCTATCCAGTTTTCTACTTTCCAATCGATTGGGGGGGGGGGGTTCAATCGATTGGTCAATCGATTGGGCGACGCGATTTTGTGTAGAAATGGCCTGAATCGATTGGGTAATCGATTGAAACTTTCCCAATCGATTGGGAGAGTTTTTGAGCAAATAGTGAGCTTCTGAATCGATCAGTTGATTGAATAAAACCTTCAATCGATCGGTCGATCGATTGGAGCACTGGAAATCGCTCAAGAAGCCTTGAATCGATCGGGTAATCGATTCAGGGCGATTCCAAGAGCACAGAGGCATTATGGATCGATCAACCGATCGATTCAAAGCCTCCCCAATCGATTGGGAGCAATCCAATCGATTGGGATTCAACCGTTGGCGCGGATAAAGCCGTTGGCGAGTATTTTTCTGCGCACGACTTCCTCTCTTCTCCACAAGCGATCACAGAAAACCTCCACAGCGATCTTTTCTTCCTCACCGCCAATTCTTGAAGGTTCTTGGAGGCCCATCCAAGTCAAGAGGTGAGTTACAACAAGAAGAATAAGAAGCTAGGGTTTTCATTGTAATCTTGTAAGATTCATTTGTATTTTGCTTCTTTCTTTCTCATTGTTATATTGTGAGGTTGTAAGGCTTCTCCGCCTTCGGTAGTGATGTGTGCAACTCATGTACAGTTTTGAGCATAAAACATATATGCATTTCATCTCATTTTATCTTGTTAGAAGCATATTTGTTAGTTTTTATTTGGTTTAACATATTTGGACGAAGGATACTGCTTTGCGTTGAATTCTGATGACAGGATGCACAAAACCAGCCGAATTACCCAGGGTATCAGAACAACACGGCCGTGTTGTTGATAAACACGGGCGTGTCGAGGTTTTCAGCGACCAACACGCTCAAGGCGTGTTGTTGAACACGGGCGTGGCGGAGATGTTGAAGAGCGACGCAGGAAGCAGAGGAGGACATGATCGGGCCGTGTAATGAGATTGCTTTTATTGCGGCGATGATTTTAAAAGATGGAAAGGGTCAATCCAATGGTGATACCGACTATCAAGGAGAGGAGGCTCTATAAAAGGGTAGAAAACCTAAAACTAGGGGGCGGCAATTGAGACTTGGAGATAGACGACATCAGCAAGGACGATTAGTAATGTCTTTTCCTTATCTTATTGTCGAATTCTCTGGTGTAATGGAGTAGTTGTTTGAATCTTAGGTTAAGGGAGTAGCCCCTAACTATGTTCATGATTTGTTGTTAACTCTGGTTTTCGATTATGCATATTTTCGTTGGTTGTTTAAATTGTTGAATGATGCTTTGATTGGTTTCTGTGAAAGTGGTAATTGACTAGATAGGCTTTGCGGGATTTATGTGACAGGATCCTATGCAAGTAAGAGTCATCTGTGTACGTATGCCATAAGATTGGGGACGGATCAAAGTAGATACATCAGCGTGATCACCAAAAGTGGCCGTTGGTATTTTAGGAATCAACTTACGAATCTGGTGGACGTATAGATAGGTTTGCAGGAATCTAGTGACAGGATTTCAAAGCATGAAAGATCATCTAATTCGGATACCTTGATAAAGAAAGTTGCATTCAAACAAAAGAAGCCAACCTAGGTATAAGTAGTCATTATCGGAGAACCGTCATGATAATAGTTAGAGTGGTGAAACCGTAATCCTAGGATTGTTTTTATCTCTTAATATTTTCGTTGATTTTCGTTCGCTTGAATTGTTGATTTAGAGTAAAATTTCTCATTAGATCATTCGTTTGGATAATTGAAACTCGTACATTTCTAGTACTTGACCCAGTCCCTGTGGGATCGATATTTTATTACTTGACGATAAACCGTGCACTTGCGGATTTAAGCAATCAAGTTTTTGGCGCCGTTGCCGGGGACTGTGTCAATATTAGAATATTGCAGTTTGATTAATCCAGATTTCTATGTAATTTTTCTTATTCATTTTCCATAATTGTGTTTTCCAATTTTGCAACTCGATTTTCTATATTTGGAAGTATTCCTTTCTCGTTGAATGCTTAGGTCAGGTCAAGGAGGAGTCCTTCTTGAAGTTGATCCTGAAATAGAACGAACCTTTCACACTCAGAGACGACTTCAAAAACAACGAGAAATGGCCAATCAAGAAGAGAACAATCAGGTAGAGAACAAGCTGTTGAGAGACTATGCTGCGCCAAGTGCTAGAGGCCTGAGATCTAGTATTAGAAGGCCTCCAATTGAAGCAAATAACTTTGAACTGAAGCCTGCTTTACTGAATATGATCCAACAACATCAGTTTGGAGGAGCACCTACGGAGGATCCAAATCTTCATATGGAAGTGTTTCTGGAATTCTGTGAAACTCTTAAATATAATGGAGCCTCTGCAGATGCGATCAGATTGCGACTTTTCCCTTTCTCTTTAAGGGACAAAGCACGAGCTTGGTTACATTCGCTTCCATCGGACTGTATCACAACATGGGAGCAACTCGAGCAGAAATTTTTAGATAAGTATTTTCCACCAAGCAAGACTGCTTCACTCCGTCACCAAATCACAAATTTTACGCAAAAAGATGGAGAATCTCTTTTCGAAGCTTGGGACCGATTTAAAGGACTACTGCAGCAATGCCCACATCACGGACTGGAGAAATGGCTCGTAATCCATACCTTTTATAACGGAATTTCCTACTCTACTAAAGTCTCTTTAGACTCTGCTGCAGGTGGTGCGCTCATGAACAAAACCTTAGAGGAGGCATTCGATATTATCGAAAGCGTGGCATTGAATCATCACCAATGGGCGATAGAGAGAGAGAATCCTGTTCGATTGGCAGGTAAGTATGAGGTGAGCGCTTTAGATAGTCTTGCGGCAAAGGTTGATGCATTAACCTATAAATTTGAAAATTTTAATGTTAATGCTGTTTCTAGTATCATCTGTGAGATTTGTGGAGTGACAGGACATTCAGCTATGAATTGCCAAATAATGGTCACGCAACCTACCGGAGCGCAGGTAGAACAAGTTGATGCGATAAATAACTATGCTCAAAAGCCAAACAACAATCCGTATTCAAATACCTACAATCCAGGATGGAGAAATCATCCAAATTTTTCCTACAGAAATAATCAAAATCAATCCGGGCAGAATAATTATGGAGCGTCTGGAGGATTTCAGCAAGAGAAGAAGTCTAACTTGGAAGTTATGATGGAAAACTTCATTGCTACCCAATCGAAACAAAATGATGAATATCGACAACACATGGTGGAATCTAATCGGAAGCATTCAGAGACAGCCGAAGCAATCTCCCAAATATCCGGTAAGATAGATAATTTAGCGAATCATACTAAAATGTTGGAAAATCAACTTGCGTAGGTCGCCGATTCGCCCTCGAGAGTACCAGGGAGATTTTCGGGAAGACCAGAAACAAATCCTGTGGAGCATTGTAATGCGATTACCTTGAGGAGTGGAAAGAGAGTAAATGAGCTCAAGGATAACCCAAAGCTATTTCCGGACAGAGAAGAACACGACCAGGACGTGGTGATTAGCACGCCCGTGCCAATCACCGAGAGATCCTCCAGCGAACAGCATGCCCGTGTCGGAATGAACAGCACGCCCGTGTCATTCTCTACTTCTGAAAAAAAAAAATATCTGAAGGCCAAAAAACCCATGCACACGTAGAAAAATACGAACCACCGATTCCATTCCCTCAGAGGATAATTAAGGCCAAACTTGATGAACAATTTGGTAAGTTTCTTGATGTCCTAAGGAAGTTGTATATTAACATTCCATTCACAGAAGCCTTGCAGCAAATGCCCACATACTCAAAATTTCTGAAAGACATATTGACAAACAAAAGGAAAATTGGGAGAGCGTAACGGTAGCACTGACGGAGGAATGTAGTGCTTTAATTCAAAACAGGTTACCTCCTAAACTCAAGGATCCAGGTAGTTTTTCAATCCCATGCATGATTAGGAATCATAACTTTGATAAAGCTTTTTGTGATCTAGGAGCTAGTGTCAATCTTATTCCATTTTCACTGTGTAAGAAATTAAACTTGGGTGAATTGAAAATTACAACACTAGCTTTGCAACTTGCTGATCGCTCTGTGAGATATCCTTTAGGTATATTGGAAAATGTACCTGTCACGGTTGGGAAATTTGTCGTTCCTGCAGATTTTGTTGTTCTAGAAATGGATGAAGATCCATACATACCTATTATACTAGGAAGACCTTTCTTGGCCACTGCAGGAGCCGTAATTGATGTTAAAAATCACAAGCTGTCGTTAGCCGTAGGTAGCGAAAAAATTGAGTTTGATTTGTCTAAAGCTATTAAACAACCCTTCCTGCAGAATGTGTGTTGCAGGATTGATGAGGTGCAGATGGTTGAAGAAGAGGAAGAACCGTTTCTCGGATTCAGCGATACACTGGATGCATACTCGGATGATGAAGACGTTGCAAAGAGCAGTGAAGATGGAGGACAAATCAACCTTGTGCGGCATATGACTGAAGAAGCGAGGTTAGAACAAAAATCATTGGAAAGTGAAAACCATGAATCACCGCAGGTAGAACTTAAACCTCTTCCATCAACCCTCAGGTATGAATTTCTTGGTGATAATTCTACATTCCCCGTGATTGTAAATGCGAGTTTAAATGAAGTAGATACTGAAAAGCTGCTCCATGTGCTTAGAATGCATATTAAAGCCATAGGATATACCATTGAAGACATAAAAGGGATTAGCCCTTCATTATGCATGCATAGAATTTTGCTCGAGAAAGATTTTAAACCTTCAGTTGAGAGACAAAGGAGGCTTAATCCTAACATGAAAGAAGTGGTCAAGAAAGAGGTTTTGAAATTACTAGATGCAGGAATAATTTATCCAATCTCTGATAGTGAATGGGTAAGTCCGGTTCATGTAGTGCCAAAGAAAGGTGGGATGACAGTAGTTAGAAATTCAAATAATGAGTTGATTCCCACTAGGACGGTTACGGGGTGGAGAATGTGTATTGACTATCGGAAATTAAACAAAGAAACTAGGAAAGATCACTTCCCACTTCCATTCATTGATCAGATGTTAGAAAGGTTGGCAAAAAACTCCTATTTCTGTTTTCTAGATGGGTATTCTGGTTTTTATCAAATCCCTATACATCCAAATGACCAGGAAAAAACCACGTTTACATGTCCTTATGGTACCTTTGCCTATAGGAGAATGCCTTTTGGTCTTTGCAATGCACCAGCTACCTTTCAACGTTGTATGATGGCTATTTTTTCTGATATGATTGAGAATATTATGGAAGTTTTTATGGATGATTTTTCAGTCTATGGTACTAACTTTGATACTTGCTTGTCCAATTTGGTTAATGTTCTGCAGAGATGCGAAGAAACAAACTTGGTTTTAAACTGGGAAAAATGCCACTTTATGGTAAGAGAAGGCATTGTGCTAGGACATTTGGTTTCAGAACGAGGAATTGAAGTAGACACGGCAAAGGTGGAAGTAATTGAAAATCTACCTCCACCGACAAACGTTAAGGGAGTGCGAAGTTTTTTAGGACATGCAGGATTCTACCGGCGTTTCATCAAAGATTTTTCAAAGATCTCTAAACCTTTGACAAATTTGTTAATTAAGGAAACTGAATTTCTTTTTGATGAAAATTGTTTGGATGCTTTTTCCAGGTTGAAGGAAGCTTTGATCTCAGCTCCGATAATGCAAGTTCCCGATTGGACCTTACCTTTTGAAATCATGTGTGATGCGAGTGACTATGCAGTGGGAGCAGTCTTGGGACAAAGAAGAGACCGGAAGGTACATGCGATCTATTATGCTAGCCGAACTCTGGATGATGCTCAGATGAACTACGCAACTACGGAGAAGGAACTCTTAGCAATTGTTTTTGCCTTGGATAAATTCAGATCATACCTCGTTGGCTTTAAGGTTATTGTTTACACAGATCACGCGGCCATAAGATATCTATTGAGCAAAAAGGATGCTAAGCCAAGGCTCATAAGATGGATTCTTCTTTTGCAAGAATTTGATTTAGAAATAAAGGATAAGCAGGGAACTGAGAATGTGGTAGCGGATCACTTATCAAGACTATATCAGGGACAGAGTGGGACCAAGGAGGAAGATCTTCCAATTGATGACTGTTTTATAGATGAACATCTCCTTGCTATAAAAAGGATTGATTCTCCATGGTACGCAGACTACGCAAATTTTCTAGCTTGTGGAATTTTACCTCATCAGATGAGTTACCAACAGAGAAAGAAGTTTTTTGGCGATATCAAGAGCTATGTATGGGATGATCCACTGCTTTTCAAGAAGTGTGCTGATACTATTTACAGGAGATGTGTACCGGAGGATGAAATAAAAGATATACTTTATCATTGTCATTCTTCATCATATGGCGGTCATGCAAGTACTTCGAAGACAGCTGCTAAAGTCTTACATGCAGGATTTTATTGGCCACATATTTTCAGAGATGCTCGTGATTATGTATTGACTTGTGATAGATGCCAAAGAACGGGGAACATTTCCAAGAGACATGAGATGCCACTGAATTCAATTCTAGAAGTTGAACTTTTTGATGTTTGGGGGATTGATTACATGGGACCATTTCCCCCGTCTCATAACAATATCTACATTCTGGTAGCAGTGGACTACGTATCAAAGTGGGTTGAAGCTATACCATCTCCAACGAATGACGCGAAGACTGTGATAAAACTTTTTAAGAAAATCTTATTTCCTAGATTTGGAATTCCTAGAGCGGTGATTAGCGATGGAGGTTCACACTTCATTGAAAGACAATTTGAAAATCTTCTCAAAAAGTATGGAGTAACTCATAAGATTGCCTCTCCGTATCACCCCCAAACCAGTGGACAAGTGGAAGTATCAAATAGAGAAATCAAAAGCATTTTAGAGAAATCTGTGAAGCATTCACGAACAGATTGGTCAGAAAAATTGGATGACGCTCTATGGGCATATCGGACAGCTTACAAGACTCCTATTGGTATGACGCCGTTTCGCTTGGTGTATGGGAAATCTTGTCATCTTCCTGTAGAGTTGGAACACAAGGCTTTCTGGGCAATACAATTATTGAATTTCGATCTAAAGAATGCCGGAGAGAAAAGAAGGCTTCAGCTTGATGAACTAGAAGAACTCCGACTTGACGCTTATGAGCATGCAAAATCCTATAAAGAAAGGACTAAGCGTTGGCATGATCAACACATTATGCGTAGGGAATTCCAAGAGGGTGATCTTGTATTATTGTTCAACTCTCGATTGAAACTCTTTCCAGGAAAGCTTAAATCCAGATGGTCGGGTCCTTTTGAAGTGAAGAAAGTTTATCCTTATGGAGCTGTGGATATATCGAATGAAACCACCGGAGTCTTCAAAGTGAATGGGCAAAGGCTAAAAAAATATCTGAGCGAACCAACTCCTAAGGGAGGAGAGCAGAACCTCCTCGAGTCCACTTGAGTAACATCATATTGGTCAAGCTAATGACCGTAAACAAGCGCTAGTTGGGAGGCAACCCAATTTCTTACCTTATACTTTTATCTTTTATTTTCTTTTTCATTTTATTTTTCATTTTATTTGCAGAACAACTGCCCAGGTAACAGAGGAGAACACGGCCGTGCAAATTTCAAACACGCCCGTGTTGGTTGCTGTCAGGTATGTTGGTGGCTGTCGGGTTTTCCAGAAGACAGCACGCCCAAGGCGTGTCAGGAGACACGGGCGTGCCGTAGGGTTTTTAAATAGGCGCGACGGGTTTTAGGTCAGAACACGCCCGTGACTCTTCGAAGTTTTCGCCGTTGGTTCCAGAGCAGTTTCCGATCGTCTGCGTTCTTCTCATTCAATTCTAAAACGTGCACCGGTGAAGATTTTCCTCCGGCAAAGATGAGCAAGCGTGTGAAAACGGGGAAGGCACCCTCTTCTTCAAAAGACAAAGGAAAACGGAAAGCGCAAGACCAAGGTGATCGGTCTGATAACCCTTTTGGTTTAATCTTTCGTGATGATATTCATAAATCTCGTTTTGACAAGCTTGAAAAACGAAAAATAGTTTCCACTAGATATATGGACTCTTATACAATTGCTGCGCTAGGTATTAAGGAAGATATATATTGGATGGCAAATAGGATGGGATGGGGACAATTTTTGACTAGCCATTACCCTACCTACCCTAGTATAACTTTAGAATTCCTTAGTTCCATGTCGGCCGAAATAATTCAAGGAAGAAATTGTGAGGAAGGATTGATTAAGTTTCGGTTGAGGAATATCGATTATAGGATGGATTTGAAGGAGTTTAATGAAATTTTCGATTTTCCTGTTGGAGGGGAGAGGCAAATACATCGAAATTTTTGTGTGTATACATTTTGGAGAGAAATTGCCTTAGACTCTATGCCCTATGATGCCTCTAGATCCAAATCATCTAATATCCCTAATCCAATTTTTCGCTATCTTCATAGATTCATGGCGAATACTATTTTTGGGAGAGGGGACAGTGTTGGGGTAGCCAGGCTAAGTGAATTGCAGTTTTTATGGGCCATGATTAATGATGTTAAAATTGATTCTGGAGCTCACCTAGTTAGACATTTTGTGAAAATTGGGAATAGCTCGATTGGAGTAATTGTTATTGGAGGACTTTTGACTAAGATTGCATTAGCTTTAGGGTGTGAGTTGGATGGATTGGAGACTTGCCCGGTTAGTCCGCGATTGGATTTGGATGCATGTTTAAATATGAAGATGATTGGGAGATTAGAGGAGGGATACTGTTTGATGTTACAAAATGATATTAAAATCCCTCTTCCAAATAGTAGCCTTACAACCATTCGCAATACACGTAATTGGCTTTTTAAGGATGTTAGGACCCAAGATCTACCCACAGTAGGAGAGCCATCTATTCCACCGCATGTACAGGTACCCCAGGTTTCTTCCTTCATACCGGAGTCCCCTAGGACTATTACTGATGATGTTTCTGCAGGACCTTCTGTTTTTGATTTTTCAGGATTCCGTACATCGTTTGAGGATTTCAGAGAAAAGCATACTGCGGATAGAAACATGTGGGAGCAGTTTGCTCATACTTCAGTGGAGCATTATGAGCGAGTTGACAGGTATATGGAAGGAGCTAACTGTTTTTTTTCTAATACTGAGAAGTATTTTGTAGTTGAGGCCGCTAGAAGAGAGCGTGAGGAAAAATTTTGGCAAGAAGAAAGTGAATTTCGTGTAGAGCAAAGGAGAA
Organism: Zingiber officinale; assembly: GCF_018446385.1. NCBI lineage: Eukaryota > Viridiplantae > Streptophyta > Magnoliopsida > Zingiberales > Zingiberaceae > Zingiber > Zingiber officinale. The sequence continues at coordinate 93,129,958 of NC_055993.1, forward strand.
GATGGCAAGAGGAAGATGATCGCAGATCTTAGGCTTTACCTTGCCATAACTATTAGGTGACCTCTTTTCTAGTTATTTTTCTTTATCTTTGGTTGTTCGTTTTTAAGTTTTTGCATTCCTGTTTTAGATTTGGTTTCATCTAATCAGTTTTATATATACCTCTTGTTTTGATTGATATAGACACTATGTGTTCAAGAGTCTTTGATACTTTGTTGCCCTCTCATCTCTTGTAGTATAACTTGATTATTAGTTGGATCTAGGAAATTCTTTGTGGCTTACTCATTAAGAACCCTGTTTCACTTTTCACACAACCCCTAAGGTGGCGGCATTTGAAAAGGATTTAAATTTCTTTACCGGATTAGTACTCAATTTTCTATGGTGACTTTCATGAGCATTTTAGTTACTGGATAAACACTTCTCTTAGGAGTTTTTGTAAAAACAAAAAAAAAAAAAAAAAAAAAAGGAGATGGAATTTCTTTTGGCGCACCCCTTTGAGATTAGGTAGCTATTAGGGAAACACCTAAAGAAGGTGCCCTTTTGAGGTCAACTAGTTACTGGGGAAATGACCACTGCTAATTCCTTCTTTCTTTTCTTCTCGAGGGTGGTCCTTTGAGACCTTGTGTGATATTGAGGGGATGAACCAAGTGTTAGGGCAGGTAAGTGCCTCTACACTAGAAAGGAGAGGAACACGGTAATAGGGGTGATGAATCTAGATTGGTATCCAAAACCTTGGGGGGTTGATTTCTTCACATGCACTAAACGGGGATCTTTTGAGCTAAGCTGCAGGGAATGACTTGAGAAAATTAAGACCAATTTTATACCTTGGGATGAATTGCCAATAACTGTTTTCATGATTTCCACACATAGATTGTCTTTATTTTTCTTTGCTCGAGGACAAGCAAATGTTCAAGTGTGGGGATTTTTGATGTGTGCAACTCATGTACAGTTTTGAGCATAAAACATATATGCATTTCATCTCATTTTATCTTGTTAGAAGCATATTTGTTAGTTTTTATTTGGTTTAACATATTTGGACGAAGGATACTGCTTTGCGTTGAATTCTGATGACAGGATGCACAAAACCAGCCGAATTACCCAGGGTATCAGAACAACACGGCCGTGTTGTTGATAAACACGGGCGTGTCGAGGTTTTCAGCGACCAACACGCTCAAGGCGTGTTGTTGAACACGGGCGTGGCGGAGATGTTGAAGAGCGACGCAGGAAGCAGAGGAGGATATGATCGGGCCGTGTAATGAGATTGCTATTATTGCGGCGATGATTTTAAAAGATGGAAAGGGTCAATCCAATGGTGATACCGACTATCAAGGAGAGGAGGCTCTATAAAAGGGTAGAAAACCTAAAACTAGGGGGCGGCAATTGAGACTTGGAGATAGACGACATCAGCAAGGACGATTAGTAATGTCTTTTCCTTATCTTATTGTCGAATTCTCTGGTGTAATGGAGTAGTTGTTTGAATCTTAGGTTAAGGGAGTAGCCCCTAACTATGTTCATGATTTGTTGTTAACTCTGGTTTTCGATTATGCATATTTTCGTTGGTTGTTTAAATTGTTGAATGATGCTTTGATTGGTTTATGTGAAAGTGGTAATTGACTAGATAGGCTTTGCGGGATTTATGTGACAGGATCCTATGCAAGTAAGAGTCATCTGTGTACGTATGCCATAAGATTGGGGACGGATCAAAGTAGATACATCAGCGTGATCACCAAAAGTGGCCGTTGGTATTTTAGGAATCAACTTACGAATCTGGTGGACGTATAGATAGGTTTGCAGGAATCTAGTGACAGGATTTCAAAGCATGAAAGATCATCTAATTCGGATACCTTGATAAAGAAAGTTGCATTCAAACAAAAGAAGCCAACCTAGGTATAAGTAGTCATTATCGGAGAACCGTCATGATAATAGTTAGAGTGGTGAAACCGTAATCCTAGGATTGTTTTTATCTCTTAATATTTTCGTTGATTTTCGTTCGCTTGAATTGTTGATTTAGAGTAAAATTTCTCATTAGATCATTCGTTTGGATAATTGAAACTCGTACATTTCTAGTACTTGACCCAGTCCCTGTGGGATCGATATTTTATTACTTGACGATAAACCGTGCACTTGCGGATTTAAGCAATCAGGTAGTTACCGAGAATGAGTGTTTTCGTAGTGGAGGGTGCGTGAGTGTGTGGATCCTTGGATTAGTCACCTCTTGTTGAGGTGGATACCAAGTAAATCCTAGAGTTAGCATTGTGTGTTTGTTTCTTTGTATTTTCCGCTGCATATCTTTGAAGAAACAAGCAACGACGAGCACGAGATTGCGCCGAGCTATTCAACCCCCCCCCCCCTCTAGCTCCATTTTCGGTTCCAACAATCTCCACACAGTCGTGTGTCGTACACGGCCAAGCACATCTCTTTCTCTAGTAAGTTCACACGACTTGTGTGAGTCACATGGCCGAGTACTCTTCCTCCTCTGTAAGCTCTACATGGCCGTGTCTAGTACACGACCAAGCTCTGTTTAGCTCAACATAGATGATTTTCTCCCTTTCCGACTTCTCCAATGCTTCCATGCCCATGAAGTAATCACGACCAACTTATGGAAGCAAATACAACCTGAAAACAAAAAGTAACAATGAAATAAAAATACTAACAAATGAAAAGAAAACTTGAATTGAAACTAACTAAAGAAACCCTTGGGTTGCCTCCCAAGAAGCGCTTGTTTAAGTTCTTTAGCTCGACCGATCTTCATTTTCTTCTCATTTTCTTGCCCTCAGAGGGTAGATGTATTTTTCATTTTTATTGGGAGGCCTTCTCCCAACATCACTTTCTAGCTCATGACCTTCATCCGGCGGCCTCCCATGAGGATGAAAATTCCAATCCTCTAACTTGTAAGCATATGCCTCACTGCAAACACTTACTAAAAGAGAAGAAACATAGTTAGAAGAATTTGATAAATCATATTCCAACCTTTCCTTAGTAATTTCCAATGAAAGCTTATGGTTTTTGACATCAATTATTGCTCTAGCTGTAGTAAGGAATGGTCTTCTTAATATGATTGTGATCTTTGGGTCTTTAACCATGTCGAGTACCACAAAATCTATGGGAATTATGTTAGTGAGAGTCCTAGAGCCGATTATGTGATAATTGTTGTATGGACTCAATGTATCATATTCCTATATATATATATATATATATATATATATATATTTATTTATAAAGGTATTTCTTTATGGTTATTATACTTACTTGTATTGGTGTCAAATAACTGAGTATAATAGCGTCCTTGAGTAGAAGGTTCTTATCTATATCAATCGATTGGTTGAATTGATAATGAGATGATATAGAGAACACTACTCTTAATCATTCCTAGTCAAGTATTAACATTCAGGGACAATGTTAATGCGATGAGACTAGCATGTAGGTCAACTCGATGACTTGATCTCACAAGTCATGGATATTAGATATCAAGTTGACAAATGGGTATGCATTGGAGAATGTATACTGAATGACCCGCCATGAGAAAGTATCATGGATCGTTATATGAGTATCATATACTTTCTCATGTGACTATTAGTATGACTATCAGTCCTTGGACCTGAAGTCACCATGGTTCCCTACATAAGGAGTTGCATACTTTGGCTTCGTCAAACGTCACCCATAAATGGGTGGACTATAAAGGTGACTACTGGGTATGTAACAAATTATGCGGAGGGATGTGAATGATGTAGAAGGGATCTATCCCTCCTATATGACGAGAGTGATATCATGATTCTTGATAGAGTGAGACCACTAAGTGCATGGTCATGCCCAAATAAGTCAATATGAGATATTGAGCTCATTTGATTAGAGTGAGTCTACTTGGAATTCAAGGCATAGATTGATTAGAGGATGACACGGTCTATGCCTCAATTGATCAATTTAGATGTCAAGGATAGAAGGAAATTGTCACATATTGTGAGAGTCATAATTAGTCGTCACAATGGTGATGTTGGATCTCAACATTCTTGTAACTTGGGTAGTAATGATGTGTTGCTAGATACTGCTCATTGCTTATGTTTCTAAATGGGTTTCGGAGCATTGCCAACGTTACAAGAACCTATAGGGTCACACACAAAGGGCAGTTAGATGGAGATTAGGTTCATATGATGGACCAAGAGGATTAGGTTCATGTGATGAACCAAATTGGATTAAGAGTAATTCAAATTAGACTAATTGAGTTGCACTCAATTTGATTCATGTGTTGAATGACTCTAATTTAGACTATGATTCATTGAGTCAATTTAAACAAATGAATAGAGATTCATTAAATTAAATTGATTTGAATCAAAGGGTAGATTTAATCAACCATGGGAGATAAGAGGTCAAGTTTGACTTGAATTGAGAGGGAAGATGAAGGGTCAAGTTTGACTTGACTAAATGCCACATCATTGTGACTTGGCATGAGCCGACCATTGATGATGTTCCACATCATCAAGGCTACATCATTGTGTGCCACCTCATGAGGAAGACCAAGAGCCATGACTCTTGGTATTACATGGAGGTATAAAATTCTCTAATAAGTGGCCGACCACAAGAGGATGAACAAGAAGGGTGTGCTTATTCAAGGTCTCTTCTTCTTCTTCTCTTCTTTTTTTTTTCTCCTTCTCCTCCATTACCGAGACCTCTCATGAGTGCTAGCACACTCTAAGTGATTCTCTCCACATTTTGTCCGTGTGGATACGTGTAGAGGAGTGTACACTTGACACTCTACGAGATTCGGCAACCATTTGGACGAGCGGGATAAGCGAAGGGCATCGCTACAAGGGTAATACTTCTTTTTCATGTAGATCTAAGGTAGATCTAGTGTAGACAAACATGTACATGAATATTTTATTTATCTATATTCGCACGGATCCGTGGTTAGCTTCGAGGTTTCCGCAACGTAAAAAGTAGTTTTTGCGGCTCGAAAGTTCTAACAAATTATGATCCCACCAACTTTTACCAGCACATCCTCTATAATACCCATAGGATTCCTGCAAGAATGGTCAACTAATTGTAGTGTCATGGTAGTAAGTTTAAATTTTTTGAGACCTAATTTATTACAAATTAAATATGGAATGAGGCTGACACTTGCCCCCAAATCACAAAAATCTTTTTCTATAAATTCAGCTCCTATATTGCAAGGAATATAAAAACTCCCTAGATCTTTAAGCTTTGGGGAAATATTCTTTTAAAAAAAAGCACTACATTCCTCGATAAGTGTTATGGTCTCGATGCCTCCCCTTCTTCTTTTATTTGACATAATGTCCTTCATAAATTTGGCAAATTTTGGCATTTGTAGGATTGCATCAATTAAAGGAACTTCAACACAATTTTCCTTAACTTTTTCCAAAAATCTTCCAAACTCTTCATCTTTTTTCTGCATAACTAATTTTTGAGGAAAAGGGACTACTTGATTTTGTGGGTTAAGTGGAAGAGTCTCTTCAACCTTATTGGTACTCTCCTCTTCTTCTTGAATCTGAATAGGTTCAAGTGTTGGAGGAGAGAGCTCTTCTTCAGTTTTCATCCCTTTTGGAGTAGTCACTTGAGGATCTCCCAAGGTCCGTCCACTCCTAAGTTCAATTCGATTACAGTGATCCATTGGATTAACATCAGGTTTACCAGGAAATTGTCCTGGTGCTCTTAAAGATGATGAAGCTAACTGGGCAATTTGGCTATATAAAATTTTCTGGTGCTTATCTGAGTTATCCATTCTTTGAGTTAGCACCTTAAATTCTTGCTTCATTTCATTTTGATTGGAAATAATTTCCTCAAACATTTTCTCAATTTTTGAGAATTGATAGCCTTGAGAAGATTGTTGTTGTTAGAAATTTTGTCGCCCAGGCTGGAAACTTGGTCTTGCCCCTATAGATGGTCCTTGTTCTTGATTGTTTCTATAGGAAAAATTAGGATGATTCTTCCACCCAGGGTTGTATGTGTTTGAATATGGATTGTTCTGTTTCTGATTGTAGCTCATGATAACATCACATTGTTCTAATTGATTGATTTGTGCTGAGATAGCTCCTAGAGGACATGAGTCTTGAGCATGATCAGAACTCCCACATGTTTCACAACAACATACAATGACATTGACTGTACTAGTATTTGTTCCCATATTTTCTAGCTTCTTTGTAAGAGCATCCAATTTTGCAGACATCATAGTGATTGCATCTACATCAAATTTTCCTGATGCCTTTATTGGGTTTGAATAAGAATAGCCTCCACTTATTTCAGTTGCCCATTGATGATGATTCTGTGCTACACTTTCAATGATATCTTCGGCCTCATCTAAACTCTTATTCATAAGTGCCCCTCCTGCAGCTGAATCTAGAGACACCTTAGTATAGTAGTTGATGCGGTTATAAAATGTGTGCAGCACTAACCACTTCTCTAATCCATAATATGGGCATTGTCTGAGCATATTATTGTATCTATCTCATGCTTCAAATAAAGATTCTGAGTCTGACTGTTTGAAGCTTGCAATAAGATTTCTTATATGAGATGTCTTGCTTAGAGGATAAAGCTTGTCTAAGAATTGCTGCTCACATTGCTCCCAAGTGGTAATACTATTTAGAGCTAAAGAGTCCAACCATTGTTTAGCTCTATCTCGTAAAGAAAACTCAAATAATAATAATCTCACTGCTTCTGAAGGTACACTATTCATTTTCATGGTACCGCATATTTCATAGAAAACTTCCAAGTGTTGATTTAGATCTTCATGCGGTCCTTCACCAAATTTATTCTGTTGCACCATAGTGATTATTGCAGGCTTTATCTCAAAATTATTGGCTTCAATAGATGGTCTAATAATACTTGAACGAAGTCCTCTAGCATATGGTGCTGCATAATCTTTAAGTGGTTGGTTAGCCATGTTTAAGTGTTCTTGTTCTTCTTGTTGTCTTTACGAGGTTTTCCTTCTATGAAAGGTTCTATCAATTTTAGGATCAAGAGGAAATAAATCTCCAAAAAAGTTAGATCTTCGCATACAAGAACAAGATTACAAAATTTGATTTACAAAGAAAAGAATAAAGAACATAAAGAATTTGATTCACAAATAAAAATAATAAAGAATGCAAAGAAGAATTTCAGAACAGAATTAGAAAACTAGTTACAAGTTAGATGTAAGAAAAGAAAAGAAAAGTTTAGTCTAACTCAAATGATAATCTCTAATGTTATAGATGCAGTCCCTGGCAACGACGCCAAAAACTTGTTACGAACTGCAAGTGTACGGTTACGTCGTCAGTAATAAAAGAATATCGAATCCACAAGGGCTGGTTATAATCACTAAAGATGTCTCAAAGCAAATTAGCTAAACAACCAAACAAGAATTACACGAACTAAGACAAAACTAGAAAATAGAAATAGAAAGGTAATGCAGGAAACTAGGTTTTATGGAAGTTCTAGGAGATTTGGTTTCTTTGTGATACTTATTAATGTAATATGGTTTACCAACCCTATCCTCAATTGTCATGCATTTGCAAGAAGTTGTCGATTATCTTCTGCAGAAAACACCGGCAAGGGACATTAATCTACACCTTAAGAAATTAAATAGAAATGATCCCTATGAAGTCTGTTAACGGGGCAGCCCTGTCACGACGTCCCTAGGTCATACAACATAGAAACTCATCACTAATCAATTCACATCAGGATATAGGGTATAACACATTTATCTATCCCTCTTCTTTGTAGATTCTTACATCACCCTTCAAGGTGATCCCCTAAATGTCCGTTAACTGGATAGCCCTGTCACGACACCCTTCGGTCATACAATCTAGATAATTCCTCTACGAGATCCATAAGAAAGACAAATAACCAATCAAGAATGGTAATTAGATTAAAAACACAACAATCCATACAAGATTGAATTGATACAAAACATAACAACATCATTGAAACAAGAAGATGGCAAATCCTTGAAATCTTACATCAACTCACATCACAAATACTGCCTCCATCCTAGAATAAGAAGATCTACTCCATGAAACAAAAGAAAAGAACCGAAGATAAGATGATCATAAACATTTCGATCCTAATCAAGAAGATAGAGAAGAAATGCTTATCTAAAGATGATCAGTGTGTTAGGATGTATATTAAAAGCCTAGCTTTTTGTATTAATATTTTTTTGTATGAACATTTATTTTGTAATAAGAATCACATTGGTCAAATGTCTGCATTTAGTTAAATGCAGTTATCCATTTAATTTATATTATAGATAACATGGTGTGTGGTGTCACACAGAAAATCATGTTATCAGTTCCTTATAAATTATAAATAGTAGCTCATAACCAATATGGATTGGGACAAACTATTGGAATGGTTGTAGTATAATTTGGTACTAGTTTATTTTCACAATAAAATTACACTAGTACATTATGTGTGTATTGAGCAAGACCATTTAAGGTTGTTCCTTTTATACTGACTGCATAAGTTGAGCAAGACCATTATTTATTTCTTTAATTTATCAATGGGTGAGATTTATTCATTAAATCAATAGGCCCGATAAGTTGGGAAATAATATTATTTATAAGGTGTGTTGTTGATTATAGAAAGAAACTATGTCCTAGTTATCTAGGTTGATGATATCCCCTTGAGGAGCTCATAAGGATTGTCATGTAAACCCTATAGGTGGACATAGTCCGACATGACAATGAAGTTGAGTGGTACTACTCTTGGAGCTAGATATTAATTAAGTGAGTTGTTAGTAACTCATTTAATTAATGGACATTCAATATCTTAAACACAGGGAGACTAATGCACTCATGATAAGAAAAAGCCCATAATGTAATATGAGATTGGTGCGGTAGTTCAATAATGACTCTTTAGTGGTATGAGTTATTATTGATGAACTTGAGTTGGGTGTTCGGGTAGAACACAGGAAGCTCAAGTCCATTAGGAGGCCAAAACCAATTCCTCCTCTAGGTCCTTGTTGTAGCCTCTTATTAAAAGCCTTTTTATCCACCCAAATCCCAGCTTCTTACCCAAGCTAGGCGTCGGCCACATCCTTGCTTGGTGCCCAAGCAAGGGGTGGGCCAAGCCCATCTTGGTGTCCAAGATGTGGTCGGCCAAGCCTTGCTTGGTGACCAAGCAAGGGGCCGACCATTAAAGAAATAAAAGAGAGATTTTAATCTTTCATTTTATAGCAATCTACAAAGGATTAGAAGAGAGATTTTAATTTTAAAATCTTTCCTTTTTGAAGCCATCCACATGGTTTTAAAAGAGAGTTTTAAATTTTAAAATATTTCCTATTTTGTTGCCATCTATATTGGTTTAAAAAGAGAGATTTTAATTTTGATAAAACTTTCCTTTTTTGTAACCATGATTTAAAAGAGAAGTTTAATTTTAAACTTTCCTTTTGTTGCCATCATAATAGGAAATTTAAAAGAGAGAGATTTTAATTATTATTAAAATTTCTTTTTTTGCCATGATTAGAATTAAAAGGAAGTTTTAATTATGTTTAAAACTTTCCCTTTTAGCATTCATCAAGGATTATAAAAGAGAGGTAAATGGTGCCTTATGGTATAACACAACCTAAAGTTCCCTCTTCTATTTTTCTTGGTGGTTGGCCCTTCTCTCTTTCCCTTCTCCCTTTGTTTTCTTCTCTTAATGCCGGCGGCACATCAAGCTCCATCTTCTTGTGGCCGGTTTGCTTGGAGGGGAAGAAGAAGAGAAGGAAGTTTCCTATTTTGGCATTCCTTGGGTGGACGAAACTTGTAGGCAAAGATGAAGGTTCGGGTGGATTTCATCTTGGTAGATCGTCACCCACATGACGTCCAAGAGGAGGAGAGGAATATAACAGAAGATCAAGAGGTCTTTAGCTGCAAAGAAAGGTATAACTAATTATTTGTTTCTGTTGCATAATTTGTTTGTGTTCTTTGTATGGATCTTGAAATACCAACAAAAGAGGCTATCGATTTTGTGTTTCAATTTTGTGTTTATATTGTGGTCTCTATAGTTAAACCTAAGGTTATTGTAAGAAGTTTAAATATTCAATTTCTTTGAAAGGCTTTGTCTAGGAAGATCTCATACCCAAGAAGACCGAGTTCCTTACAATGTTTAACCTGGAAACCAATCTTTGAAATAAATATTTAATCAACTTCTGTAATATGGTTTAACTTCTGAAAAACACATGGGTTGAACTTGGAGTAAAAATATTAATTTCTGTTTCCAATCCAAGTTTTACTTCTGAAGAACAACTTGGATTAATAATGTTAAGTTTCATTTGCAATCCTAGTTTAACTTCTGTAGAGCACATGGGCTGCTAGGAAAAGTTCTGTTCTTGTACAAATTTTTTAACAAGAGAAACAGAACTGAATTCCAAGTAGCACCCAACAATTGGTATCAGAGCTAGTTTTCTGCCTCTGTGTGTTTGGTCTTCAGTTAAATTATGCACTTTTCATACATAAATTTAGGCAGGATAATAGTTGGATGTGCAAATAGATTAACTCTGTGGTTGCAGGCATTCTAGTTCCAACTCTTATGGCCCTATTGTCGAGGACATTTTATGTGTGTGCATGATTGTAATTATTAAATACAGCAGGAGCTGTATTAGTTTTAGGATTTTACATTCTGTTTGATCTAGATTACATGTACATTCCCTTGTGAAATATAGGGTCAATAAATATAAAATTTTATTTTTCTCGCGGATTGTATCCTTGCGAGATGTGGTGCTATTTGAGGACCAGAGGCATAGTGGAAAAGGAAGCAAGATAGACGCGATGACATGACCCGTTGGTGGCTGCTAGGGTTGGTGGCACACGGAGGGCAGCTATGGATGAGGTCATAATAGTTGAAAAATTATTTTTCATATTTATTGTCTTTTATTCTGTTTATATGTGTTGTGTGTGTGTGCATGATAAAATTTCTCATTTTAAATAACTAAGTGGGAGATGATTTTTTTTTTAAATTCCATGATCTCCATTACTGGTTTGTAAAGTAATGCATTCAAACTTGCGTGTTGGCTTTGAGTTTCTTCCTCCACATCGGATGAGTTTGTTTGCGGATCACTAGATCAAACTTCCTTTATGGATGATTATAGGAAATTATTTAGGTTTGTGTGATCTTCTTCATCTGAAGGGGCACAATCCTATTTATTGGAATAAGTATCAAGTAATGGTATACACTTAGGTGCATTTAATAGTATCCTCCCCATCGGAGTCACTGCTATTATTTGTGTAACCGAAGAAAAACCAACGATTAATTTTATTTATCATAAAGTTAGGCTGACAAGATAATAAAATTAATGGGTAAAACCCCCCCTCATACAAATGTTTGAAATTATATACGTCCACACTATTGTGGCATACAAAATTCACGGTGTTTTGAGGTGTTGGCGAATTTAAGTGATATTGTTTTAGAAATCAATATTATTTTAAATTCTAAAGTTTTGATTAAATATTTTGTGATTCTTAGGATTTTAAATGGATTTCAATCCTCTTGCTGTTATATTGAAAGAAAACAAACTTACTAGTCCCAATTACATTGATTGGAAACAAAACTTAGACATTGTCTTAACTGTTGAAGGTTATAAGTTCATACTTCTTGAGGTCTACCCTAGTATGCCTAATACCGATTCTAGTGAAGAGGAGATTGACAGACATAGGAAATGGGTTAAGACAGATGAGATGGCGCGGTGTTACATTTTAACTTCTATGTCAAATGTGCTGCAACATCAGCATCAGGCTCTACCCACTGCTTATGTGTAACGACCCGCCTCCTACAGACTAGGCTGTGAGGCCGATCGCTACATTATGCTGTGCTAAATTACTATTGCGGAAATCTGGATTGATTAAAATTTTACTAAACGGATTACTGTAAAATCTGAACTTAATATTCTAGGTGTACCTAGGAGTTGTACACATGCTAGGGAAGATAATCTATGCCTCTCGGATGTCCTGCTAGCTGTAATCAAGCATTTCAATCGATCCATGAATCGATTGGGCTGTCAGATCGATGATACTCTGGATCGGTCGGCTGACCGATCCATAAGCTATATTGCTTCTGTATGCGGCTGGATCGGTCTACCGATCGATCCAGGAGTACACTGATCGGTCGGTAGACCGATCCAGTGGCTCACTGATCGGTCGGCTGACGGATCAGTGAGCTTCTGCACTCTCTGTTCGCATCTGGATCGGTCGGCTGACCGATCCACAACAGACGCTAACTCTCTGTTCGCGACTGGATCGGTCAGCTGACCGATCCAGTGGCACAACCCAATTCTGATCGATCTGGGTTTCTGATTTCGCACTGAACCTCTGATTTCAGCACTAGTTCGTGCCAAAATCTCATATAATAATTCTAAAACCGTTTGAAATAAGTTCTAACATCTATTAACTAACATTCTGACATAATTACTAACAATTTAAATAAATCTTCCATGGGTTAACATTCTAAGGTCTAAAAGTGCATAAAGGTACTGGAGAAAAGAAAACTAAGTTCATAATTTGCTAACTCCCTAAGGATCTTCATTCCAGGTTCCTGCCACACACACCATCACTGCATTGACCCTCAACTTCCTCTGCTAGTCCATCTTTCCTTTACCTTTATCTGCAGTATAAGGAAAAGAAAGTATCTATAAGCTTTCGCTTAGTAAGAAACCATCTACCTCACTAAAATATGAATTCGATGCAATATGCTTTTAAAAGAATGCTATTTAAAAACATGCACTGAATTTGTTAAAGCATGGCATACTGAAGTTACATGGCATAATTACTGAAACATGGTATAAATGCTGAAACATGGCATGCATAATAAAATCTAAGCATGGAGCTATCTCATGGTATCAACTAGGAGAACTAATCTGAAACTGAAACTAAACTGAGATAAAACTATATTCACATAACTAGGTTACGAATTTGAAAGCTATTATCATAATAAGTGAAAATAGTAATCACACTGCTGTTTGGGCCCGACAACTGTACTTGCTATGCGCGCATCCCTAACTAGACCCGGGGTTGCAAATTCTGAATCTAGTAGGGTTTACTAGGTTAGCTAAACCTAGGGACGACTGTGGGAGCCCAACCCAATGGATATCTAATCTAGTACAGTGCCACTGAAAGTAAAATACTGAACATGAGCTAATAAATTCTTGTCTTGCTTTTACTAGGTTGTCTAAATCTAGAACTAGGTTATCTAAACCTAGAGGCAACTGTGGGAGCCTACCCATTGGACATCTAGTCCTGTAAAAGCTGGAGCAAGACTAAATAAACTATAAAATGCTTCTACTGCATTTATCTAAGCTACTAAAATGCCTAATTTGCATTTTTCTGTGCCAAACGACTAAAACGAACACTTGGTATGCGCTAATTCGCATCCTTTGTGTCGGTAGTCTACATATTACTAAACTAATACATGGAATTCACACGAAGCTACTTATACTGCAGGTGAGGGGTTTCTTACCTCGTGCGCTAGTTTTCTTACGAATCTAGTCACTAGTTTTCCGGTGGGGACGATCTCCTCGACGATCCTCTCACGTCTACGTGTTCTTCTCGCGGAGGGGAACGTCATCGTGTCGGAGTCGTCGCCGGAAGGTGCTCCTAGAGCCCTTAAGGAAGGAGCCCTAGGTTGTTCTTGTGGTTGGCGCCGAGATAAGGAGAGGAGAAGGGGAGTCGGCGGTGAGGGTTTGAGGAGAGGAAAGCCACGATCCAAAAATAACCCTTCACCTAATTATTTTTCCCTATTAATATCAAGTGGTAATTTCCGCCCAAACCCAACTTAAATATTATTGAATCCCTTTCCTTTCAGCACGACCCTGCTGGGTTCACCTGGTTACTTTGGTTCACCATAAGCCATAGGATCCAATAGATCTCGGGTTCAATTCCCGCGTAAGCTATTTTACGGTCCTATTTATTTTTGTTACTTCTGCTTCTCTAAAAATTCCCTAAAAATACTCTAAAATTTCAGAAAAATCATAGAATATTTCTAAAATAGTTTTGAGAATTTTCGAGCGTTACAATCCCCCATACCTTATAAAAAGTTCATCCTCAAACTTAGAATAACTCTGGGTACTTCTGTCTCATACTGGCTTCTGTCTCCCACGTTGCCTCTTCTGTGGTATGATTTTGCCAATTAACTTTCACTAATGGTACTTCCTTGTTCAGCAATTTCTTAACTGCTTGGTCTATTATCTGAATAGGCCGACTGTCATAGCTGAGGTCTTCGCGGATCTGTACCGACTGGGGCTCAATCACCTGGGTGGCATCTGGGATATGCTTCTTTAGCATAGAGACATGAAATACATTGTGGACAGCTAACATTTCCTGGGGTAGCTCTAGCTCATATGCTACCTTGCCCACTCTTCTGCTGATAAGGTATGGTCCCACATATCGGGGACTTAGCTTGCCCTTCTTCCCAAAACGCATTACTCCCTTCATGGGAGCTACTCTAAGGAACACTGAATCCCCAACTGAAAACTCCAAAGGTCTGCGCCGTATATCAGCATAGCTGTCTCTATCCTCTGGCGGATCTGCTGTATAGCTGCTGTGGTATCTGCCACTAGATTTGTCTGAAGTTCTAGCTCTTTCTGTTCACCACTCTCATACTAGCAGATTGGAGATCTACACCTCCGCCCATAGAGAGCCTCATAAGGTGCCATACCGATAGTGGCCTGATAGCTGTTGCTGTATGCAAATTCTGCTAAACTCAGATATTTGCACCAACTTCCCTTGAAATCTAGGGCACATGCTCGGAGCATATCCTCGAGTACCTGATTTACTCACTTCGTCTGTCCATCTGTCTGCGGATGGAAGGCTGTGCTAAACTTTAACTTCGTGCCCAAAGCTGACTGTACACACTCCCAGAAGTGTGACGTGAATCTACTATCTCTGTCTGAAATAATGGTTCGTGGGACTCCATGTAGTCTAATGATCTCCTTGAGATACAACTGAGCTAGCTGTTCCATGGAGTAGGATATCCTGATAGCTAAGAAGTGGGCTGATTTAGTCAATCTGTCGACTATTACCCAGATGGTATCAAAACCATTCGTGGTTCTGGGTAATCCCACTATAAAATCCATAGAAATGTCTTCCCACTTCCATTCTGGTATCTGTATGTGCTGCAAAACTGCCCCTGGTCTCTGATGTTCTGCCTTAACCCTCTGACAGGTTAGGCAGGTGCTGACATATCGAGCGATGTCTCTCTTCATCCCAGGCCACCAAAAACGTTTCTTCATGTCCTGGTACATTTTGGTGGAGCCAGGATGCATCGCATAGGGAGTCTTGTGAGCCTCGTCTAGGATTTTCCTCTGTAGTTCCTCCTGATCCGGAACACATAGCCTGTCACCAAAATACAACACCCCGCTATCTGATATTCTGAACTCTCCACCTTCTGATTCTGCTAAACCTTGCTTGATTCTCTGAATTTCAGGATCCTGCTCCTGAGCTATCTGGATGTCACCGAGCAAGGTAGCCTCTAATGTCATAGTAGAGAGCTGTCCGACTATGAGCTCCAGACCGAAATCTGAGATCTCCTTCTGTAGGGGCGGTGACATGGCTGCTAGAGATAATAGGGTTGCGCTGGACTTCCTGCTGAGGGCGTCTGCTACCCTATTCGCTTTTCCTGTGTGGTAGAGGATATCTATGTCGTAGTCTTTGACCAGTTCTAGCCATCTGCGCTGTCGCATATTCAGATCCTTCTGAGTGAAGAAGTACTTCAGACTCTGATGATCTGTATACACTCTGCACTGAGCTCCATACAAGTAATGTCTCCAAATCTTGAGAGCGAACACCACTGCTGCAAGCTCAAGGTCATGAGTAGGATAGTTCTTCTCATAATCCTTAAGTTGTCTGGAGGCATAGGCGATCACCTTGCCATCTTGCATCAGCACTGCTCCTAGTCCCAACTTCGAGGTATCACTATATATGTCAAAGCTATCTGTGTTCTCTGGTAGAGTCAGAATAGGTGCACTGGTCAATCTCCTTTTCAGCTCGCTGAAACTATTCTCACAGTCCTCTGTCCACTGAAATTTTCTGTTCTTTCTGGTAAGAGCTGTCAGTGGGGAGGCTATCCTGGAGAAGTCCTCTACGAATTTCCTGTAGTAACCTGCTAATCTCAGAAAGCTTCTGATCTCACTGGCGTTCTTGGGTCTTTTCCAGTTGTTCACAGCTTCTATCTTACTGGGGTCTACCATGATACCATCCTTTGAGATGATGTGACCCAGGAAGGACACCTGATCTAGCCAAAATTCACATTTGGTGAACTTGGCGTACAGCTGATTCTGCTGAAGGGTCTGCAATACTATTTTCAGGTGCTTTACGTGTTCTTCCTGAGTTCTGGAATAGATAAGGATGTCATCGATGAACACGATAACAAACTTATCTAAATATTCTCTGAATACCCTGTTCATAAGGTCCATGAAAGTAGCTGGAGCATTTGTCACACCAAAGGGCATGACTACGAACTCGTAATGCCCGTATCTAGTCCTGAATGTTGTCTTGGGTATGCCCCCTTCTTTAACCTTCACCTGATGATAACCTGATCTGAGGTCTATTTTAGAGAACACTGCTGCTCCCTTTAGCTGATCAAACCGGTCATCTATTCTGGGAAGAGTATACCTGTTCTTGATTGTGACTTGGTTCAGTGCCCGGTAGTCTATACACAGACGCATGCTCCTGTCTTTCTTCTTCACGAACAATACAGGTGCTCCCCATGGTGAGTGACTAGTACGGATGAAGCCCTTGTCAAGCAGCTCCTGTAGTTGCTCATGAAGTTCCTTCAGTTCTGCTGGAGTCATGCGGTAAGGTGCTTTGGAGATAGGATTTGTACCGGGAATGAGCTCTATCTCAAATTCGATCTCCCTGTCTGGTGCTAGGCCTGTTAACTCTTCAGGGAAGACTGCTGGGTAGTCACATACGACTCAGACCTCTGCTAGCTGTTGGTCCTTGTCCTGACTGGTGCTGACTACGTGTGCTAAGAACCCCGTACATCCTGAATCCATCAACCTCTGTGCCTTCATAGCTGAGAGAAACTTCTTGGCCTTTCTCCTGGGTTCTCCGACGAATTTGAACTGTGCTTCCGCTTCAGGTTGGAATATGACTTTCTGTTTACGACACTCGATGGAGGCACCGTATTTGATCAAGAAGTCCATCTCAAAGATGACGTCGTAGTCGGTCATATTAATCACTATCAGATCACAAAAGAGCTCTCTGTCTGCTATAGTGACCGGCACTGCTCTGAGCCAGTGCGTAGACGCCATGATTTCTCCTGAGGGTAACGGTCGTAAGGAACTGGCTACTAAGTACCTCTGGAGGTACTGCTAACTTCTCAGCAAATGCCCTGGATATGTATGAATGGGTTGCCCCAGTATCGAATAAGACAGTTGTACTTTGCTGTAAAACACTAATCTGACCTGTAACAACTGTCGAGGCATTTGCTGCGTCCTCTCTGGTGAGTGAGTAGATCCTCGCATTGGTCGTAGCTGGAGGGGCTTCTAATCTGCCCTGGCTGATATGTGGACCATCTAAAGCGGCCTGCATCTGATGTAACTGAGCTGGCTGACCTCCATACTGAATCGACTGTGGCTGAGGAAGACTGGTCTTGTTTGGACACTGCTTGGCCATATGCCCTTCTTGTCCGCATTCAAAGCATCCTCGTGTGCCCTTACGGCAAACTCCAGGATGGAATTTCCCACAAGTAGCACACTTTGGATAACTGGGCTGCTTGCTGGCTGGCCCTCCTTTTGGCTAACTCCCTGGTTTGCGCTTGTTGCTGGAGTTCCCTTTCCAGTTAGAGCCATGGGAGCTGTGGCCCTGCTGTTTCTGAGTGCCTGAGCCTCCTTGACCTTTAGCTTCTGAGAGGACTTGCTTCTGCTGCTTGATGCTATTCTGGTAATGCTCAGTGATTAGAGCACTGCTCACTAATTCTTCTGTGGTTTGTGGCCTATGAACGCCACCAGCCACGTTCATTGCTATTTCCGGCCTCAGCATCTTGAGCATCAACCGGATTCGTTCCCTTTCTGTGCTGACTAATTCAGGGCATAGACGAGCCAACCTGTTGAATTTCTTCATGACTTCCTCAACTGATAGGTTGCCCTGACGAAACTCAGTGAACTCATCGTAGTGACGGTTGGTGACCCGCATGTGAAAGAACTCCTCAAAGAATTCCTTCTCGAAGTCAGCCCATGTCATCTGGTTCACTGGGCGCTTCATTCTCTCCCACCACATCGTGCATCTCCTATCGACGTAAGGAGGCGACTTCACCTTCTCATGTTCGGCGGTCCGAGCTCCATCGCTTTCGGTGTTTGAACCATGCCCGAGCATCCCATGGTTCATTGCTGCTTGAGAAATTCTCTCGCTTGACTCTCTGCCACTGGATCGATAGACTTCTCTCTGCGTTCCTACTGCTAGGGCTGGCTGGACAGGTGGAACCTCTAAGACCACCGTGTCGCTAAGTTAGGCTCCGGGGTGACGGTGGGAGTGTTCTGCTGACTAGCCTTTAAGGAGGCTATCTAACTGCTGCTGTAACTGAGCCACTAGTGCTGTAAGGTCTGGGGGAGGCACTGAACTGCCTGCCTCATGCTGGGGCTCAGTGGCTGGTGCCCTTCTAGCTGGGCGCCCTCGTGCCATTTCTAAAGACATGCAGGACATACATGACTAACACAAGCATAATAGAGAAACTATTGTTATCATGTTAACTACTATCATAAACAAGCATGCTTTAGTTATCTATAACAGAAAAGCAATAAACTTACAAAGTGAGAGGTATTCTTACTTGGAAGCTGCAGGTACAATGTTGATGTGTGTGTAGGAAGTATGGAAACTACTCTGATACCACTCTGTAACGACCCGCCTCCTACAGACTAGGCTGTGAGGCCGATCGCTACATTATGCTGTGCTAAATTACTATTGCGGAAATCTGGATTGATTAAAATTTTACTAAACGGATTACTGTAAAATCTGAACTTAATATTCTAGGTGTACCTAGGAGTTGTACACATGCTAGGGAAGATAATCTATGCCTCTCGGATGTCCTGCTAGCTGTAATCAAGCATTTCAATCGATCCATGAATCGATTGGGCTGTCAGATCGATCTAGTGATCGATCCAGCTTGATACCGGTACGGAGAAAACTCTGGATCGGTCGGCTGACCGATCCATAAGCTATATTGCTTCTGTATGCGGCTGGATCGGTCTACCGATCGATCCAGGAGTACACTGATCGGTCGGTAGACCGATCCAATGGCTCACTGATAGGTCGGCTGACGGATCATGAGCTTCTGCACTCTCTGTTCGCATCTGGATCGGCCGGCTGACCGATCCACAACAGACGCTAACTCTCTGTTCGCGACTAGAGCGGTCAGCTGACCGATCCAGTGGCACAACCCAATTCTGATCGATCTGTAGATCGATCTGGGTTTCTGATTTCGCACTGAACCTCTGATTTCAGCACTAGTTCATGCCAAAATCTCATATAAGAATTCTAAAACCATTTGAAATAAGTTTTAACATCTTTTAACTAACATTCTGACATAATTACTAACAATTTAAACAAATCTTCCATGGGTTAACATTCTAAGGTCTAAAAGTGCATAAATGTACTGGAGAAAAGAAAACTAAGTTCTTAATTTGCTAACTCCCTAAGGATCTTCATTCTAGGTTCCTGCCACACACACAATCACTGCATTGACCCTCAGCTTCCTCTGCTAGTCCATCTTTCCTTTACCTTTATTTGCAGTATAAGGAAAAGAAAGTATCTATAAGCTTTCGCTTAGTAAGAAACCATCTACCTCACTAAAACATGCATTCGATGCAATATGCTTTTAAAAGAATGCTATTTAAAAACATGCACTGAATTTGTTAAAGCATGGCATACTGAAGTTACATGGCATAATTACTGAAACATGGTATAAATGCTGAAACATGACATGCATAATAAAATCTAAGCATGGAGCTATCTCATGGTATCAACTAGGAGAACTAATCTGAAACTGAAACTAAACTGAGCTAAAACTATATTCACATAACTAGGTTACGAATTTGAAAGCTATTATCATAATAAGTGAAAATAGTAATCATACTGCTGTTTGGGCCCGGCAACTGTACTTGCTGTGCGCGCATCCCTAACTAGACCCGGGGTTGCAAATTCCGAATCTAGTAGGGTTTACTAGGTTAGCTAAACCTAAGGACGACTGTGGGAGCCCAACCCAATGGATATCTAATCCAGTACAGTGCCACTGAAAGTAAAATACTGAACATGAGCTAATAATTTCTTGTCTTGCTTTTACTAGGTTGTCTAAACCTAGAGGCAACTGTGGGAGCCTACCCATTGGACATCTAGTCCTGTAAAAGCTGGAGCAAGACTAAATAAACTATAAAATGCTTCTACTGCATTTATCTAAGCTACTAAAATGCCTAAGTTGCATTTTTCTGTGCCAAACAACTAAAACGAACACTTGGTATGCACTAATTCGCATCCTTTGTGTCGGTAGTCTACATATTACTAAACTAATACATGGAATTCACACGAAGCTACTTATACTGCAGGTGAGGGGTTTCTTACCTTGTGCGCTAGTTTTCTTACGAATCTAGTAGCTAGTTTTCCGATGGGGACGATCTCCTCGACGATCCTCTCACGTCTACGTGTTCTTCTCGCGGAGGGGAACGCCCTCGTGTCGGAGTCGTCGTCGGAAGGTGCTCCTAGAGCCCTTAAGGAAGGAACCCTAGGTTGTTCTTGTGGTTGGCGCCGAGAGAAGGAGAGGAGAAGGGGAGTCGGCGGTGAGGGTTTGAGGAGAGGAAAGCCACGATCCAAAAATAACCCTTCACCTAATTATTTTTCCCTATTAATATCAAGTGGTAATTTCCGCCCAAACCCAACTTAAATATTATTGAATCCCTTTCCTTTCAGCACGACCCTGCTGGGTTCACCTGGTTACTTTGGTTCACCATAAGTCATAGGATCCAATAGATCTCGGGTTCAATTCCCGCGTAAGCTATTTTACGGTCCTATTTATTTTTGCCACTTCCGCTACTCTAAAAATTTCCTAAAAATACTCTAAAATTCCAGAAAAATCATAGAATATTTCTAAAATAGTTTTGAGAATTTCCGGGCGTTACATTATGACATGATGCTCAATCTCAAGGAACTCTTCAGACACCAGAATCGAGCTGCTAGGCAGGAGGCCATGAAAAACTTAATGATGACCACCATGACTGAGGGGACACCCGTAAGGGATCATATCCTCAAGATGATGGCTCATTTAACCGATTGTCCTCGCAGAAACGAGAACAATGAAGGTGTATCTTATTCATTAGTTGTCAAAACATGTTTAGCGGTGTTATCTACCGGTACCTGGTGTGTAGATACGGGAGCTATTGATCATGTTTGCTATTAATTGCAGGGGTTCCAAGAAACCTGATGACTACATGAAGGGGAAATCACCGTCTACATATGCAATGCTACGAGAGTGGTGGTTGTTGTAGTGGGAGATGTTTATTTATCTTTTGATAGCAATAAAATATTGATTTTGAGAAACTTTCTTTACATACCATGTTTTAGAAAGAACTTGATTTCAGTTTCTAAATTATTTAAGGATGGATATTCTGTTTCTTTTGATGACAAAGTAGTTGCCAAGAAAAATAGAGTAGTTATCTGTTTTGGTACATTGGTTGACAATTTGTACACTCTTAATCCAATAACTCCCATGATGCAACAAATAGAAATTAATAACACATCTTCTAATTCTAATAAGAGAAAGCAGCCTTCAAAAATGAACCAAACATATCATTGGCATCTAAGGCTAGGCCATATTAACTTGAGTGGGATTCAAAGGTTAATAGCCGATGGACCTTTGGGTTCATTAGTGGTGGAAAATTTTCCAACCTGCGAATCTTGCTTGGAAGGAAAAATGACCAAGAGACCATTTAACGCTAAGGGGTATAGAGCCAAAGATGTGTTGGAATTGATTCATTCTGATTTGTGTGGACCTATAACTATCCAAGCAAGAGGTGGTTTCAAATATTTTGTTTCTTTTATAGATGACTATTCAAGATACGGGTACATTTACTTGATGCGCCGCAAGTCTGAGTGCTTTGATAAGTTTAAAGAGTATAAGGCTGATGTGGAGAAACGTCATGGTAAAAGTATCAAGACACTACGGTATGATCATGGTGGCGAGTACCTCTTAGGAGAGTTTAGGAGTTACTTATCCGAGGCAGGGATTCAATCCCAACTGTCTGCACCTGGTACACCCCAACAGAATGATGTGACAGAACGAAGGAATATGATTCTTATGGAAATGGTAAGATCAATGATGAGTTAATCAGAATTACCAAATTCATTTTGGGGATATGCTCTAGAAACGACAGTGTACATTCTGAACTTGGTACCTTCTAAGTCAGTAACCTCTACTCCCACAGAATTGTGGAATGGGCATAAGCCTAGTCTGAAACATATTCAGATTTGGGGTAGTCCAGCACATGTGCTGAAGGGAGACACTGATAAGTTGGAATCACATACAGAAGTTTGCTTGTTTGTGGGTTATCCTAAAGGAACAAAAGGTGGTTTATTTTATAGTCCTAAAGATCAGAAGGTCATTATAAGCACCAATGCCCTATTTTTAGAAGAGGACTATGTAATGAACCACAAGCCCATGAGTAAAATTGTTCTTGAGGAAATAAGAAAAGACACGTCTACTTTAGAACCAACGGTACAAGATGAGATACCACAAGAAACTGTAACACGTATCACAAATGATGCACAATTACAGGTAGTGTCACGTCGTAGTGGGAGGGTTGTTTGACAACCTAATAGATTTATGTTTTTGGGAGAGTCTTCGGACTTGATCCCTGGTAAACATGAACCTGATCCTTGCACATATGATGGAGCACTCCAAGATAAAGATGCAGCATCTTGGTAAAGTGCAATGAACTCTGAAATAGAATTTATTTATTCTAATCAGGTCTGGGAGCTTGTAGAACCACCAAATGGTGTAAAAGTCATTCGATGTAAATGGATCTACAAAAGAAAAAGAGGGACAGACGGGAAGGTGAAAACCATCAAAGAAAAGCTTGTTACAAAAGGGTATACTCGGAAAGAGGGAATCGATTATGAGGAAACCTTTTCGCCGGTAGCCATGCTTAAGTCTATTCGGATTCTTTTATCTATTGCCGCTCATATAGATTATGAGATTTGGCAAATGGATGTCAAGACAGGTTTCCTTAATGGAAGTCTTGAAGAAACATCCATATAAAGCAACCAAAGGGATTTATTACGAAGGGCAAAGAGCATCTTGTATGTAAGCTCAATCGGTCCATTTATGGACTAAAGCAAGCTTCGAGATCTTGGAATATCCAATTTAATGAAGTGATCCAGTCTTATAGATTCATTCACTGTCCGGGTGAGTCTTGTGTATACAAGAAGAGTGACGGAAATGTGGTGGTATTTCTTATATTATACGTAGATGATATTTTGCTCATTGGCAACTATGTCAAAGTGTTGTCAGACGTAAGGGTATGGTTGTTCAAGCAGTTTGATATGAAAGACTTGGGAGAATGTGGGCATATTCTTGGGATCAAAGTGATAAGGGATCGCAAGAAAAGAATGTTGTGCTTATCCCAAGCTTCATACAACGATATTATCCTAACTCGTTTTAGCATGCAAAACTCCAAGAAATGTTTTCTACCTTTTCGGCATGGAGTACCTTTATCTAAAGAGATGTCTCCTAAAACATCAAAGGAGATAGAGGGCATGAAGGCAGTTTCTTATACTTCGACTGTAGGAAGCCTAATGTATGTAATGCTATGTACAAGACCGGATATCTGTTTTGTCATGGGAATGGTTAGCAGATATCAAAGTAATCCAGGACAAGGGCATTGGACTGCCGTAAAGCATATATTAAAGTACCTGAGAAGGACTAGAGATTATATGTTGGTTTACCAAGCAGATGATTTACTCCCTGTGGGTTACACGGATTCAGACTTCCAATTATATAGGGATAATAGTAAGTCAACCTCAGGGTATGTGTTTACTTTGGGAGGTGGAGCCATTACATGGAGGAGTGTTAAGTAGAAATGTGTTTCGGACTCCACCATGGAAGTTGAGTATGTGGCAGCCTTTGAGGCAACCAAAGAAGTTGTATGGCTCAGAAACTTCTTGATGAACTTAGATGTGATTCCTGGTTTGCCCAAAGTTATCATAATTTATTGTGACAACAGTGGTGCAGTTGCAAACTCGAAGGAACCATGAGCCCATAAGGCAAGTAAACACATTGAGTGCAAGTACCACCTGATATGAGACATCGTAAAACGAGGAGAAGTTGTTGTCGCTAAGATTGCATCAGCCGATAACCTGGATCCTTTCACTTAGGCCCTTCAGGCGAGAGCTTTTGATGGGCATGTTGAGGGGATGATAATCAGATGTATGGCAGCATATATGGCAGCATAGTCTTTTAGTGTAAGTGGGACATTGTTAGGATGTATACTAAAAGCCTAGCTTTTGTATGAACATTTATTTTGTAATAAGAATCACATTAGTCAAATATCTGCATTTAGTTAAATACAGTTGTCCATTTAATTTATATTGTAGATAACATGGTGTGTGGTGTCACACAGAAGATCATGTTATCAGTTTCTTATAAATTATAAATAGTAGCTCACAACCAAGCTGGATTAGGACAAACCATTGGAATGGTTGTAGTGTAATTTGATACTAGTTTATCTTGACTATAAAATTACACTAGTACACTATGTGTGTATTGAGCAGGACCATTTGAAGTTGTTCCTTTTATACTGACTACATAAAAGAACATAACCTCTGTTATTATGGATGTGCGTACTCTTAATCCCGATATAATAACAAGCACATATACTTAGTATTTATTTTTTTAATTTATCAATGGGTGAGATTTATTCGTTAAATCAATATGCCCGATAAGTTGTGAAATAATATTATTTATAAGGTGTGTTGTTGATTATAGAAGGAAACTGTGCCCTAGTTATCTAGGTTGATGATATCCCCTTGAGGAGCTCATAAGGATTGTCATGTAAACTCTACAGGTGGACATAGTCCGACATGACAATGAAGTTGAGTGGTACTACTCTTGGAGCTAGATATTAATTAAGTGAGTTGTCAGTAACTCATTTAATTAATGGACATTCGATATCTTAAACACAGGGAGACTAATGCACTTATGATAAGAAAAAGCCCATAATGTAATATGGGATTGGTGCGGTAGTTTAATAATGACTCTTTAGTGGTATGAGTTATTATTGATGGACTTGAGTTGGGTGTTCGGGTAGAACACAGGAAGCTCAAGTCCATTAGGAGGCCAAAACCAATTCCTCCTCTAGGTCCCTGTTGTAGCCTCTTATTAAAAGCTTTTTTATCCACCCAAAGCCCAGCTTCTTACCCAAGCTAGGCGTCGGCCACATCCTTGCTTGGTGCCCAAGCAAGGGGTGGGCCAAGCCCATCTTGGTGTCCAAGATGTGGCTGGCCAAGCCTTGCTTGGTGACCAAGCAAGGGGCCGACCACTAAAGAAATAAAAGAGAGATTTTAATCTTTCCTTTTATAGCAATCTACAAAGGATTAGAAGAGAGATATTAATTTTAAAATCTTTCCTTTTTTGAAGTCATCCACATAGTTTTAAAAGAGAGTTTTAAATTTTAAAATCTTTCCTATTTTGTTGCCATCTATATTGATTTAAAAAGATAGAATTTAATTTTGATAAAACTTTCCTTTTTATAACCATGATTTAAAAGAGAAGTTTAATTTTAACTTTCCTTTTGTAGCCATCATAATAGGAAATTTAAAAAAGAGAGATTTTAATTATTATTAAAATTTCCTTTTTTGCCATGATTGGATTTAAAAGGAAGTTTTAATTATGTTTAAAACTTTCCCTTTTAGCATTCACCACGGATTATAAAAGAGAGGTAGATGGTTTCTTATGGTACAACACAACCTAAAGTTCCCTCTTCTATTTTCCTTGGTGGTCGACCCTTCTCTCTTTCCTTCTCCCTTTGTTTTCTTCTCTTAAGGCCGGCGGCAAATCAAGCTCCATCTTCTAGTGGCCGGTTTGCTTAGAGGGGAAGAAGAAGAGAAGGAAGTTTCCTATTTTGGCATTCCTTGGGTGGCTGAAACTTATAGGCAAAGATGAAAGTTCGGGTGGATTTCATCTTGGTAGATCGTTGCCCACACGATGTCTAAGAGGAGGAGAGGAATACAACATAAGATCAAGAGGTCTTTAGCTACAAAGAAAGGTATAACTAATTATTTGTTTCCGCTACATAATTAGTTTGTGTTCTTTGTATGGATCCTGAAATACCAACACAATAGGATATCAATTTTGTGTTTCGATTTTGTATTTCTATTGTGGTCTCTATAGTTAAACCTAAGGTTACTATAATAAGTTTAAATATTCAATTTCTTTGAAAGGCTATGTCTAGGAAGTGGTGGATGATCCCATACCCAAGAAGGTCGAGTGTCTCACCATGTTTAACCTGGAAGCTAATCTTTGAAATAGATATTTAATCAACTTCTGTAATATGGTTTAACTTCTGAAGAATACATGGGTTGAACTTGGAGTAAAAATGTTAAGTTCCGTTTCCAATCCAAGTTTAACTTCTGAAGAACAACTTGGATTAATAATGTTAAGTTTCGTTTGCAATCCAAGTATAACTTATGTAGAACACATGGGTTGCTAGGAAAAGTTCTGTTCTTGTACAAATTTTTGAATAAGGGAAACAGAACGGAATTTCATGTAGCACCCAACAGAGTGATCTTCGGAACCAATCCTTGCTACAGGAGTCAAATCTTGGATGGAAAGGATCTCACACGACCTCGACTGTTTTGCTCTCGGCTAGGGTCACATGGTCGTGTGAGATTCACACGGTCGTGCCAATCTTCTTCTCTAGACAGCTCACACGGTCGTGTGGCTCACACGACCGTGCCAATCTCAGCCTCTGGAAATGCTACACGGCCGTGTGGCACATACGGCCTGGCAATGCTTGGCCTCTGGAAATGTTGCACGTCCGTGTAGATCTACAAAGCCGTGTTCTGGATTTGCTTCAAATGTGACACGGTCGTGTGGTTCTCACACAACCGTGCCATTCTTTTTCTCTACTGAAGCTATATGACCAGTCATCTTCACACAGCCAAGGTCATTTTCCTTTGGCATGACCATGTGGCATTCATGGCTTGTGTCTTCTTCCTTCACTTGATTATTGAATTGGCCACGAACATCATTTTTCTCCAAATTTGACTCTTGTAGATAGAAAATGCACAAGAGCAGATCTCTGAACAAAGATGAGTAAATATGCTAAAAGAAAGAAAGGAGTATGAAAATGCATAGATAAAGCATGCATAAAATATAGGAATGTGCATCAAAACATGCTAAACAAGTGTATAAAATCTACGCACATGAATCACCTACCTGAAAGAACCTTGGAATAACTTTCTTATTGTAATTCTATCTCATTCGTTATTGATAAGAAATAAGTCGAGTTGTTGTTTTGTCCCGCGCTTCCTCCATTAATTCAAGCTCCATAAGGCGTCGATCTACATTGTTGTCATCATAAAGTCTTCTTTGATTAGACTCTACTCCAATTTCAATTGGAATCGCTGCTTCACCACCATAAACCAGATGAAAAGGAGTGATTCTTGTAGCTTCTCAAGGAGTAGTACGATATGCCCACAATACACTGGGTAGTTCATTTACCCAGCTGCCGGCAATATAATCTAATTTGGTTTTAAGTCCTCTGATAATTTCTCTATTGGTTACTTTAGCTTGTCCATTACTCTGTGGATATGTCACAGAGGTAAAAGCTTGTGTGATGCCATAATCAGAACATCATTTCTTAATTTTCCTCCATTGAAATTGCCTTCTGTTATCATAAATTATTTTGTATGGAATACTAAATCTGTAAACAATATGCTGCCCTAGAAATTTGATAACTACATGTTCAGTAAATCTAGATAATGGTTCTACTTCTACCCATTTAGAGAAATAATCTACTGCTACTAACAAGAACTTCCTCTGACTAGGCGCAAGAGGGAAAGATCTTACTATATCCATGCCTCATTGATCAAAAGGACAAGATACTATAGAAGTCTTCAATAATTTAGTAGGTTGATGAGAAATATTTTGATGCTTCTGACAAGACAAACACGTTCTCACAAGAAGAACGACATCTGCTTGTAAAGTAGACCAAAAATATCTAACTAATAATATTCTCCTAGCAAGATATCTACCTCTCATATGACTACCACAAGAATCTTGATGCACCTCTTGTAGAATATATTGTATGTCATCTAATCCAACACATTTGAGCAGAGGACTAGAGAAGACCCTTTTATATAAGTGATCTCCAATCATAGTATATTGGCTTGCCCTCTTCTTGAATACCCTACCTTGTTATGCATCAGTGGGTAGAATTCCTTGCCATAAAAATAGAATGATTGGTGTTCTCCAATCACCTTAATTTTCTAGATTAGCCTATTGTTCAACACAAGATACTAATAATGTTTGTTCCACTGGCTTGTCTAAATTCCAAGGCACAATGGCGGAAGCTAATTTAACTAACTCATCTGCTACTTGATTATCTGTTTAAGAGATTTTCTTTATATTTACTTCATGAAATTTAGCCTTCAATTTATCAAAGGCCTCTGTATATAGTTTGAGTCTTTCATTACTAATTCCAAAGTTACCCATCAATTGTTGTGCTACCAATTGGGAATCAGAATGAATTACCACACTAGCAGCTCCCACATACTTAGTAGCTTACAAGCCGACTATCAATGCTTCATATTTAGCCTCATTATTGGTGGCTCTGTAGTTCAATCTAACATATAACTGTATTTAATCTTCCTTAGGAGATAGAAGAAGAACCCCAATTTCAGTGCCTTGTCGAGTAGACGATCCATCCACATAGATAATCCAGGTTTCCTCTGTTTCGGGACTTGATATTTCTGTTATGAAATCTGCTAAAGCTTGAGCTTTGATGGCTACCCGAGGTTGATACTGTATATCATACTCATTAGGCTCGGTCATCCACTTAATCAATCTCCCAGATGCTTCTGGGTTAATAAGCACCCAACCGAGAGTGTTGTTAGTTAATACTATAATTGGATGTGTCAGAAAATAAGGGCGTAACCTCCGAGCTGCTATAACCAATCCGTAAGCTAACTTCTCTAGTGTCGTATATCGACACTCTGCTCCCTTTAATAAATGGCTCAAAAAATACACAGGTAATTATTTTTTTCCTTCCTGCCTCATTAATACAGAACCAATAGCATGATCGTTGGCAGATAAGTACACCCACAAAGATTCTCCTAATACTGACTTAGCTAATACAGGAAGAGTAGACAAGTATTCTTTTAACTCCTCGAATGCCTTACTACAATCCGCATCCCATTGGAACTTAGTTGCTCATCGGAGTATCTTGAAGAAGGGGAGACTTTGATCAGCCAACTGAGAGATGAAATGAGACAGGGTAGTAATCCTCCTCGTCAATCTCTGAGCCTCGTTTAGGTTCTTTGGGGGAGCCATGTCCTACAACGCTTTCACCTTCCTGGGATTGGCTTCTATTCGTTGTTCGGTCACTATATATCCCAGGAACTTCCCACTCTTGGCCCCAAATAAATACTTGTTGGGATTGAGCTTGAGCCCATACCTCCTCAAAGTCCTACAAGTTTCTTCAATATCAATACATAAACTAGAAGACCGTATAGTTTTAATAAGAATGTCATCCACATGAACTTCCATATTTCTTTTAATCTGCTTCTAGAAAACCTTATCCATAAGCCATTGATAAGTAGCTCCTGCATTCTTTAGACCAAAAGATATAACATTATAGCAATAAGTACCTTCAGCAGTTATAAAGCTAACCTTTCCTGATCTTCCTTGTCAAGTGGAATTTGATGATACCCTTGATAGGTATCCAACATACTAATAAACTCACAGCCAACTGTGGAATCCACCACTTGATCTATGCGGGGTAGAGGATAATAGTCCTTCGGCAAGCCTTGTTAAGATCTCTGAAATCAATACATACTCGCCACTTGTTACTTGGCTTAGAAACCAGAACCACATTAGCCAGCCAACTTAGGAATTGGACTTCCTGAATGTATCCAGCCTCCAGTAACTTAATTATTCTTCTTTGATAATCTTATTTTGGTCAGCCCTGAAATCTCTCTTTTTTTGTTTGACCGGTCGGGCATCTGGATACGTGTAAAGAGCATGCTCCATGACTGTTGGAGCAACACCTTTCACTTCCTTAGGTGTCCATGCGAACACATCATTGTTTTTGTCAAACACTTTATCAAATCTTCTTCGAGATCAGGATCCAGGTCAGAAGTGACATGTGTTGTAGTTTTCGATCGACCAGGCAATATTTGCACGTCTTTCTTCTCTTCATATACAAGGGTGGGCGGCCTTGTTAGAGTGTATACTAAAAACCTAGCTTTTGGTATAAATATTTATCTAGAAATAAGAATCACATTAGTCAAATGTCTATATTTATGATAAATGTAGTTGCTCAATTAATTTATATTGTAGATAACATGGTGTGTGGTGTCACAAACAGAAGATCATGTTATTGGTTCCTTATAAATTATAAGCAGTAGCTCACGACCAAGATGGAAAGGAGCAAACCATTGGAAGGTCGTAGTGTAATTAGGTATTAGTTTATCTTAACTATATAATTACACTAGTACACTTAGAGTGTATTGAGTAGGACCATTTGAGGTCGTTCCTTTTATACTGACTTTATGAAGGAACAAAGACCTCAGTTATTATGGAAGTGTGTGCTCTTAATCCTAATATAATAACAAGCACATATATTTGATATTTATTTCTTTAATTTATCAATGGGTGAGATTTAGTTCGATGAATCAATAAGCCCGATAAGTTGGGAAATGATATCACTTATAGTGTGTGTTGTTAATTATAGAAGGAAACTGTGTCCTAGTAATCTAGGTTGAGAATGTCCCCAAGAGGAGCTCATAAGGATTGTCATGTTAAACCCTGCAGGTGGACTTAGTCCGACATGATGATGAAGTTGAGTGGTACTACTCTTGGAGCTAGATATTAATTAAGTGAGTTGTCAGTAACTTACTTAATTAGTGGACATTTGTTATCTTAGACACAGGGAGACTAACACACTCATGATAAGAAGGAGCCCAAAATGTAATTTGGGATTGGTGCGGTAGTTCAATAATAGTTCTCTAGTGGAATGAATTATTATTGATAAAATTAAGTTGTGTGTTCGGGGTGAGCACGGGATGCTTAATTTTATCGGGAGACCAAAACCAATTCCTCCTCTCGGTCCCTATCGTAGCCTCTTAATTATAGATTACTATACCCACCTATACCCACCTTCTTACCCATCCTATAGGGGACGGCCAAGCTAGCTTGGAGACCAAGCTAGGGCCGGCCATGGGTATGTTCATGGGTAAATTCATGTGGCCGCCCCTATTAAAATAAAAAGGAATTTTAATTTTAAAATTTTTCTTATGTGGATAATATAATTTAAAAGAGAGTTTAAAAATTTAAATCCTTCCTTTTATAAGATTCTACAAAAGATTAAGAGAAGAGTTAAAATCTCTTTCCTTATTTGTAGATTAAAAGGTTGATTTTAATTTTGGTAAAAACTTTCCTTTTAATTATATTCATGATTTAAAAGAAAGTTTGAAAATTAAAAATTCTCTTTTATTAGTTTCTACAAAAGATTAAGAAAAGATTGAATATCTT
Organism: Zingiber officinale; assembly: GCF_018446385.1. Taxonomy (NCBI): domain Eukaryota; kingdom Viridiplantae; phylum Streptophyta; class Magnoliopsida; order Zingiberales; family Zingiberaceae; genus Zingiber; species Zingiber officinale. The sequence continues at coordinate 93,161,647 of NC_055993.1, forward strand.
TCCTTATTTGTAGATTGAAAGGAGATTTTAATTTTTAGAGATAACTTTCCTTTTTGGAAATTATCCACATGTTTAAAAGAAAGATTTTAATTTATAAAATTTCTTTTTATTAACCAATCATGAAGGATTAAAATTATTGGAGAAATTTTATAAATTTCTAGAAACAAATTAGGAAGTTTTAATTTTGTTTTAATTAAAACTCTCCTTGTTTTGGGGAGAAGAGTCGGCCATTATAATTTGAAAAGAGAAAATTATTTTAATTAAATAAATTTTCCTTTTCAATGGCAAAAGAATTAAGGAAGTTTTTATTAAATTTTCCTTATTTGCCAAGACCAAGGATTATAAAAGAGGGGGTAGAGGAGGCTTCAAGGTGAACAACTCTATTCTATTTTTCCTCTCTTTTCTCCTTGGGTGTGGCCGGCCCTTTCTTTCCTCTCCTCTCCTTTGTGTGGCCGAAATTTTCTCATGGTGGAGATAGCTTTGGTGGCCGGATCTAAGAAGGAGAAGAAGGAGAGAAAAGAAGCCTCTTTTCTAGCATCCCTTGGAGCATGGTGGTGGTGGCCGAACCTCTTCATCCTAGGAGAAGTTTTGATGGCCGAAACTTGTAAGGAAGAAGAAGGTGCTTGGTGGTTCTCATCTCGGAAGATCGTTGCCCACACAACGTCCGAGGTTAGAAGAGGAATACGGTAGAAGATCAAGAGGTCTTTCTAAAAGGTATAACTAGTAATTTTTTGTTTCCGCATCATACTAGTTATTTTTGGAAATAATACTAAATACAAGAGGCATACGATTCTAGAGTTTCGAATTTGTTTTCGATATAGTGTTCTTTTGTTTTCTTTCCCTTGTGATTTGATTGTTCTTTTCGGTTAACCTAAAGTTATTTTAGGAAATTAAATATTAGCTTTCCATAAAAGGTTTTGTCTAGTCGGTGGTGGTTGCTCCCATATCCAAGAAGGTCATGTGCCTCGCCACGTCGGTACTGGGAACCAATTATGGAAATTAATATTTAATGGAATTAATAACTTAAGGTGATTTGGGTCGAACGTGTTAAGTTCCGCAGGAGACCCAAGTCAAAACCTAAAAGAACGAATAGATTAAGTTTTGGATCAAACGTGTTAAGTTCCGCAGGCGATCCAAAATTTAATTTAAAAGAACACATGGTAGCTAGGAAAAGGTTCAGACCTTTGTACAAAATTTTTGTACAGTGGAACCTCTAGGTTTTCCGAGTAGCAACCAACAATTGGTATCAGAGCTAGGGTTTTGCCTCTGTGTATTTGGTATTAGTTTAATTATGCACATGTCATACATAATTTAGGCAGGTTAATAGTAGGATGTGCTAACTTTGTGGATGCAGGATCCAACTATTATGGCTTTTAGTTATTATGTGTGTGATTGGACCCTTGGACATGTCAAGGGTATTTATCTGTGTGTGCATGACTGTATTAAAATACAGCAGGAGCTGTATTTAGTTTTATTAGGATTTTATTTTTGATCTAGATACATGTACATTCCTTTTATGGAATATAGGATCAAAATGTAAAATTCTATTTATGTCGCTGATCGAGTCTTGCAAAGCGTGGAACCTTCTAAGGACCAGAGGCGCAGCGGAACTAGGAGCAAGATGGATGCGATAGCTAGACCCGGTGGCGGTGGCCAAATATGGCAGCAGCTTGGGATGACAACACACGGAGGACAACTAGAGATAAAAGCCATAATAGTTGAAAATTAGATTTTTTATTTATTGCTTTTATATTGTGCTGTGTGTGCATGTTAATTTACAAGTTTAGTAGGCTAGCATAGTTAAAATTCCTCATTTATAAATAACTAAGTGGGAGAGGGATTTTTAAGTAAATCCCATGGTCTCCATTACTGGTTTGTAAGTGATGCAAACAAGCTTGCGCGTTGGATCTGAGTGCCTTCCTCCATAACGGATGAGCTTGTTTGCAGATCACTAGAACAGACTTCCATTTTTGGATGACTATAGGAAGTTAATTAAGAGCGTGTGATCTTCTCCAACGGAAGGGGCATAATCTTATTAATGGACTTAGTGTCAAGTAATGGTATACACTTAGACACATCTAATAGTATCCTCCCCATCGGAGTCACTGCTATTATTTGTGTGACCAAATGAAACCAACTATTAATTTCTCATAAAACTAGGTTGACAAGATAATAAAATTAAAGGGTTAAAACCCCTCTTACAAATGATTGATTTTGTATACGTCCACACTAACGTGGCATACAAAATTAACGGTGTTTGAGATAATTTTATTTGTCATAAAGTTATGTTGACAAGATAGTTAATGGGTAAAACCCTCCTCTTACAAATGTTGATTTTGTATACATCCACACTAAAGTGGCATGCAAAATTCACGGTGTTTTGAGGTGTTGGTAAATTTAAATAGTATTGTTAGAGTAATCAATATTATTTTAAATTTAGAGTCTTGACCAAATATTTGATTAAAGATAGACCAACTATTAATTTTATTCGTCATAAAGTAAGGTTGACGAGATAATAAAATTAAATGATAAAATTTCCTCTTTGAATTTGTATACGTCCACACTAACGTGGCATACAAAATTCATGGGGATTTTTAAGGAGTTGGTCTTAATCAAATATTTTTGTGATTCTTAGGATGATGGTCAATCCCTAGCTGATATACTTTAGGATAGACTTAAAGGTCCCAATTATAATTGATTGGAAATAGGATTTGGACATTAAGGTAGACTGTCCTCTTAGAACTAAGAACAATATAGGTGTATTTTATTCATTTGTTGATACATGTTTAGTGGAGTTATCTACCGGTACCTGGTGTGTAGATATGGGAGCCACTGATTATGTCTGCAATTCATTGCAGGGTTCCAGGAAACCCTACAACTAAATGAAAATAAAAAACACCGTCCACATGGGCACTACTGCAAAAGTAGCAACTGTTGCAGTGGGAGAGGTTTATTCTCTAATAGGAATAAAATTTGGATTATTAGGAATTGTCTTTACATACTAAGTTTAGAAAGAACCTGATTTCAGTTTCTAAACTATTATAGAATAGATATTGTGTCTATTTTGATAACAAAGTTGTTATCAAGAAAAATAGGCAAGTTATCTATTCTGGTATGTTGGTTGACAATTTATAATCCAATAACTCCCACGATGCAACAAATGGAAATTAATAACACATCTTCTAACTTAAGAGAAAGCAACCTTCGAAAATGAACCAATTATATCTTTGACATCTAAGGCTAGGTTATATTAACTTAAGTAGGATTCATTGGTAGCTGATGAACTTTCGGGTTCATTAGTAGTGGAAATCTTTCCAACCTGCAAGTCTTACTTGGAAGGAAAATAACCAAGGAGCTTTTAAGTCTAAGGGGTATGGAGCCAAAGATATATAGGAATTGGTTCATTCTAATTTGTGTGATCCTATGACTATCCAGACAAAAGGTATTTTCAAATATCTTGTCTATTTTATAGACAACTATTTGAGATACGGATACATTTACTTGATGTGCCGCAAGTCTAAGTGCTTTGATTAGTTCAAAGAGTACGAGGCTGATGTGGAGAAACGTCAAAATAAACGTATCAAGACACTACGGTGAGATCGTAGTGGCAAGTACCTTTTTGGAAGAATTTAGGAGTCACTTATCAGAAGTAGAGATTCAATCCCAACTAACTGCACCTGGTACACCCCAACAGAATGGTGTAGAAAAAGGAAGGTATAGGACTCTTATGGAAATAAGTAGATTGATGAGTTATTTAGAATATTACTAAAATCATTTTAAAGATATACTCTGGAAACGGAAATGAATATAGTACTTCCAAAGACAGAACTCTCTACACATATAGAATTGCTGAATAAGTGTAAGCCTATTTCGAAGCATATTCGGATTCGGGTAGTCCAGCACATATGCAGAAGAGAGACAATGATAAGTTGGACAGGAATTCACTTGTTTGTGGGTTATCCTAGTAAAATGAAAGTAGGTTTATAGTCTTAAAAATCAGAAGGTCATTGTTAGCATCAATGACCGATTTTTAGAAAAAGACTATGTAATAAACCATGTGCCCATAAGAAAATTTGTTCTTAAGGAAATAATAAAAGGCATGTCTAATCTAGTACCAATTGTACAAGATGAGATACCACAAGGAAACTGCAACACGTATCACAAATGATACACAATTGCAGAAAGTGTCTTGTCGTAGTGGGAGGGTTGTTAGGCAACCTAAAAAGATTCAAGTTTTGGGAGAGTTTTTTTTTGGACTCGATCCCTGGAGGACATGAACCTGATCTCCGGACATATGACGAAACACTCCAAGATAAAGATGCAACATCTTGGCAATGAGTAATGAATAATAGAATTAGAATATATGTATTCTAATAAAATCTGGAAGCTTGTAGAACCACCAAATGGTGTAAAAGCCTTTGGGTGTAAAAAGGTCTATAATAGGAAAAGAGGGATAGAAAGGAAGGTAGTAACTTTCAAAGCAAGGCTTGATGAAAAAGAAACTTTTTCACTGGTAGCCATGCTTAAGTCTATCCGGATTCTTTTATCTATTTGGCAAGTGGATGTCAAGACAGCATTCCTTAATGGAAGTCTTGATGAAAGCATCCATATAAAGCAACCAGAAGGGTTCATTGCAAAGAGCTAAGAGCATCTTGTGTGCAAGCTCAATCAGTCTATGGACTGAGGCAAAGCTTCAAGGTCTTGAAACATCCGGTTTATCAAAGTAATCCAGACCTATGGATTTATTGAGTAAACGGATAAGTCTTGTGTATACAAAAGGTGTGATGGAAACGTGGTGGTATTTCTTGTACTATACGTAGATAACATTTTTGGTAGTTGGAAACAATATCAAAATGTTGTCAGAAGTAAGGGTATGGTTGTCCAAATAATTCGATATAAAGGACTTGGGAGAATGTATATATTTTTGAGATCAAAGTGATAAGGGATCGAAAGGAAAAATATATTTTACTTATCCCAAGCTTGATACATCGGAAAATCCTTGCTCATTTTAAGCATGCAAAACTCCTCGAAAGGTTTCTTACCTTTTAAGCATGGAGTGTCTTTATCTAAAGAGATGTCTCCGATGACATCAAAGGAGATTGAGGACATGTAGGCAGTTCTTTATGCTTCGGCAGTTAGACAACCTAATGTATGCTATGCACGAGATCAGAAATCTATTTTGCCAAGGACATAGTTAGCAGATATCAAAGTAACCCTAGACAAGGACATTGGACTGCAGTAAAGCATATATTAAAGTACCTTAGAGGCGCTAGAGATTATATGCTAGCTTACAAGGCAGTTAATTTGGTCCCTGTGGGTTACACGGATTTTGACTTCCAATCGGATAGGGACAATAATAAGTCGACCTCGGGGTTTTGTGTTTACTTTAGGAGGAAAAGTCATAACTATGGAAGAGTGATAAGCATAGGTGTTTTTCTGGACTCCACCATAGAAGCTGAGTATATGGCAAGCCTCTGAGGTAGCCATAAAAGCTGAATGACTTCATTACCTCAAGATAGACTTAGATATGATTTCTAGTTTGTCCAAAGATTATTACAATTTATTGTAATAATGATGGTGCAGTAACAAACTCGAAGAAACCATGAGTCTATAAGGCAAGTAAACACAATAGAGCGCAAGTACTACCCAATACGAGAAATTGTATAACGAGGAGAAGTTGTTGCTGCCTAGATTGCATCAGATGATAACCTAAGGTTCTTAAGGCAAGAGCTTTTTGAAAGGCATGGGAATCAGATGTATGACAGCAGATATGACAGCTTAGTCTTTTAGTATAAGTGGGAGATTGTTAGAGTGTATACTAAAAGCCTAGCTTTTGGTATAAATATTTATCTAGAAATAAGAATCACATTGGTCAAATGTCTATATTTATGATAAATGTAGTTGCTCAATTAATTTATATTGTAGATAACATGGTGTGTGGTGTCACAAACAGAAGATCATGTTATTGGTTCCTTATAAATTATAAACAGTAGCTCACGACCAAGATGGAAAGGAGCAAACCATTGGAAGGTCGTAGTGTAATTAGGTATTAGTTTATCTTAACTATATAATTACACTAGTACACTTAGAGTGTATTGAGTAGGACCATTTGAGGTCGTTCCTTTTATACTGACTTTATGAAGGAACAAAGACCTCAGTTATTATGGAAGTGTGTGCTCTTAATCCTAATATAATAACAAGCACATATATTTGATATTTATTTCTTTAATTTATCAATGGGTGAGATTTAGTTCGATGAATCAATAAGCCCGATAAGTTGGGAAATGATATCACTTATAGTGTGTGTTGTTGATTATAGAAGGAAACTGTGTCCTAGTAATCTAGGTTGAGAATGTCCCCAAGAGGAGCTCATAAGGATTGTCATGTTAAACCCTGCAGGTGGACTTAGTCCGACATGATGATGAAGTTGAGTGGTACTACTCTTGGAGCTAGATATTAATTAAGTGAGTTGTCAGTAACTTACTTAATTAGTGGACATTTGTTATCTTAAACACAGGGAGACTAACACACTCATGATAAGAAGGAGCCCAAAATATAATTTGGGATTGGTGCGGTAGTTCAATAATAGTTCTCTAGTGGAATGAATTATTATTGATAAAATTAAGTTGTGTGTTCGGGGCGAGCACGGGATGCTTAATTTTATCGGGAGACCAAAACCAATTCCTCCTCTCGGTCCCTATCGTAGCCTCTTAATTATAGAGTACTATACCCACCTATACCCACCTTCTTACCCATCCTATAGGGGTCGGCCAAGCTAGCTTGGAGACCAAGCTAGGGCCGGCCATGGGTATGTTCATGGGTGAATTCATGTGGCCGTCCCTATTAAAATAAAAAGGAATTTTAATTTTAAAATTTTTCTTATGTGGATAATATAATTTAAAAGAGAGTTTAAAAATTTAAATCCTTCCTTTTATAAGATTCTACAAAAGATTAAGAGAAGAGTTAAAATCTCTTTCCTTATTTGTAGATTAAAAGGTTGATTTTAATTTTGGTAAAACTTTCCTTTTAATTATATTCATGATTTAAAAGAAAGTTTGAAAATTAAAAATTCTCTTTTATTAGTTTCTACAAAAGATTAAGAAAAGATTGAATATCTTTCCTTATTTGTAGATTGAAAGGAGATTTTAATTTTTAGAGATAACTTTCTTTTTTGGAAATTATCCACATGTTTAAAAGAAAGATTTTAATTTATAAAATTTCTTTTATTAACCAATCATGAAGGATTAAAATTATTGGAGAAATTTTATAAATTTCTAGAAACAAATTAGGAAGTTTTAATTTTGTTTTAATTAAAACTCTCCTTGTTTTGGGGAGAAGAGTGGCCATTATAATTTGAAAAGAGAAATTATTTTAATTAAATAAATTTTCCTTTTCAATGGCAAAAGAATTAAGGAAGTTTTTATTAAATTTTCCTTATTTGCCAAGACCAAGGATTATAAAAGAGGGGGTAGAGGAGGCTTCAAGGTGAACGACTCTATTCTATTTTTCCTCTCTTTTCTCCTTGGGTGTGGCCGGCCCTTTCTTTCCTCTCCTCTCCTTTGTGTGGCCGAAACTTTCTCATGGTGGAGATAGCTTTGGTGGCCGGATCTAAGAAGGAGAAGAAGGAGAGAAAAGAAGCCTCTTTTCTAGCATCCCTTGGAGCATGGTGGTGGTGGCCGAACCTCTTCATCCTAGGAGAAGTTTTGATGGCCGAAACTTGTAAGGAAGAAGAAGGTGCTTAGTGGTTCTCATCTCGGAAGATCGTTGCCCACACAACGTCCGAGGTTAGAAGAGGAATACGGTAGAAGATCAAGAGGTCTTTCTAAAAGGTATAACTAGTAATTTTTGTTTCCGCATCATACTAGTTATTTTTGGAAATAATACTAAATACAAGAGGCATACGATTCTAGAGTTTCGAATTTGTTTTCGATATAGTGTTCTTTTGTTTTTCTTTCCCTTGTGATTTGATTGTTCTTTTCGGTTAACCTAAAGTTATTTTAGGAAATTAAATATTAGCTTTCCATAAAAGGTTTTGTCTAGTCGGTGGTGGTTGCTCCCATATCCAAGAAGGTCATGTGCCTCGCCACGTCAGTACTGGGAACCAATTATGGAAATTAATATTTAATGGAATTAATAACTTAAGGTGATTTGGGTCGAACGTGTTAAGTTCCGCAGGAGACCCAAGTCAAAACCTAAAAGAACGAATAGATTAAGTTTTGGATCAAACGTGTTAAGTTCCGCAGGCGATCCAAAATTTAATTTAAAAGAACACATGGTAGCTAGGAAAAGGTTCAGACCTTTGTACAAAATTTTTGTACAGTGGAACCTCTAGGTTTTCCGAGTAGCAACCAACAGGCCTTTCGTTAATGGCGTTGATATCCATCCTCTTAGCTTTTCGGGCTGCATTAGCTTCAACCCTTACAATCTCCACATAACACTTACGTGCTGTTATTTGGTCTCCCTTGACTTCCCCTACTTGATCATCCACAGAGAATTTTATCTTTTGGCAGAAAGTAGAAACGATCACCCTGAATTCATTTAAGGTCGGCCGACCCAGGATAACATTATATGCTGATGGAGTATCCACAACTATGAAGACCAATTGGCGCGTCCGCATAAGAGGCTCCTCCCCTAAGGATATAACTAATTTTATCTGATCCAGTGGTTGTACCTCATTGCCTGTGAACCCGTATAATGGAGTAACCATAGGCTAAAGCTCGCTTGGGTGATCTGCAATTGGTCAAAATCTTGTTTAAAGATAATATTAATAGTACTACCAGTATCAATAAAAGTACATGAAATATTATAATTGGCTATAACAACCTTGATTATCAGTACATCATCATGGGGTACTTCTACCCCCACCAAATCTCTAGATCTGAAACTGATCTCCGGCCCTGTCGCCTTCTCAACACTACATCCAATGACATGAATCGTTAATCGTCGAGCGTACGATTTCCTGGCCCGGTTAGAATCACCATTAGTGAATCCTTCCACTATCATGCTAATGTTACCCCGAGCGGCGTTACTGTGATTTTCTTCTTGTTGAGCCGATGATGATTCTAATTGTGCCTGGCTAGGTGCTTGAGCTTGTACCACAGGGAGAGGTAATATTCCCGCTTGTGACCCGCTCAGTTGATATTCGATTTTAAGAGGGCTATTTTGTCAAGGATATCATCGGTGATTTAGGAATGGCGAATGCTGACGACATCGAGTGCTGCCTGCTTGTTGATTCTTCAAAGTGAAACAATTCTCCATATCATGAGTATTAGTTAGATGGTATGTGCACCATCTTTGAGGAAAATGTTGAGGAACTCCCACATGTTGCACTGCTTGAGGTCGTGGCTCGGGATGACGATGGGGCAGGTCCGCCCGAGGTCCTTTAGGAGGTTGGACAGGTCCCCCCGGGCGAGCCACTGCTGGAACCGGTGCAGGGGTGTTAACCTCTTTCCTACAGGCAGCTTGAGCCTCTTCCGCATTGATAAACTCTGAACCCCATTCAATTAATATATTAAAATTGGCAGGAGGATTCCTAACCAAATCCTTGAAAAAATCATTGTCATTAAGCCCCTGAGAGAAGGCGCTTAACAAGATCTCTGTAGTGGCTGATGGTGTTAGGACCTTTGGATGGCGGCTAGAGAGGGGGGGGGTGTGAATAGCTGACCACAAATTATCGTTTCTTCCTACAATTTAGGTTAGCGCAACGGAAATACAATGTAGAAACGAAAGTGGAGAAGATCAAACCTCAAACACGATGATGTAACGAGGTTCGGAGATGATACTCCTACTCCTCGGCGTGTCCGTAAGGTGGACGAAGCCTATCAATTCGTCGGTGGATGAGATCCCGAAAAATCGGCTAATATGAACTCCTTCTGGGTGGAGAAACCTCGCTACAATCTCTTTTGCAATAGCAATAAAGGAGTACAACCAATAGAGAAAGGAAACAAGAATAATATAAATGTAAAAACACTTTGCATGCCTTCTCGTCGACTGGAGTTCGATGAAGCAGCAACTTCACAATGTCAACAGCAGCTGATCACCCAGTCGAGGGAAGCTCACACGAAGCTTCGGGAATAGGGAGCTCAGCAAAGCTCAGATCGCAAGAGTGAGGAAGAAGAAGAACTGTTACTGTAGAGGCCCTCGACCTTGTTATATATCCTGCACCTGCGAAGAAGACAAAGGAGAAGCATACATCTAGCCGTTGTGACTCAACGGCTAGGCCTGGACCGATCAAGCTCCATCCTGATCGGTCCAGGAGATCCCTGATCGATCTATGGACCGATCAGGCCCTAGTCTGATCGGTCCCCAGACCGATCAACCAACTTTCTGTGAGAGTTGGCTCCGAAGCCTGATCGGTCTGTGGACCGATCAGGCTATAGGTGATCGGTCCACAGACCGATCCCCCTACCTTCTCTGCCTCCTGATCGTTTTCTGATCGGTTTGGTGACCGATCAGATAACTTACAGTGAGCCACTGATTGGTTACTGATCGGTCACCAGACCGATCAGAAAACCCATAGTATCACTGGATCGGTCTGCTGACCGATCCAACGCCCATGTGGATTTAGAGCTTCCCATCCCTAAATCCTAAGGCCTTCCTGGTCTTGAGAACAAGCTACCGAGCCCTCTCTGACCTAGTCCGGAGAACGAGCTACCGAGCCCTCTCCGACTTCCTCATCCGGTCCAGAGAACGAGCTACCTAGCCCTCTCTGACCTCCTCATCCGGTCCAGAGAACGAGCTACCGAGCCCTCTCTGACCTAGTCCGGAGAACGAGCTACCGAGCCCTCTCTGACTTCGTCCGGTCCAGAGAACTAGCTCCCGATCCCTCTTTGACCTAGTCCGGAGAACGAGCTACCGAGCCCTCTCCAACTTCCACGTCCGGTCCAGAGAACGAGCTCCCGAGCCCTCTCTGACCTAATCCGGAGAACGAGCTGCCGAGCCCTCTCCGACTTCGTCTGGTCCAGAGAACGAGCTCCCGAGCCCTCTCTGACCTAGTCCGGAGAACGAGCTACCGAGCCCTCTCCGACTTCCCATGCCAAGCTCCCTGCTTGCACTTTTCCGTGCCAAGTCTCCGTACTTGGACTTTTCCCCGTGCCAAGTCTCCATACTTGGACTTTTCCCGTGCCAAGCTCCCTGCTTGGACTTTTCCCGTGCCAAGTCTCCATACTTGGACTTTTCCCGTGCCAAGTCTCCATACTTGGACTTTACCGAATCAAGTCAACTCAAGTCGGGTCAACCAGGTCAACCTTGACCGAAGGTTGCACCCACAATCTCCCAAGTTTGTATTCTTGTCAAACATCAAGATACAACTTTTCTATTCTCGTCAAACATCAAAATACAACTCGAGTCAGGTCAACTCGAGTCGGGTCAACCAGGTCAACCTTGACCTAAGGTTGCACCAACAATCTCCCCCTTTTTGATGTTTGACAAAAACCATAATCAAGTTAGGTTAACCCGATAACCTAACTTAGGTTTTCCAATAATTCTCCAATCAATGTTCTTCCTTGAACATTCTCCCCAAACTCCAATGTTCTTCCTTGAACATTCTCTAGACATTTCTCCCCCTTTTTGACACACATCAAAAAGAGTGAATCAAGGTTAAGAGTTTCTTCCTAATGAAAGTCCCATACCTTTCATTGAAACCCTTAATTTCCCCCTTGATACTAAATACAATAATCAACTTAGTGATAATCCCATATCACTCATCCTCAGAAATCGAGTAAAAACTCCCCCTAAGAGTCAACTCCCCTTTAACCAATAGGTAAAACTCCCCCTAAAGATCAACTCCCCCTTGAACATTGCACCAACAATGTCTTGGAGAGTTTCAATCCTTTAGAAATCTAAAATACCAACTTTCAGCTGAAATTTCAGACAATCAGTCGAAAATCAGCATTTTGGCACACTCAGCCCTTTACTGGATCGGTCACCAAACCGATCCACACTTCCTTGGATTGGTCCAGTGACTGATCCAGACCTCCTTGGACCGATCAGCATCCCCTCTGATCGGTCCACAAAGTTCTGATAGGAATTTCTGATTTTTCTCCTGAAATTCAGAAACCCCTAAAAATTCACAAAAAATTTCAAAAATTGTAAAATTTTGAGGATACATTCCTCATAACATATATTATCATGGAAAAATAGTTTTCTATGAAAATAACTTCCATTTTCAAATATTGATACAAAGTTCGAAAAACTTTGAAATACCTCAAAGTTAATCCATCTTTGTATCAACTTGCTCAATGATGAATGCTATCACTAGAAAAGCTTCATCAAGGTTTTTCAAATCAATTTTGAAATGATTTTAAACCATTTAATTTAGGACCACAATCTTAGGGCTAAATGTACATGACTTGTACACAAACTTTCCCTATGATCCTCAATTTAGAATTAGGCTCATCTAGGTACAAGAGCTATGCACCTTGATCCTAACTCATAATCCTAATATCTCACACACATCTAAGGTGTATCAAACACATCCAAGTCAATTTTGATGTGAGATATGGGTTTAGGTCATCTTAAGCTAAGTTCTCATGCATTTTCTAGACAACAATTTGATTTCCATATCAAATTGAGTTTTTATCCTTAAATCAATTTAATTGATCATAAATGCAAGAGATGATGACATGGCATAAAATAATATCATAAGTGAAAACATGTGCCATTGTCATGATGTCATGTCATAAAATATGAAACTTAAATAAGGCATGACATATAACTAACCTAAGCATTATCATGACATTTCAAATGATAGTAAATTAGATATGATGTCATGACATGGCATATGGCAAACAATATATGGCAAATAACATATAAAGGTATAGAAAATACCTAATTCTAGCCTTAGTTTCCATTTTTGATAATTTTGATCATTTTGCCATAAATTCTATATTCCTAAGTGTAATAGATCTAAAATCATATACTAAAGATTTTTAGATCACTATGTGCCAATTAGATTGACCCTAGAAAAACTCCTCAAATGTGGTTGGCACATCCTAATCACCTTAGGAATGAATAATTTCATTTTCAAGGCTTGATTACACCTTGAAAATTCCTAAAATGCCACCTTTTGCCAAGATTAGATTAACTACCTAACCAATTAAGGTTGGCACACCCTAACTCATCTAACGTGATGGAATCACGCTCCTAGGAACCCAAAACCTATTTGAGCTCATTGGGTTCACTAAATATTCACTAGGGATGACTTCCCTAGCAACCCTCCTAATGACCCTCCTAGGCTTTAAAGCCTTGGTCATTTGGAACTCATCAAGATCAACTCTAGGGGTGACTCCCCTTGTGACCTTGGTGATGGTCTTTCTAGCCCTAGGTCTTGTTCCATAATCGAATGGAACATTATGGTAAGTGGGCTTGACCACTTGGGACTTAGGTTTGTGACCCAAACCTCTCATGTCCTTGAGCTTTGGTTTTTGACCCTTAGACCCTAGAGTTGACTTCTCCAAATTCTTAAGGGCCTTTTCTAAAGTGTCAAGTCTTGACCTCAAGACTTGATTTTCCTTCTCTAATACCTCAAGTTTTAATTTATCATTTTTCTTTGAGGTATTCCTAGGCATATGTCTAGTTGTTTTAGGATTCCTACCTAGGTTTTCCTTAACTTTAGATGAGTTAATCCTAGGGTTGGCATTTCTAGTATCATCCTTACCTAGACTAACATGTTTTGCACCTAAGCACATGTATCGGTTTCTATAGTTATCATGCTTATCATTATTGACAATTGCAATAAAGCTACTAGAATGTGTCTTATTAGAATTGCAATAATGTGCCTTAAAAGATACCTTAGGGTTTGCCTTAGCTCCCCCCATAGATGTGCTTGGTCTCTTGTCCTTGTGAGGTTGCCTCCCCCTCGGACATTGGCTTCTATAATGTCCCCTTCGCTTGCATTGGAAGCACACCATGTGCTCCTTGCTCTTGCGTTTCGGGACTCCGGCTTCCTTGACCTTTGGTGCCGGTGGAGTCTTCCTAATCCTCTTTGGACATTTACTCTTGTAATGCCCATATTCCCTACACTCAAAGCACATTATATGTAATTTACTTGAAATTAAATTGCTTGAGTTACCTAGGGTTGAGGATGAACATAAACTCTCTTCTTCATCCCTTCCGGAGGTAGAGGCTTCTTCTTGCACCAATCTTGATGAAGAACTCTCCTCCTCTTCTTCCTTAGATGTTGAGTAGCCCTCAACTTCTAATTCCATACCTCCATGATGTGAGCTACTTGGCTCACTTGACTCCTCTTCATGACTTGAATTGGAGCTCTCCTCATGGAACTTAGCCAAGTTGTTCCACAACTCCTTGGCATCGTTGTATCCACCTATCTTTCACAAGATATCATTAGGTAATGAAAATTCAAGGATTTTCGTTACCTCGTCGTTGATTGTGGATTGGTGGATTTGTTCCTTCGTCCACTTCTTCTTCTCGAGAAGTTCTCCTTCTTTATCCACCGGAGGGATAAAACCTACTTGTACACAATTCCAATTTTCAAGGTTAGTCATAAGAAAATACTTCATTCTTACCTTCCAATACGCGAAGTCGTCGCGATCGTAGAAGGGTGGAATTGTGATGTCTTCTCCAAGTTGATCCATTCTCTAGCTCGTGCTCCCCCGGGTGTTAATCCGACGAAGAGCGACCTCGCTCTGATACCACTTGTTAGGACCTTCGGATGGCGGCTAGAGAGGGGGGTGTGAATAGCCGACCTCAAATTATCGTTTCTTCCTACAATTTAGGTTAGCGCAGCGGAAATACAATGTAGAAACAAAAGTGGAGAAGATCAAACCTCAAACACGATGATGTAACGAGTTCGGAGATGATACTCCTACTCCTCGGCGTGTCCGTAAGGTGGACGAAGCCTATCAATCCGTCGGTGGATGAGACCCCGGAAAACTGGCTAATATGAATTCCTTCTGGGTGGAGAAACCTCGCCACAATCTCTTTTGCAATAGCAATAAAGGAGTACAACCAATAGAGAAAGGAAACAAGAACAATATAAATGTAAAAACACTTTGCTTGCCTTCTCGTCGACTGGAGTTCGATGAAGCAGCAACTTCACGATGTCAACAGCAGCTGATCACCCAGTCGAGGGAAGCTCACACGAAGCTTCGGGAATAGGGAGCTCAGATCGCAAGAGTGAGGAAGAAGAAGAACTGTTACTGTAGAGGCCCTCGACCTTGTTATATATCCTGCACCTGCGAAGAAGACAAAGGAGAAGCAGACATCTAGCCGGTGTGACTCAACGGCTAGGCCTAGACCGATCAGGCTCCATCCTGATCGGTCCAGGAGATCCCTGATCGGTCTGTGGACCGATCAGGCCCTAGTCTGATCGGTCCCCAGACCGATCAACCAACTCTCTGTGAGAGTTGGCTCCGAAGCTTGATCGGTCTGTGGACCGATCAGGCTATAGGTGGATCGGTCCACAGACCGATCCCCCTACCTTCTCTGCCTCCTGATTGTTTTCTGATCGGTTTGGTGACCGATCAGATAACTTACAGTGAGCCACTGATTGGTTACTGATTTGTCACCAGACCGATCAGAATGTTGGGGTTGCAAGGTTGCAAACATAGTCCCATATTGGAAACACATGGGAAAGATCATGGGTTTATAAGAGAAAAGATATCTCCATTGGCATGAGGCCTTTTGGGGAGAGCCCAGGAGCAAAGCCATGAGGGTCTAGGCCCAAAGTGGACAATATCATGCTATTGTGGAGATATCTAAATTCTTTTCGATCCAACAATTGGTATCAGAGCCCTGACTGCCAGAAGGTTTAACCGCCGACTGTGCACAAGAGCTATGGTCTGATTGAACCATGTGGGTACAATATTGACCTCGAACAAAGAAAGTGGGGGCTCCTATGTTTGGATCAAGAGGACCAGACACCAGGCAGGAAGTCCTAGTTGCGGCTAGGCAAGGAAGTCCTAGTAGGTCGGGTGGACCGAGGGGCAGGAAGACCTGGTGGGTCGAGGATCAAACGTGGGAAGCCTATGGTCCTTTGTTTGAGGGGGGGATTGTTGGGGTTGCAAGGTTGCAAACATAGTCCCATATTGGAAACACATGGGAAAGATCATGGGTTTATAAGAGAAAAGATATCTCCATTGGCATGAGGCCTTTTGGGGAGAGCCCAGGAGCAAAGCCATGAGGGTCTAGGCCCAAAGTGGACAATATCATGCTATTGTGGAGATATCTAAATTCTTTTCGATCCAACACAGAAAACCCATACTATCACTGGATCGGTCTGCTGACCGATCCAACGCCCATGTGGATTTAGAGCTTCCCATCCCTAAATCCTAAGGCCTTCCTGGTCTTGAGAACGGGCTACCGAGCCCTCTCTGACCTAGTCCAGAGAACGAGCTACCGAGCCCTCTCCGACTTCCTCATCCGGTCCAGAGAACGAGCTACCGAGCCCTCTCTGACCTCCTCATCCGGTCCAGAGAACGAGCTACCGAGCCCTCTCCGACTTCCACGTCCGGTCCAGAGAACGAGCTCCCGAGCCCTCTCTGACCTAGTCCGGAGAACGAGCTACCAAGCCCTCTCCGACTTCGTCTGGTCCAGAGAACGAGCTCCCGAGCCCTCTTTGACCTAGTCCAGAGAACGAGCTACCGAGCCCTCTCCGACTTCCCATGCCAAGCTCCCTGCTTGGACTTTTCCGTGCCAAGTCTCCATACTTGGACTTTTCCCCGTGCCAAGTCTCCATACTTGGAATTTTCCCGTGCCAAGCTCCCTTCTTGGACTTTTTCCGTGCCAAGTCTCCATACTTGGACTTTTCCCGTGCCAAGTCTCCATACTTGGACTTTACCGAATCAAGTCAACTCAAGTCGGGTCAACCAGGTCAACCTTGACCGAAGGTTGCACCCACAATCTCCCAAGTTTGTATTCTTGTCAAACATCAAGATACAACTTTTCTATTCTCGTCAAACATCAAAATACAACTCGAGTCAGGTCAACTCGAGTTGGGTCAACCAGGTCAACCTTGACCTAAGGTTGCACCAACAGATGGAACATCAATAGCCACTTGATTGAACCTTTTAATATAAGCTCTAATGGATTCTTTAGGTAAGGATTATAAGCTCAAAGATACCTCTGATTGCTGGAAAAATGATGTCAGAATACCTTACAGAAATCCTTGAAGCGACGAATAGAATTCTCTTATAGTTGTTAAAAATATCTTTGAGCTGCTCCTCCAAAAGTAGTAAGAAACATCTGACATATAACTCCATCAGTGAATTGTTGGAGAAGCGTTGCATGCTCAAACTTTAGAAGATAGTCTTCGAGATCAGTTGTTCCTGAATATTCTCCAACATTTAAGTTCTGATAATGTTTCAGCAACGGATCATCCAACACCCATTGAGAAAATGGAGTGATAATCTTTTCAGGAGAACTATCACTAGCCACCACCTTCCCCTTTCTCTTTTCCCTTACAGGGGTTTCTCTAGAGGATTCGTGAAGAGCTGCTCTTCATCCTCCTTGTTCCAGAGGTGTCCGAAAATAAGCTTTAGGACGTCGAGGGGGAGAGAGAGGAGCAGAGAACAGATAAGCCAGATCTACTCTTTTGATTTCCCTTTCTTGGTGGTGGGAATTTACTGACATCACCGGAGGTGGCACTACAGGTAACGTACCACCAGTATTGACTTGTTGTTTTGTTGTTGCAGTATCTTCTATACTCTGGCATTGATGAGCAACTCCAGATCATCCGGTGATATAGTGATGGTATTGGGTTTACCAGCTTTCTCCATCTTTATAGCCTCATATCCAGGTGAATAGTTTCCATAGAGGCCACCAAATTTGATCCTGTCTGAAATCTGCGAAGATGAGCACCGGTTCTGATGAATGATGATGACCTTCAATAAAGATGAACTCCGACGATCTAAAGAAACTCCTCAACGCTCCTACGCATAGTGAGATGAGCTAACAAAGCGTTAGTGACCTAACACCGAGATGGGGATCCTTGGCTAGGCCCTTCGACACTCAAGTCAGTTCCTTTCACAGATGGAAGAAACAGAAGAAGAACAATAGTAACTGAAATAAAATAGAGTTTAGATGCGAGAATTTGCATACTTTGCCAACGGAGAGGATTCCCCTTTTTATACTACCTCACGTGACCTCCGTAGTCATGAGGTTGTCCCCGGTTCGTTAGAGATTGTTAAGAGATGAAGTTATCTTATACACTTCATGCAATAATCCTTTAAGAAATCTTTTTTATACCCCAGATGTACCCATTTTATCATTTATGACTTGTATTTATAATGGAGACACGTTATCATAATTGAAGAAGCTTCTAGAATATATTTTCTGCCAAATATTCTGCTAAGCATGTCCCGGCCGGTTGTTTAAGCCGGTCGTATATACTGTTGAGAATACCTCCTGCTGAATATGTCTCGGTCGGTCGTTAAAGCCGGCCGTATATACTATTCAGACTACCTTCTGTTGAATATTTTTCGGCTGGTTGTTCAAGTCGATCGTATATACTGTTCAGACTACTTTCTGTTGATATGTCTCGGCCGGTCGTTCAAGCCGGGCGTGTATACTGTTAAGAATGGTTCCTGTTCAACTTGTCTTTTATGCTTAAGCAGGCTTTTCCCGGCCGAGCATATATGAGCACGTGGTTGCTCGCTTAACCTACGGTTGGCCAGTTATATGCTGAGAGTCTTATATGACGCTAAATGCCTTTATGCTTGGGCGAACTTTACCCGAAAGAGCATAAATAAGTGTGGGGGCACTAACTCGGCCTGTGGTCGGCCAGTAATGTGCTGAGAATCTTATATAAGGTTAAATGCCTTTATACTTAGGCGGACTTTATCCGACCGAGCATATATGAGCGCGAGGGCACTCTCTCAGCCTGCGGTCGGCTGGTAATGTGCTGAGAATCTTATATAAGGCTCAATGCCTTTATGCTCAGGCGGGCTTTGCCTGACCAAACATATATGAGTGCGAGGGCGCTCGCTCGACCTGCGGTAGGCCAGTAATTTGTTGAGAATCTTATATAAGGCTAAATGCCTTTATGCTTGGGTGGACTTTGCCCGGCCTAGCATATATGAGCACACAGACGCTCGCTCGGCCTGCTATTGGCTGATAATATGCTGAGAGTTATATGCAAGGCTAAATGCCTTTATACTCGGGTGGACTTTGCTTGACCGAGCATATATGAGCACATGGGTGCTCGCTCGGCCTATAGTTGGCCAGTAATATATTTTTTCTATCTCCCTTGACCTAAACCCCTCCTTTACTCACTCGGTCGATCTATCATAACCATATCATTTACCATGGCTGAATCTCATGCATGGTACACTCACTACTCCTCCAATGTTACTATTGATGATGCCTACGACCACACCCTCAACTATAGGCTTCCATCCTACATGGTAATTCCTGCTAGCCAAGACCACTCTCATCTTCCTCCACCGAAGAATATTGCTATTTTTAGTGAACAAGTTATAGTTGGCTTTCGTTTACCCCTGCATCCTTTCTCCATTGACATTAGCCAATACTTTGGCATCCCGCTTCATCAACTTATTCCCCAATCTCTTCGCATCTTAAGTGGTGCCCTTATTGTTTTCTACTTGTTCAATGTCCCTCTTTCTCCTCGTTTGTTCCACCATTATTTCTTACCATGACAAGTAGAGGTTGGTCTATTTTATTTTCAGGCTCGCCTTAAGGCTATTTTGTTCAATAGAATTCTAGCCCAAGAGAATGGATAGATAAATATTTTTTTCATACACCTTCTGACCTTTCTGTTCTTCCCCATATCCTGGCAGCCAAACCTTCCCCCTATTCCTGACATGGGTAACCTTTGCACAGACCCAATCCTTTACCAAGCTCTAAGTTAATTGAGAGATTTGAGTTTAGCTTGCCAGAGTTGACTATAGAAGGTCTACTATATGTTTTTGGGCTCACTCCGGTGGATCTTGAGCTAAGCACTACTTTTGGTAAGAAAAAATCTTTGTCTCTCCCTAATTATTTGTTATTTCTTAACCATTTATTATAAAAGTTTCTAATTCTAATTATCCATTTATTTTCACAGCAAAAGCCATTACTTTGGCCTTCCTTTTCAAAAATAATCGATCATCGAAAGAGACTCTGAACCGGATATATGAGAATTTAATAAAGGAGTGCAAGCTTGGACAGACCTCCACCTCTGTTGGTTTACTTCCTCCAAAAGAACCTTCTCACAGTTCTTCTTCCAGCACTACAGATTCAGATGCCCCTCTCATAATTAAGCATAAACAACCCTTAGTAGAGGTTACAAGCCCGGATATACCTGAACAACCTACCGCCAAATAGGATCATTTTGCTTTGGCTGAGATCTTATTTGCTCGATGTAAAGAGCCTATATATCAAAAACATAGTCGCTTTCATTTTACAATTGCTATGATGAGGCCAGGTGTTCTTATACCTATGCCTCGTGCAACCGATCCAGATATCCGACCCATCGAGACAATGCAAGGCCCTTTACCTACTCAGGCAGCTTTGCCAGAAGTTTTAAGCATTCCTTCAACTACCCTCGTGCCAAATGAACTTCTATTATAAGATCGGTCAGTCGCACATCTAATCGATCGATACTTAAGCAAAGTTCTGGGTCGGTTGGGCAAGTATCAGAATTTTTACTTGTTCAACCAACCTCTGCTCATTTGCAGTTGCCTAAGCTCCCTCTTGCTCTTCCTTTGAGGCCTACTCCTTCAACTAGTTCTTAATGTCTTTTCAAGCAGTCCTATTGGCTACCCTCACAATAAGGGCTAAGTACCACTTATTCTCCACCATTTGAGTCATGGTGCACGAATATGCACAAATACAAGGAATCACAATTTTAGAGTGTGCTGACGAGCACAACCGAAATGCCATTGTGGTGAGTGCATGGCTAAGTTTTCTTAAATTACTTTTGTGAACTATAACTTTGTTGTTATTTTATTCAGTTCTCTGCTTCTAGACTACATTATTTAAGCCAATTGGTCGTGGACTTGGAGCGAGCCAACAAAATTTTGAAGGATCATGTGGAAGAACTAGAGGCTACTTCTACTGCTCCCAACAATGAGATGACCGTCTTGCAAGGAAAAATAAAGGAGCAAGCTGAGCTCATTTCTAGTATGGAAAAGACTTTGTAAGAATGTCAATAATTAGTAAAGTCTCAGCAGATGGACAAGTAGAGATTAGAACTCTTACTACAAGGCAGGGAGTCCAAGCTCTGGGTAGAAAGAGCGATGAAAGATAAAGCCATTTCTGACCTAGATCACAAAAATACCCTACTAGAAGAGCTAAAGCTTTCACATGTATCTAGTTCCCATAACTAACCCAGGAACTATCTACTAAGAACTTCTTGTTATTGAAGTAATAGGTGGAGCTGAATATAAGAGAAACTCAGCTACAATCCATGCAGGCCGAGTTGGACGCTGCCTGGATTGCTCAAGATGGAGAGAATGAGCATCTTGAGGCTGGGAGGAGAGCTTATTTAGATTCTATTGATTTTAAAAGAGAACTAGCATAAAGACTTGCAGGAACACTTAACCATTCTGCCGAAGGTGTAGTCCAACAATTATGAGAAAACGGCTACCTACCGACAAATCTGTTGGAGCAATCTGAGTACCCTAGGTTTTGATATTTGGCAAAGGTTTAAGTTAGGTTCATTGTTGTATTTGATATGCATTGTGAGTGTGTAGGATACATGTACAACAAGGAAAGTCTAAGGGTGATCTTGGCAAAGGAGAAAAGTCCAAGGATGAGTCTTGGTGGTGTAAGTCCAAGCATGTAGTCTTGGCAATGCAAGTCCAAATGTGACTTGGCAACGGATGAAGTCCCGGAGGTGCAACCTCTTAGCAAAGGAAGCCCTGACAATAATGAAAAGACCGATGGAAGCTCCAGAAGACAAGACGTGAAGGATGGGGAGGCATCTGAGGGACGCAAGGCTGATAGGGGAGGCTAGAAGGCTAGGTCTAAGTGGGTTGGGCGAGGACAAATGCTAAGTGAATGTACTCAGGATTAAGTCCTAGGATTAGGGTTTTACTATAGCGTTATCGTAGCAGTATTATAGCATTGCTATAGCAGTACTGTAGCGTTACTGTAGCATTCGACTGATGTTTTCATTAGTCGACTGGTGCGATCGACCGGGCAATCAACTGGGAGCTGTTAGAGTGTATACTAAAAGCCTAGCTTTTGTAAACATTTATTTTAAAATAAAGAATCACATTGGTCAAATATCTACATCTATATGCTAAGTGTAGTTGTTCAATTAATTTATATTTTAGATAGCATGGTGTGTGGTGTCACACACAGAAGTTCATGTTATCAGTTTCTTATAAATTATAAACAGTTGCTCACAATAAAGATGGAATGGAACAAACCATTGGAGTGGTTGTAGTGTAATTAGGTAATAGTTTATCTTGACTAATAAATTACACTAGTACACTATGAGTGTATTGAGCAGGACCATTGATGTGCGTAGATTATATACACTTTTAAGCAAGTTTGGACGCACATTCACATACTTTGAGCATGCTTTATCTATGCATTTTCGTACTTCCATCTTTCCTTTTAGCATATTTACTCTTTTTGTTCGGAGATCTACTTTTGTGCATTTTATGTATATAAGGGTCGAATTTGGTGAAGGATTCATGTTCAAGGCCAAATCTGCAAGAGAAGCTAGAGAGGAAGGCGCTGTACCTGAACCTCACACATCTCTGCCATGGGGGGTTGCCCAGGCCGTGTCGAGATCCTTAGTCGTGTGGTTGCAGCAGAAAAGGAAGTGGCCTCGTCCATGTGAACCTCACGCGGTCGTGCCAAGATTTGAAGCCAAAAGGAGCCAGGCCGTATACACCACACGACCATGTAAGGTTTCCAGAGATCAAAGAAGCCTCGACCGTGTACACCACACGGTCGTGCAAGGTTTTCAGAGGCAGAGGCAATGCAGGTCGTGTAGATCTACACGGTCATGCAAAGGGAGTTGTGGAAGAAGCATGTCATAGCCGTGTATCACACACGTTCGTGTAAGGTAGGCAGAGAAGGGAGTGGCCTTGGCCGTGTGAACCTCACACGGTCGTGCCTCGAGGTCGTATGGCGCCCAAACCTCCCCTCTATATAAGGCCTCCTTCATGAATTCAAGGGGAATCTTCTCCCTTTTGGGGGGAATCAAGATTTGGGGCGTTCCTCCACCATCTTGGAGGGATTTTCCGACAATTCAAGGGTGGATCTTTAACGCTTCGACTCCAAGATTGTGGATTGGATCCGGAGACGGTTCTTCATCATAGAAAAGCTTTCTTTCTTCCTCTTCTTGGATTTAGATCAAGAATGCTTGTAATCTTCCTCTCTTCGGATTTCTTTCCCCATTTTATGGAGTAGATTTCTTTGTTCTAGGATGGAAGGAGTAATTGTAAGGATGATTTAATGTAAAACTCTTGTGGATTTGCCAATTTTCTATTTCTATGATTTTGCCCTGTTTATATCCATTTGATCTTGTGTGGATTGTTGTGTTTGGACCTAATTACCATGCTTGGTTGAATGTTTGAATATCTTATGGATCTTGTAGAGATTCTTTCTCATTCGATTTTTCGAGGGGCGTTCGTGACAGGAATATGCCCGTGTAAGGACGTTTGAGGGATGACCTTGAGGGTGAAATAGGGTTATTCAAGGGGGTAGGATAGATTGTATGTGTTCATATATTATATCTTGATGCGGTTGAGGAGTGATGAATTCTATGTTGATTATCCGAGGGACGCACGTGACAGACAAGCCCGTGTAAGGACAACATAGATTCATTCCTAATTGATCACGTTTAGGTATAGATTTCAGTCCTAGGCTGGTTGTCTATTGCAAGAGGGAACCGACAACCTTCTACAAATGATGGTCAATTGAGGAATAAGATTTGGTAGATCATTTACATTGAAAACCCTTACAAAGAAACCAAAACTCCTAGAACATCCCTTATCATTGCCCTTATTCTTGTTTCTTGTTCTTTTATTTCTGTCTTTACCTTTCATAGTTTCACTTTGCTTTTGTGAATCGATTGATTAGATGTTTAGCTAATTCGCGTTGAGACATCTTTAGTGGTTATTCCAGTCCTTGTGGATACAATATCTTTTATTATTACTTACGACATTTCCGTACACTTACGGAGAGTCAACAACCATTTGAGGTAGTTTCTTTTTATACTGACTATATAAAAGAACAATACCTCTGTTATTATGGAAGTGTGTGCTCTTAATCATGATATAATAACAAGAACATATACTTAATATTTATTTCTTTAATTTATCAAAGGGTGTGATTTAGCTCGATAAATCAATAGGCCCGATAAGTTGAGAAATGATATTATTTATATGGTGTGTTGTTGATTATATAATGAAATTGTGTCTTAGTAATCTAGGTTGATGATGTCCCCTTGAGGAGCTCATAAGGATTGTCATGTAAACCCTGCAGGTGGACTTAGTCCGACATGATGATGAAGTTGAGTGGTACTACTCTTGGATCTAGATATTAATTAAGTGAGTTGTTAGTAACTCATTTAGTTAGTGGGCATTCAATATCTTAAACACAGGGAGACTAACACACTCATGATAAGAAGGAGCCCATATAGTAACGAGTTGGGTGTTCGGGGCGAACACAGGAAGCTCAAGTTCATCGGGAGACCAAAATCAATTCCTCCTCTCGGTCCTTGTCGTAGCCTCTTATTTATAAAGTCTTATACTCACCCATACCCACCTTCTTACCCATCCTTAGGTGGCCATCCAAGCTAAGCTTGGAGCCCAAGAAAGGGTCGGCCAAATCAAGCCTTGGATGGTTCAAGTAGGTGGTCGGCCCTAGCTTGGAGCTCAAGAAGGTGGTCGGCCACAATAAAATAAAAGGGATTTTAATTTTTAAAAATCTTTCCTTATGTAGAAGCCATGATTTAAAAGAGAGTTTTAAAATTAAATTTTACCTTTTATAATTTCTACAAAAGATTAAGAGAAAGGTTTGATATCTTTCCTAATTTGTAGATTGAAAGGAAGATTTTAATTTTAGAGAAAACTTTCCTTATTGTAATCATCCACATGTTTTAATAGAGAGATTTTAATTTATAAAAGTTTCATTTTATAACCAACCATGAAGGGAATTTTTAAAGAGAAATTTTTATTTAAAATTTCCTGAAACAAATTAGGAAGTTTTAATTTTGTGTTAAAAACTTTCCTAATTTGGAGGACTTGTAGGGGCCGACCATTAAAAGATAAAAGGAAATTTTTAATTAAATTTTCCTTTTGTTCATTGGCAAGGGAAAATAAGGAAGTTTTAATTATGTTTAAAACTTTCCTTAATTGCCAAGACCAAGGAATATAAAAGAGAGGGTAGAGGTGCCTCACCTAACAACACATCTATTATTTCTCTCCTCTCCTTTCCTTGGTGGTGGCCGACCCTCTCCTCTCTTCTTTCTCTCTTCTCCATTTGGTGAGGTCGGCAGCACTTGGGAGGCTCTTATTTTATCTTGGTGGCTGGTTGCTTGTGGAGAAGAAGAAGAGAAAGAAAGCTTCCCTTCAAGAAGAGTTGGTGGCCGAAACTTGCAAGGAGAAGACGGAGGCTTGGGTGGATTCTTGTCTCGATAGATCGTCGCCCACACGACGTCCAAGATAAGAAGAAGAATACGATAGAAGACCGTGAGGTCTATAAGCTACAAAGAAAGGTATAACTAGTTGTCTTGTTCCGCATCATACTAGTTTTCTTTGTATGGACTTTGAAATACCAAACACAATAGGCTAACGATTCTAGGTTTCGAATTATGATTCGAGTTTGTGTTTCTTTTGTTTTTTTGATCTTGTGATTCGATTGTTCTTAATGGTTAAACCTAGGGTTACTATAAGGAGATTGAATATTGAATTTTGTTGAAAGACTTTGTCTAGGAAGTGGTGGATGCTCCCCTACCCAAAAAGGCCTAGTGTCTCGCCATGTTTAACCTGGAAGTCGATCTCTGGAATTAATATTTAATCAAATTTGTAACATGGGTGGATTTAGATTAATAATGTTAAGCATCGTTTGCGATCCAAGTCTAAACCTCTAAGAACAGATAAGTTGAATTTGAAATCAATAATGTTAAGTTCTGTTTGTAATTCCAAATTTAACTTCTAAAGAACACAATAGGTTGTTAGGAAAGGTTCAGGACTTGTACAAAATTTTTGTATAGGAGAACCAGTATGATATTCCGAGTAGCAATCAACAGGAGCAAATATAATAGTTTTGTTCATTCGATTAGTGTAGAGCAGGCGACTGATGAAAGTATCAGTCGACCGGTATCGAGCCGTTGGGTTGTAACGATCGAATCTCCATAGAGGGCAGTCGATTGATGGTTTTGGCAGTTTATTAATAAGCAGGATTTTCCAACTCATGACCTATATAAGCAAGCATTGGAAGCTTGGTTAAGGTTGATGAAAATAGAGGTGGTTAACCCCTATTAGAGTCTCCAAGGTCTTCTTGAGTGATCAAGAGCTTGTGCGAGTTTGTGGCGAGGTTTCTCCACCCACAAGGAGCTACTCGAGCTAGCTGGAGGTTTTCAGGGGAGTTATCCATTGACGGATCGGGATCATCCACCTTACAGACAGTCATGGAGTAGGAGCTTCATCTCCGAACCACATTAAATCAACATGTTAGGTTTGCCTTCTTTTGTTAGTGTTTGTTTTGTATTCCGCTGTGTGTACTAACCATTGTAGGGAGCAACATTTTGGGTGAGACGCTATTCCCCCCCCCCCCCCCCCCCCGTCTAGCGGGCATCAAGGTCCCAACAAAATCCTCCCGACAAGCTATTGACCAACATTGACTTCTCAACGAGCTCCCAGGGGACCTCTTGAGTAGATTCGATTAACAATTTTACCTTATGTACCCTACTGTATAATTGTATACAATCCTTAGAAAGAATTGAAACTATCTGTCAGAGTATGCTAAAATGTATTTATAAGATGTGATAAAATAGGAATTGAGTAAGGTTAGATGGCACCTCCTTCTCTTACATATCTTCAGAACCACCAGTAAATTTATAAAGTAACTTCCATAATTGATTGTTAGATTGAATAATAAGCTTAGCCCTGATTTAGTGCTGAGCGACATAATCAGGTCGAATAAAGAAAATTCCTCCATAATATATTCTTGCTTTTAACTTATAACCTAACCCAACGATTCAGGGGTTCCTGATATTTCAGTCTCTAAGCCACTCTAGATTTATCTGAGTCAAGAGAGTATACTCGCTTATAACCCGACCGAACTGTTTGGGAGTATAGAATTCATTCGGTCATTAAGCCGCTTTGGATTTATCTGAGCCATAAAATCATGCTCGTTTATAATCCGATCGAACGGTTCGGGAGTCTGGAATTCATTCGGTCATTAAGCCACTCTGGATTTATCTAAGCATCGAGAGCATGCTCGCTTATAACCTGATCGAATAGTCCGAGAGTCTGCAATTTGTTCGATCATTAGGCCTCTCTGGATTTATCTAAGCCATGAGAGCATACTCACTTATAACCTAACCGAATGGTTCGGGAGTATAGAATTCATTTGGTCATTAAGTGGCTCTGGATTTATCTGAGCCACGAGAGCATGCTCGTTTATAACCTAACTGAATAGTTCGAGAGTCTGGAATGCATTCGATCATTAAGTTGCTCTGGATTTATCTGAGCCGTGAGAGTATGCTCGCTTATAACCTGACCGAACGGTTCAGAAATCTGGAATTCATTCGGTCATAAGCCGCTTTGGATTTATCTGAGTCATGAGAGCATGCTCGCTTATAACCCGACTAAACTATTCGGAAGTCTGGAATTTATTTTGTCATTAAGCCGCTCTAGATTTATCTGAGTCGTGAGAACATGCTCGCTTATAACTCGACCGGATAGTTTGTGAGTCTAGAATTCACTCGATCTTTAAGTTGGGGTTTATAATTTACAATTTGTATGAATCTCTAGATAAATTTTCCTGCAGTCTCATTAAGTGCAAGAAATTTTACATAATACATAAGTAAATTACATGCGTACTTGTTAAGCCCGGTAGGGATGTAAATGATTTGCCCTCTAGGGCCTATCCAATCTTTTGCCTTCTACATCTTTAAGATAATAGGAGCCAGAGGTAAGCTTTTGCACCACCTTGAAGAGTCCTCATTGTGGCTCTAGCTTGTTTACATCCCTGACCGGTTTGACCTGCTTCCAGACCAGATCTCTGACTTGAAAAAGTCGAGAGATAATTCTTCTATTGTAATTTAATCTCATCATTTATCGGTACATCGTTAATCGAGCCCTTGTTTTGTCTTTGACTTCCTCTATCAGATAGAGCTCCATTAAGCGCCGACCATCATTGTCCTCATCATACAGCCACCTCCTATCAGATTCCATGCCAATCTCAACCCAGACAACGGATTCAACACTATAAACTAGATGAAAAGGAGTTATACTCGTCACTTCTCAAGGAGTTGTATGATATGCCCATAACATACTAGGGAGCTCATCAACCCAACTTCCTCTGATATCATCTAATTTGGTTTTAAGACCTCGGAGGATCTCCCTATTGGTTACTTATGTCTGGTTGTTACTCTGAGGGTATACCACATATGTAAAGCTTGTGTGATACCATAACTCAAACACCATTCTCTAATTCTCCTGTGCTAGAATTACCTTCCATTATCTGAAACTAATTTGTGTGGAATTCTGAACCTACAAATAATATGCTGCCATAAAAATTTGATAACTATCTAGTCGGTTAGCCTAGCTAATGGATCATCCTCAACCCATTTAGAAAAATAATCCACCACTACTAGCAGAAATCTTTTCTAAACAGGTGCTAAGGGAAAAGATTGTACTATATCCATACCTCATTGATCAAATGGGAAAGAGAATAGAATTTTACAAAAACTCCGTGGGGTGATGAGGAATATTCTGGTGCTTCTGATAAGATAAACAAGATTTTATGAGTTGGGTAGCATTGGCTTGCAGAGTGGGCCAAAAATATCCGGCTAGCAATACCTTCCGAATGAGAGATCAACTGTCTGCATGACTTCCACAAGAACCTTGATGCACTTCCTATAAAATATATTGCATATCTTCTGGCCTTATGAACTTGAGCAAAGAAAATGAGAAAGCCCGCTTATAAAGCTGATCACCAATCAGAGTGAACTGACTGTCTCTTTTCTTAATCATATGTGCCCACTCGCCCTCGGGTGACAGACTATCCTGTTGTAGAAATAATATAATTGGGGTTCTCAAGTCACTCTATAACTCCAGGTCCGCCTGTCTTTTGATACAGGCTACTAATAGTGTCTTCTCTACCGGCTTGTCTATATTTCAGGGAATGATTGTGGAGGCTAACTTGGCCAGTCATCCGCCGTTTGATTTTTTGATTGGGGAACCATCTAGATAACTACCTCTTGGAACTCTATTCTAAGTTTTTTGAAGGCTTCTTCATAGAGCTTAAGTCACTCATTATTAATTTTGAAGTTTCTTGATAACTGTTGTGTAGCAAGTTGGGAGTCAGAATAAATTAAAAATCGGGCAGCACCCACATGTCTTGTAGTTTGTAGGCCAGCTATCAATACTTCATATTCATCCTCATTATTAGTAGCCTAATAATTTAGCCGAATAGACAACTGCATTCTATCTTCTTAGGGGAATATCATAAGAATACTTATCCCACTGCTCTGCCAAATGGAAGATTCATCCATATATATTTTCCAAATCTTCTACTGCTCGGGATTCTGAACCTCTGCCAAAAAATCTACTAAAGCTTGAGCCTTGATGATCACTCGAGGTTGATACTGTATACTTATTAAGCTCAGTGATCCACTTGATCAACCTTCCAGAGGCCTAAGGGTTGACAAGTACTTGGCCCAATGTATTATTAGTAAGTACTATGATCGGATGAGAAATGAAATAAAGACGTAACCTCTGGGTAGCTAACACCAATCTATAGGCCAACATCTCAAGTACGATATAACAACACTCATCTCCTTTTATTAAATGACTTAAAAAATATATAAGTTGTTGCTCCTTCTCCTCTTGTCTCACTAATACTGACCCGACTATATAATCATTAGCTAACAAATATACCCACAATGTCTCACTCGCTATGGGCTTTGCAAGTATAGGTAGGGCGGACAGGTAATACTTCAGCTCCTTAAAAGCTTTATCACAGTCAGCATCCCATTAAAATTTAGTCGCCTGGTGAAGTATCTTGAAAAAAGGTAAGCTTTGATTGGCTGAGTAGGAGATAAAATGAGAGAGGGTAGTAATCCAGCCGATCATTCTTTGAGCCTCCTTCAGATTGCGTGAAGGAGCTATGTCTTGCAGCGCTCACACCTTGCTCGGATTAGCCTCAATCCCTCACTCGGTCATAATATAGCCCAGGAACTTCCCACTCTTGGTTCTAAACAGGCACTTGCTAGGGTTGAGCTTCAATCCATATTGCCTTAAAGTGTTGCAAGTCTCCTCCACATCTGACCATAGATCGATCACCCGAAGGGACTTAATGAGGATGCCATCCACATATACTTCCATATCCAGCCCGATCTTTTCTTGGTCGTCCTTGGCGAGTGGAACCTGGTGATACCCCTAGTATGCGTCCAACATGCAAATAAACTTGGACCCAGAAGTTGAGTCCACTACCTAGTCGATGCGAGGAAGTAGATAATAACCTTTTGAACATGCCTTATTAAGGTCTCTGAAATCAATGCAGACTCACCATTTGTTTCCTGGCTTTGACACCATGACTACGTTGTCCAGCTAGCTCGGAAACTTAACTTCATGAATGTAGCCCACCTCTTGCAATTTATCCACCTCATCCTTGATGATCTTGTTCTGCTCAGCTCTAAAATCCCACTTCGTCTAGATAGACATGAAGTACATGCTTCATAATCTCGGATGGCACACCCATCACTTCTTTAGCATCCAAGTGAACACATCGCTGTTGTGCATCAGACATTTGATTAACTCTTCTTTGAGTTCAAGAACCAAGTCGGCCGCTATCTGAGTGGTATCTTCCGGCCGGTCAGGCTGAATCTATACTTCTTCTTTTTCCTCATAGACCAGGGTGGGTGGAGCCTCCTGGATAGCATTGACTTCCATCTACTGTATCTTTCATGCAAAGTGGACTTCAACTTTTATTATATCAACATAGAACTTGTGCGTCATTAGTTGATCTCCTTGAACTTCTCCAACCTGGTCATCCACGGGGATCTTTATTTTTTGGCAAAAGGTAGAGACCACTGCCTAACATTCATTTAGGGTCGGACGCCCCAAAATGACAATATAAGGTGAGGGTGCGTCGACCACAATGAAGTTCGATCGGCCTATCCTCATTAGGGGCTCCTCCCATAAAGATATGACCAATTTTATTTAGATGAGTGGCTGGACCTCATTACCAATGAACCCATACAGAGGAGTCACCATGGGTTGGAGTTCGTTCGGGTCTATTTACAACTTCTTGAACACCTACTTGAAGATAATGTTGACAGAACTACCTGTGTCAACAAAAGTACAAGAATATTATAATTTACTATAACAGCCTTAATTATTAATACATCATTGTGGGGTATCTCCATGTCTTCTAGATCCTTGGGCCCTAAACTAATTTCAGGCCCATCCATCCATTCTGCGCTACAGCCGACCACATGAATCTCTAATCTCCAAGCATGTGACTTTCTCACTCGGTTGGAGTCCCCATCAGTTGGACCTCCTACTCTCATGTTGATGTTGCCCCAGGTGACATTATTGCGGTTCTCCACTACCTGGTTGGGAGCTCTGGTTGGTTTCAAGCGAGAGTGGTCGTTCAGTCCCCTAGTGGTGGTGGTGTTCTTTGTTGTCGCTCGGCCTCAAGGTGATTTCTTTTAGGCGAGTCACTCAGTCTTTGGTAGGGTGGGTGGTTGAGTGACGAAGTGCTCCATCAAAATCTTTGATTGCCACCCTAGCGGTTAGCCAGCGTGTAGCAATCTCGTGTGTCATGAGTGGTTGACCAGTGAAGAGTGCACCATCATCTTGGAGGTTCTTGGGGAGGCTTAGGATACCTTTCTTGCTCGACACCCACATGCTGCACTACTTGAGGTCGTGACTCTTAATGATGAGGCTAAGGAGTCACTCGGGGTCCTCTAGGTGAAGGAGCGGGCAACACTAGGCGTTCAGGCATCGAAGTTGGTGCTGGTGAAGGAGTATCTTTTCTCCGGGTGGCTTTCGCCTCTTCAACATTGATGAACTCGATCGCCCGATCCAACAGATAATCAAAATTCTTTGGAGGCCTTCTGACCAAGTAGTTGAAGAAATTATTATTGATAGGCCCTTGGGAGAAGGCGCTCATCAGGATTTCAATAGTGGCAGAAGGAACGTCCATAGCCACTTGGTTGAATTTTTTAATGTAGGACCTCAGTGACTCCTTAGGCCCCTATTTCAGTGAGAAAAGACTTAGGGGAGTCTTTTGATAAAGTTGGCTACTTGTAAAATGGTGAAGGAAAACCTTAACAAAAATCCTTTAAACATCGAATAGATCTAACGAGTAGTCGCCTAAACCACCTTTGTGCAGACCCGCTGAAGGTGGTGAGGAACACCTGACACTTTATCCCATACGTAAATTGGTGAAGGAGGTTGGCATCTCAAACTTGACAAGATGATCCTCAGGATCAGTTGACTCGGAGTATTCCCCTATGGCTAGATTATGATAATGCTTCAGCAGCTTATCCTCTAACACCCTTTGAGAGAACAGAGTGCAAATGTCTTCAGGGGAGCTGTAGCATGCCAAAGCTTTTCCTGTTCTCCTTTCAGGTACTTCTCCAGAAGACTCTCGATGAGCTTCTTCTTGGTCCATATGCTCAGGTGGCGTGCAGAAAAGAACTCGGTGGTATGGAGTTGGTGAACAAGATACCCTAGGCAAATGGGCTAGATCTTCCTCTTATACTCCTCTCTCTTGCCAATGAGCCATCGTTGAAGCAACAGGATTAGATGGAAACAAAACACCATCAGGAGCTCCTTGCTATTACTATTGTTGTTGTAGTTGTTGTTGCTATTGCAATGCCCTCAGGACTTGAGTGTTGATGAGTAAATCTAGGTCCTCTTCCGTCAAAGTAACACTGGTGAGTTTCCAGCCTTCTCCATCTCCACTTCTTAGATTTAGGCAAAGATTCCCATAGACATCGCCAAATTTGATCCTGTCTGATAGATGAGGAGATGACACGCTGGTGATGATGGCTTGATTGTTGACGAAGAGAAGACCTCCTCTAAGAAGATGGTTTCCTTTAGATCATGCACACACTCAAATGATCCAATAAAGTGTTAGTGACCAAAGACTAGGGAAGGAATCCTTGGCAAGATCCTCCGATGCTCAAGTCACCACGATCTCCAGTGAGTGAAATGAAGAACAGTAGTGGATACGCGCGAGCGTAGGTTCCAGATGTAGATGATGTGTACCTTGCCAATGGAGAGGATCCCCCTTTATATACCATCTGTCACAGCCTCCCTGATCATGAGGTGGCATTGTGTGTCGGAATTTGTTAGATGATGGAAAAAGTACAGTCTGAATGATATGCAATAACAGTTCGAGGAATTTTTGTTCTACCCACAGATGTACCTCTTTTATCATTTATGACTTAGACCCTTGATGAAATTGTCGAGGAAGTATGATGTCATAACTAACCTCCACAAGAAGTACCCAAAGAATATTCCCTAACAATCCTGACATGCTGTTAAAATATTGTCTGCTGCTTGTTTGTTGAGTATATCTTGGTCGGTCCTTAAGCTGGCCACTACAACAAAAACATTAAAATACAACAGTTAAAAACCATTCTCGTAGACCCTTTAAAACTGTTGTAATTGGCAGTATTGTTAAAAGTGGGGGTTACGACAACGGTTTTAAACCATTGTCTTTGAATGAAACGACAACAGTTTTGCAACGGTTTAAAACCGTTGTCTTTGAATGAAAAGACAACGGTTTAAAATCCTTGTTGTTTAGAGCACATTTAATAACGCTGCTAATTACATCAGTTTTTAGGGCTACGACAATAATTTTTAACCGTTGTATTTGAGGGCGATAGACAACAACAACAGTTTTAAACTGTTGTCTTTTAAACTATTATCTTTTAATACCAATATATCAGATTTCAATATAAATATATAATAAAGGCTCATAATCACAAAAGAAAGAATATTCCCCATATCAATGTCATTCAAAATGTTACTTATACAAAAATTACAATCACAAAAGAAAACATATCTCATGTTCAAATAAAATTTATCCCAATACAAATAAACAAATAAACTTCATTTACAACTAATGAACAATAGCCAAAAAATAAACTTGTGATGGAGGTTCATGCCATGTAGGATTGTACTTAATTATTGTTAACCCAAGTCCTATCACAATCTTCAACTTGTAGGATTTCATTGGACTCCTCTTTCTCACTTGTTGATTCTTTCATGCCAACCTTTTCCAATATTATTGATCATCAGTTCCATAATAAATCCAGTCTTCCCCACACCAGCTCTATCAAAAAGTCCAATCTTTCCACCCCTTTATAAGGCACCAGGAGATCAACAACCTATTGATATCAAAAGAAATACGCTATTAAATGTATGAAAAAACTTGTCCTGAAAGAATAATAAACAGACATATGTTCTTATAACAGCTACCATATATGTGCCTTTGTTATTCTTTCAGAGTCGTGAATGGTTCCATAATTTAAAAAGTATACATAAATTTGAGATTTTATTTCTGAATATGCAAAGATATGATAATTTAGGTTTTACCTTTATATTCTGCATCAGTTATTTTTAACCTTGTGTCGTGCAACACCGAAACAACTTCCAAGTAAATTGCAAGTGCTAACAATGCACAAAGCACAATCTACAATTATAGAAATAAAAAAAAATTATCAGATCTTGTAAAAACAATCATATAAATAAAAGAAATATTTATCATATCTTGTAAAAACATGCAAGCTATTTATAATCAAAAGAGACAAGTTTCAAAATCTTGGACATTTCACTTCAGCAAGTTGAAACTGGAACCAGTCACTAATCCTGTCTGGTAGGATTAGATGGACTCTGGTTAACCTATAATTTTCACAAGTTTAACTTGGAAAGAATAGTCAGGCCTCCAAGTGAAACCACAGTCTAGATTTTTCAATACAAGGGTCCTAACAATTTAAAGAATAAACTCATTGAAAGAAAAAAAAAACACACCTTTTGGTTAAAATTCTATCTCCCCCTTGATGGAATAAAGTCCTCTCCGTTTCCAACTCTGAGCTGCAACATTTGCTTTAGTTGTCATAAATAACCTCAAATAATGCGTAAAAGTATAAATAGAAAACATAAAACCATACCCGGGGAGGCTGTAATATTATGCCTCCTACTTGAGTAAAAGTAGTGAGAATGCTAATGTAATGCCCGCCCTCCCTGCTACTCAAAGGGACGGGGCTACTTACTTACTTAATCATTCCAGGACACATACATATTCAAAAATTCTTTCTTATAACTTAAAGCAGCGGAAATGTCATAGAGTTATACTGGAATGTAACATAAATACAATGGTTCATAACAAAACATTATAGCAGGTCTTATTCGTCCCAGCCGAGCCACTGCCACACATACCTCCTTGCCTCTCCTGCAGCTCCCCTAGGTCATCCATCAGTTGCCTTTATCTGTGGTACAAGGAAGTAAGCTATGAGCACACGGGCTCAGTAAGATTCTTTCCTACTCACAAAAATCCGTATCTCAAGCATAATCATACAAGCATCATAAATAACATAATCATCACTATGTGAGCAAGGTTTCTTATCATAACATATTCTTATAAATCATGTTTCTAACATATCATAAACAAAGTAATCATATGAGGTGAACCATGGGAAGCATAACACATCATGAACATGGAAAGAAACATATCATATAAGAATGGGTGCATTATGCAAAATGCCTTTTTAAAATATATGCCATGTTGAGTGCAAAATGTCTTTATACATATCTTTTAATACTTGAACATAATATCATCATCATGAGGGCCCGGCTTGTACCACATACATACATAAATGCGCGCAATCCCTAGGATATGGCAGCTAGCCCCGAACCTACTAGGGATCTAGACCCGTTCATAGTCCGTCGGTCTAGGGGCGTACTAAGGAGCCCATCCCTTTTTACTAGACCCGTTCATAGTCCGTCGGTCTAGGGGTGCTTATGGAGCTCACCCTTGGTACAAGCCATACAAAGTAAAGTACATGTCATGCATATTATATCATCATAATTGCCATATTATATCATCATAAGGTCATGCTCTTGTCTTAACATGAAGAGTGCTCTTAATCCCAACTTAAGGGAAGCAACTTTTTGCCATTTTCTTATCATATCATAAGGCATGCATTTTTGGCACATGGCCATCATATAAAACCATTATCATGCTTGGTTCAGAAACTTACATAGATGAGCATGCAACATGTTGAAATCATACATGCTTGAGCACATAATCATCATAAGGATCATATCATGCATAATTCATAACATACATAATCAACATGTTACTGATCTTATCATAAAGCATGCACACTTAACATAAAACATATCATAATCAAATTCATGGCTTGCTAAGTTTAAGTTAAAAACTTTCTTGAATTCTAAGTTATAGTCATGGTCGAAAATTCATAACAAAAGAATACTCCAAAACCACATACAACATGAATACTTAGCAAATCTTATAACATATCATAAGGAGTCTATGAACATACTAAGTTAGGTTTTGAGTTTCATGAACCCTAACACCTTATCATAGCCGAAACATCATAACAAGAAGTAAACTTCTAAGCAACACATGAACATAAATACTTAGCCACATTGTTAACATATCATAAGGAAGTCTATGAGCATGCTAGATTAGGTTTTGAGCTTTGTGAAACCCTACATTATTATCATGGCGGAAACTTCATAAGCCAAGGATGTACACTTTTAAACAACATGTAGCATGAACACCTAGCTAATTCCATCATATATCATAAAGAAGTCCATAAGTACACTAAATTAGGTTTTGGAGCTTCATGAACCCTAAGGATTCATCATGGCCGAAACTCCATCATGTAGAAAATGAACTCCTAAGCAACATATAAGTACAAGTTTCTATCCCATTTTATAACATATCATCAAGGAACCTATGAGCATACTAACTTAGGTTTTTGGGCTTCATGAACCCTAAAATTTATCATAGCCAAAACATCATGCAATAAGAAGTAGACTTCTAATAAATCTCTTAACATGAATACTTAGCCAATTTGATAACATATCACAAGGAAACTTATAAACATGCTAAATTAGGTTTAGAGCTTTATGAAACCCTTAAATCACTATCTTGGCCGAAACTTCACAACTAGGAAATAAACTTATGAACAACATGTAGACATAAATCTTTTTAGTTAATTTCATAACATATCACATGGAGGTCTATGATCATACTAAATTAGGTTTTGAGTTTCATAACCCCTAATGTTTCCATCATGGCCGAAACTTCTTCAAGCAAGAACATAGCTTCTAACAACATATGAACATGAATCTCTAACAAATTTCATAACATATCATAAATAAATCTATGAGCAAGTTAGATTAGGTTTTAAGCCTCATGAACCCTATATTTCTATCATGGCCGAACCCTTCTTCAAGCAAGAACAAAATCTCTAGATAACATATGAACATGAATCTCTAGCAACTTTTATAACACATCATAAGTAAATCTAAGAGCAAGTTAGATTAGGTTTTAAGCCTCATGAACCCTATATTTCTATCATGGCCGAACCCTTCTTCAAGCAAGAACAAAATCTCTAGATAACATATGAACATGAATCTCTAGCAACTTTTATAACACATCATAAGTAAATCTAAGAGCAAGTTAGATTAGGTTTTAAGCCTCATGAAGCCTATATTTTTTATTATGGCCGAACCCTTCTTCAACGAGAACAAAATCTCTAGATAACATATGAACATGAATCTCTAGCAACTTTCATAACACATCATAAATAAACCTAAAAGCAAGTTAGATTAGGTTTTAAGCCTCATGAACCCTATATTTTTTATCATGGCCGAAACTTATAAAAAGGAGAAAAAAATTAATAAACATCTCAATAAGAAGATCAAGCTTAACATCACACACACAATTTCCTTTCTAACTAAAATCATATCATAACCTATCAAGTTCATAAGCATGGTTTCTTCTCTTCTTTTATTTCAAATTCTAAGAGTTTGAGTCTTTCGAGAAAACCGTAAGCAACTTGTACCACAGGTGAGGGAATACTTACATCCTTATTCGCTTAAGGAAAGAGGGATCTTGCTTGTGGAGCCTTCCTAGAGAGGGGTCTTCCTTGTTTTTGGGTTTCGGCAAGGAGAGGTAGGGGAGGCTCCTTGGTCACGGTGAGGAAGAGGAGGGAGGAGGAATAGAGGAAAAATGAAGTTTCTTCTTAATTTCCCCTTTTATTTATCATGAGAGGAGGAAGGGAAAAATGTATTTTTCCTTCTCCTTTCTTTTTCTTTTCCTTAATGAAAAGAGGAAGTAAAAATCCTCTTTTCTTTTGAGAGGGAGAGGGCAACTCTAACTTCTCCTTCTCAATGAAACAAAATCTCTTTTCTTACCCTTAACTATATTGTCACTTCTTTCTTTAACAATAATTTCTCTTGGTCTATTGGTTAACACATGTATATATATCTAGTAGGAGATCCAAGGTTCAAGCCTTGGTCATCTCTTTTTTTTGTTCTATTTTTATTTTTTATTTTTTTTTATTATTTTTGCAAATTCCACATAAGGCCTATTTTTATTCATGATAAAAATATCTAAAATTTTTCTAAGTACTCCATGGGTGTTACAGTCCCCCATACCTCATAAAAGTTCATCCTCGAACTTAAAATAATTCCGGATACTTTGGTGGCCTATAACTTTCGGCTGAGAGCATCCGCCACTTTGTTCGCTTTTCCCGGATGATAAAAGATCTCGCAGTCATAATCCTTGACTAGTTCAAGCCATCTTCTTTGTCTCATGTTAAGGTCCTACTGTGTGAAGAAATATTTCAGACTTTGATGATCTGTATAGATCTTACACTGCGCTCCATATAGATAGTGTCTCCATATCTTAAGAGCAAAGACCACGGCTGCTAGTTCCAAATCGTGTGTAGGATAATTTTTCTCGTGTTCCTTGAGTTGCCTGGATGCATAGGTAATGACCTTGCCATTTTGCATGAGTACCGCTCCGAGCCCTGATTTAGATGCGTCACTGTATATATCAAATCCTTCGTTGCCTTTCGGAAGAGTAAGAATTGGAGCACTGGTCAGTCTCCTTTTTAGTTTTGTGAAACTCTTCTCGCAGTCATCCGTCCATTCGTACTTTCTATTTTTCCGAGTGAGGGATGCCATTGGTGCTGTGATTCTGGAGAAACCCTCTACGAACTTCCGGTAATAACCTGCTAGTCTGAGGAAACTCCTGATTTCGCTGGCATTCCTGTGCCTATTCCAGTTACTGATAGCTTCTATCTTGGTTGGGTCTACCATTACTCCATCCTTAGAGATAACATGACCCAGAAATGATACTTGGTCGAGCCAAAATTCGCATTTGGAGAATTTCGCATACAATTGCTTTTCCCGGAGAATTTGTAATACTATTTCCAGGTGTTTGGCATGCTCCTCCTGGGTTCTTGAATAAATGAGAATATCATCGATAAAAACAACCACGAATTTGTTGAGATATATTGAGAATACCCGGTTCATCAGGTCCATGAATAGAGCAGGAGCATTTGTCACTCCGAAGGGCATTACTACGAACTCATAGTGTCCGTATCTTGTTCGGAAGGCCGTTTTCGGTATATCATCTTGTTTCACCTTCACTTGATGATAGCCGGATCTCAAGTCAATCTTGGAGAAAACAGTGGCCCCCTTCAACTGGTCGAACAAATCGTCAATCCGTGGTAAGGGATATCTGTTCTTAATTGTAACTTTATTCAGTGCTCGATAATCTATGCACATTCACATAGACCCATCCTTCTTTTTAACAAACAGTACCGGAGCCCCCCATGGTGAGTGACTAGGGCGGATAAGTCCCTTGTCGAGCAACTCCCGTAACTGTTTTTGAAGTTCTTCCAATTCGGCCAGCGCCATACGGTAAGGTGCTTTAGAGATTGGACTTGTACCAGGAACTAATTCGATCCCGAACTCAATTTCCCGGTCAGGTGCTAACCCTGGTAGTTCCTCCGGAAATACCTCTGGGTAATTGCATACGACTTTGACATCTTCTGGCTTTAGTTCCCTTTCTTGATTTGTATCAATTATATGCGCTAGAAACCTAGTGCATCCACTGTCTAACATCTTCTGTGCCTTTAAAGCTGATAAGAACATTTTGACTTCCTTCTTGTTTTCTCCAATGAATTCGAAGGTTGGTTCTACTTCAGGCCGGAAAATTACTCTTCTTTTTCCGCACTCTATTGAAGCTCCATATTTACTCATGAAATCCATGCCCAGTATAACATCATAATCCTGCATATCCAGCACTATCAGATTACAGTAGAGTTCTCTGTCTGCAATTCTGACGGGTGCGGCTCACAGTACATGGGTGGATGCCATCACGTATCCCGAAGGTAATGTCGTTAAAAATTTGCAATCCAAGGGTTGGGGTGGCATGTCTATCTTCCCCGTGAAAGGTGTAGAAATAAACGAGTGTGTTGCCCCGGTGTCAAATAGTACAGTAGCATACTAATTAAAGACATTTATCTGACCTGTGACGACCGTGGAAGCATTGGCCGCATCCTCCTTGGTGATGGAGAAAATTTTGGCATCCGTCGCTACTGGCAGAGCTTCCAGCCTCCCTTGACTTATCTGCGGGCCTTCTATTGCAGCTTGCATCATGTGTAGCTGTGGAAGCACTCCTTTGTTCTGAACCTGCGGAGGGATAGATGTCTGGATCTGAGTAGGGCAGTTCCGAGCCATGTGTCCTTCCATTCCACAGTTGGAGCATCTGTTTGTACCTATACGGCATACCCCTGGGTGTTTCTTTCCGCAAGTAGTACACTGGGGAATCATGAGTTGCTTGCTGGCTGAACCACTCTTGGATTCACCCCATTGCTTCCTCTTGCCACTATGATTTCCTTTCCAGCTGGTTCGGTTACTTTGTGATTTCTGTCCCCCTGACTGAGTCTGATTCTTGCCCTCATTCATTGCCTTCTGATAGTGTTCCGTGGTTAGGGCACTGCTGATTAATTCTTCGGCGGTCTGCGGTCTATTAACTCCGCCGGCTACGTTTAAGGCTATCTCAGGTCTGAGCATCTTCAGCATAAGTCTGACTCTTTCTCTCTCTGTACTGACCAACTCTGGGCACAGGCGTGCTAAGCGGTTGAATTTCTTAACGGCTTCATTGACGGATAGATTACCTTGCCGGAACTCGGTGAATTCATCATAGTGTTTATTTGTGACTCGTATATGGAAAAATTCTTCAAAAAATTCTGTTTCGAAATCTGTCCACATCATCTGATTTACTTGTCTTTTTGCCTTTACTCTGTCCCACCACATTCTGGCATCTCCAGTAAGGCAGAATGATGCACATTTAACCTTCTCGTGTTCAGGCCAATCCAGTAACTCTACTATGTTTTCCACCATCTTGAACCAGGCCTGTGCGTCCCATGGTTCACAGTTTCCGGAGAAAGTTTCTGGCTTCAGTCTCTGCCATTGTATCAAATATGCCTCCTGACGAACCACTAGAGCTGGGCCTACCGGTGGTTCAGGTGCTGGTGGTACTGGAACAGCTGTAGGTATTACTGGTACTACATTCTGGTGTCCTGGTGGAGTAACAGGATTTCCTTTTTGATTTAGCAGAGCAGTGATCATTTGCTGCTGTTCCGTAACTTGACGATGGAGCTCGGTAACTACATGCATCAAATCAGGTGGAGGTGCTGTTTCCTCTGCTCTAGTATTACGTCTTCTAGCTATCCTTATCTTCATTAATGATAATATAGCTAGCGTAAGTTATTATCATTCCTAACCGGACTAACGAAAGGTCAATGTCATTTCTAATTAGTTGTAAGTTTGTTGTGTTATTATCATCCCTAACCTACCATCATGCAACCTAAACTAAAATTGTGACTTAAAAGAATAAGTAATCATGCATACTATTAGAGTACCATAATAAAAATAATTAAATAAACTGAGCATAACATTATGAACAAAATAAATAAATAATTGAGCATAAGCATAAAAGAAATAACTAAATAAACTGAGCATGAGCATCATAAAATAAGTAAATAAACTGAGCATAAGTATCATAAAGAAATAAACAGATAAACTGAGCATAAGCATTGTAACGAAATCTTACTAAGCATAAAAATGATTTCTTACTTGGAGCTGTAGAAAGAGACTCGGTGTGTGTGCAGTGGGAAGGCTAACCTGGCTCTGATACCAAACTGTAATGCCCGCCCTCCCTGCTACTCAAATGGATGGGGCTACTTACTTACTTAACCATTCCATGATACATACATATTCAAAAATTCTTTCCTATAACTTAAAGAAGCGGAAATGTCATAGAGTTATACTGGAATGTAACATAAATACAATGGTTCATAACAAAACATTATAGCAGGTCTTATTCGTCCCAGCCGAGCCACTGCCACACACACCTCCTTGCCTCTCCTGCAGCTCCCCTAGGTCATCCATCCCTTGCCTTTATCTGTGGTACAAGGAAGTAAGCTATGAGCACACGGGCTCAGT
This sequence comes from Zingiber officinale, assembly GCF_018446385.1. Taxonomy (NCBI): domain Eukaryota; kingdom Viridiplantae; phylum Streptophyta; class Magnoliopsida; order Zingiberales; family Zingiberaceae; genus Zingiber; species Zingiber officinale. The sequence goes on from NC_055993.1 coordinate 93,204,315, forward strand.
AAGATTCTTTCCTACTCACAAAAATCCGTATCTCAAGCATAATCATACAAGCATCATAAATAACATAATCATCACTATGTGAGCATGGTTTCTTATCATAACATATTCTTATAAATCATGTTTCTAACATATCATAAACAAAGTAATCATATGAGGTGGACCATGGGAAGAATAACATATCATGAACATGGAAAGAAACATATCATATAAGAATGGGTGCATTATGCAAAATGCCTTTTTAAAACATATGCCATGTTGAGTGCAAAATGTCTTTATACATATCTTTTAATACTTGAACATAATATCATCATCATGAGGGCCCGGCTTGTACCACATACATACATAAATGCGCGCAATCCCTAGGATAGGGTAGCTAGCCCCGAACCTACTAGGGATCTAGACCCGTTCATAGTCCGTCGGTCTAGGGGCGTACTAAGGAGCCCATCTCTTTTTACTAGACCCGTTCATAGTCCGTCGGTCTAGGGGTGCTTATGGAGCCCACCCTTGGTACAAGCCATACAAAGTAAAGTACATGTCATGCATATCATATCATCATAATTGCCATATTATATCATCATAAGGTCATGCTCTTGTCTTAACATGAAGAGTGCTCTTAATCCCAACTTAAGGGAAGCAACTCTTTGTCATTTTCTTATCATATCATAAGGCATGCATTTTTGGCACATGGCCATCATATAAAACCATTATCATGCTTGGTTCATAAACTTACATAGATGAGCATGCAACATGTTGAAATCATACATGCTTGAGCACATAATCATCATAAGGATCATATCATGCATAATTCATAACATACATAATCAACATGTTACTGATCTTATCATAAAGCATGCACACTTAACATAAAACATATCATAATCAAATTCATGGCTTGCTAAGTTTAAGTTAAAAACTTTCTTGAATTCTAAGTTATAGTCATGGCCGAAAATTCATAACAAAAGAATACTCCAAAGCCACATACAACATGAATACTTAGCAAATCTTATAACATATCATAAGGAGTCTATGAACATACTAAGTTAGGTTTTGAGTTTCATGAACCCTAACACCTTATCATAGCCGAAACATCATAACAAGAAGTAAACTTCTAAGCAACACATGAACATAAATACTTAGCCACATTGTTAACATATCATAAGGAAGTCTATGAGCATGCTAGATTAGGTTTTGAGCTTTGTGAAACCCTACATTATTATCATGGCGGAAACTTCATAAGCCAAGGATGTACACTTTTAAACAACATGTAGCATGAACACCTAGCTAATTCCATCATATATCATAAAGAAGTCCATAAGTACACTAAATTAGGTTTTGGAGCTTCATGAACCCTAAGGATTCATCATGGCCGAAACTCCATCATGTAGAAAATGAACTCCTAAGCAACATATAAGTACAAGTTTCTATCCCATTTTATAACATATCATCAAGGAACCTATGAGCATACTAACTTAGGTTTTTGGGCTTCATGAACCCTAAAATTATCATAGCCAAAACATCATGCAACAAGAAGTGGACTTCTAATAAATCTCTTAACATGAATACTTAGCCAATTTGATAACATATCACAAGGAAACTTATAAACATGCTAAATTAGGTTTAGAGCTTTATGAAACCCTAAATCACTATCTTGGCCGAAACTTTACAACTAGGAAATAAACTTATGAACAACATGTAGACATAAATCTTTTTAGTTAATTTCATAACATATCACATGGAGGTCTATGATCATACTAAATTAGGTTTTGAGTTTCATAACCCCTAATGTTTCCATCATGGCCGAAACTTCTTCAAGCAAAACATAGCTTCTAACAACATATGAACATGAATCTCTAACAAATTTCATAACATATCATAAATAAATCTATGAGCAAGTTAGATTAGGTTTTAAGCCTCATGAACCCTATATTTCTATCATGGCCGAACCCTTCTTCAAGCAAGAACAAAATCTCTAGATAACATATGAACATGAATCTCTAGCAACTTTTATAACACATCATAAGTAAATCTAAGAGCAAGTTAGATTAGGTTTTAAGCCTCATGAACCCTATATTTCTATCATGGCCGAACCCTTCTTCAAGCAAGAACAAAATCTCTAGATAACATATGAACATGAATCTCTAGCAACTTTTATAACACATCATAAGTAAATCTAAGAGCAAGTTAGATTAGGTTTTAAGTCTCATGAAGCCTATATTTTTTATTATGGCCGAACCCTTCTTCAACAAGAACAAAATCTCTAGATAACATATGAACATGAATCTCTAGCAACTTTCATAACACATCATAAATAAACCTAAAAGCAAGTTAGATTAGGTTTTAAGCCTCATGAACCCTATATTTTTTATCATGGCCGAAACTTATAAAAAGGAGAAAAAAATTAATAAACATCTCAATAAGAAGATCAAGCTTAACATCACACACACAATTTCCTTTCTAACTAAAATCATATCATAACCTATCAAGTTCATAAGCATGGTTTCTTCTCTTCTTTTATTTCAAATTCTAAGAGTTTGAGTCTTTCGAGAAAACCGTAAGCAACTTGTACCACAGGTGAGGGAATACTTACATCCTTATTCGCTTAAGGAAAGAGGGATCTTGCTTGTGGAGCCTTCCTAGAGAGGGGTCTTCCTTGTTTTTGGGTTTCGGCAAGGAAAGGTAGGGGAGGCTCCTTGGTCACGGTGAGGAAGAGGAGGGAGGAGGAAGAGAGGAAAAATTAAGTTTCTTCTTAATTTCCCCTTTTATTCATCATGAGAGGAGGAAGGGAAAATGTATTTTTCCTTCTCCTTTCTTTTACTTTTCCTTAATGAAAAGAGGAAGTAAAAATCCTCTTTTCTTTTGAGAGGGAGAGGGCAACTCTAACTTCTCCTTCTCAATGAAACAAAATCTCTTTTCTTACCCTTAACTATATTGTCACTTCTTTCTTTAACAATAATTTCTCTTGGTCTATTGGTTAACACATGTATATATATCTAGTAGGAGATCCAAGGTTCAAGCCTTGGTCATCTCTCTTTTTGGTTCTATTTTTATTATTTTTTTTATTATTTTTGTAAATTCCACATAAGGCCTATTTTTATTCATGATAAAAATATCTAAAATTTTTCAAAGTACTCCATGGGTGTTACAGCTAACGCCACATGCATGTAGGAGTGGGTTAGAATCATAATTATTGAACCTCAAAGCCTATCATCCAAGGATAAGCATGAAAAAATAGCATACAGGACATACCAACAAAACCAATCTTAAAAATCGGCGCATGCCTCACTGAGGACACTCATTTGTTCTTGAGGCTTCAACCTTGACTTTTCCACCAGGGAAGCTCATTGAAATGTTGATAGCGATTTGGTATATCTTTGCAATGAAACTAAGGAGCATAGCTGAATAGTTTGCCAAATTTGTCAGGATAAAAATAAAGGTTCTTGTATAAAAAATGTCATTAGGTATAGAAGCAAAATGTCATCTAAAGTTTCCTAGGAGTTGAAAGTTGTCCAGGTAGATGGTAGGCGAGTGGAATTGACAACATGCATGTTCCTCACATTTACATCAAGGGGAGCCATGCAATACTCGATATCTAGTTCTCTCAATACCTTGATCATCTCTTGGACAACAAGTTCTCTTCTCACAAATCTTTCTCCCATATCTTGAAAGTTGATACGATGCCTCATCCAAATTGATATTTTCAATTTGTTCATGTCATCGACATCTCTGAGAACGACCAGCGGGTCGGGATACCAGTGCTCCTTCTTGTTTTCCAAATACCTGCAAAAAGAGTTTGATTAGTCGCGTTGGAAATATTGTAAAGTGGATCTAAAGCTGGAACTATTCTTAAAAAATCAGGTTGAAGAACCAGAATAATGACATGTTAACATTCAAAACTTTGTGAGAACATGTAAAAGTGTAGATTTCTTAGTTCTTACCCCTAGTATTCGTTCTCTCATGATAGCAATCTTTTCCACAGGAGTTGCGACATGAATACAAAAGTCGATAGATTCACCCATATCTGGACTCCGGTAAAAGTTGCCTAGCAGCAAGGTAGCCAAAACGGTGTTTGGATATGTAACCTTAAGGTTGTCAAACCTTAAGAAAATTGTAGTCAAGATATTCATCTCCTCCACAAACATCTGGAAATTAGAAATTTTTTTAACTATTTACCATACTATGAGAATGTGTATGAGCTAAGAAGTACCTGAACTCCATCTATTTCACAGCGGTCAGCGACATCAAAAGGGTGCATTGCGAATAAGAAAATAATAGATTCGAAGACCATCTTCAAAGTGTTGCCAAAAATAAAGACTAGCAATAAAAGCTAAGAGATTAGAAGAACAAAGAAATGGGTGGTGGCAATTCCCAGAATAAGTATGGTGAATCTATTTATGACAACATTATATATTGGTTCGACAGCATTTTATGGTGAGAAATTATGTAATTTGTAAATAAGCATTTTAGATAACAGATTAAGCTAGTGGAAAGTTAACTAATTGCCTTTTTATTTCCTGAAAGCAGGAAGGGTAACAAATTGATAACTTGGGACATTTGTTAGAAGTAGGTGAAAAGAACCAACATTAGATCCACAAAAATGACTAGGTAGCTCAAAATATTGGTCTTGTGTGTGTGTGTACTATGTTACCTAGTCCAACCTATATGAAGTAGTCATTATAGTCTTTCTAATGTGATTCTCATACCTAAAATCTATTGAGAAACTAATATATATATTTTTCCTGTTGTTATATGTTAGGAATTGTACAACACGAACCTAAAAGCTAGATAGATTCTTTGAGCATTGTATGAAATATGAGATTTATACTGATGAGTGAATGACAACGTGATGATCATGATAAGCTAGAGAGAATCTTTAAACATGTTCTGAAACCTGAGATTTATAATGATCGTGAATGACAATTCATGACCTTCAATAAGTTGCACGAGTACAGTCATGCTGGAGTTTATCATCGACGGAATGATCGGTCCCAACACAGTCCCAGGATTGACAACTACCACATCCAAATGATTCTTGTTTGCAAATTCCCAAGCTACCTTCTCGGCCATCATCTTGGATGCCGGATGATATGGGTTAGGTTTTGTGGGTCTTCAGATGAGGAAAGAAAAGGAAGAAAGAGTCAAAGGAGAAAGGCCAATGACAGCCGAAACATACTTTCAGAACAAAGGTAGGCCAACATCGGTCGATACATGCCTGCCGAACGAAGGTAGGCCAATATCGGTCGATACATGCTTGCCGAACGAAGGTAGGCCAATATCGATCGATACATGCTTGTCGTATGAAGGTAAGTTAATAACGACCGATGCACACTCCAAAGCAAAGATAGAACAATATCGGTCGATACATGCTTGCCGAACGAAGGTAGGCCAATATCGATCGATACATGCTTACCATATGAAGGTAAGTTAATAACGACCGATGCACACTCCAAAGCAAAGATAGACCAATATCGATCGATACATGCTTGCTGAACGAAGGTAGGCCAATATCGATCGATACATGCTTGCCATATGAAGGTAAGTTAATAACGACCGATGCACACTCCAAAGCAAAGATAGACCAATATCGGTCGATACATGCCTGCCGAGCGAAGGTAGGCCAATATCGGTCGATACATGCCTGCCGAACGAAGGTAGGCCAATATTGGTCGATACATGCTTGCCGAACGAAGGTAGGCCTGTTGGTTGCTACTCGGAAAACCTAGAGATTCCACTGTACAAAAATTTTGTACAAAGGTCTGAACCTTTTCCTAGCTACCATGTGTTCTTTTTAATTAAATTTTGGATCGCCTGCGGAACTTAACACGTTTGATCCAAAACTTAATCTATTTGTTCTTTTAGGTTTTGACTTGGATCTCCTGCGGAACTTAACACGTTCAACCCAAGTCACCTTAAGTTATTAATTCCATTAAATATTAATTTCCATAATTGGTTCCCAGTACTGACGTGGCGAGGCACACGACCTTCTTAGATATGGGAGCAACCACCACCAACTAGACAAAACCTTTTATAGAAACCTAATATTTAATTTCCTAAAATAACTTTAGGTTAACCGAAAAGAATAATCAAATCACAAGGAAAAGAAAAAACAAAAGAACACAACATCGAAAAACATATTCAAAATTCTAGAACGTAAGCCTCTTGTATTTGGTATTATTTCCATAAATAACTAGTATGATGTGGAAAGAAAAATTACTAGTTATACCTTGTAGAAAAACCTCTTGATCTTCTATCGTATTCCTCTTCTAACCTCGGACGTTGTGTGGGCAATGATCTTCCGAGATGAGAAACCACCAACCACCTTCTTCTCCTCCTAGCTAGGTTCGGCCACAAAGAAATAAGCTTCACCAAGGAAGAAAATCAAAACACTAACACTCCAAGAGATGCTCGCTTCCTCTCCTTCTTCTTCTTCTTCTCCAAGTAGTATCCGGCCACCACAAGAACTCCAAGGAAAGAGAGGGGTTCGGCCACCACAAGAGGAAGAGAGGGAAAGGATGATGGCCGGCCACAACACCAAGGAAAAGAGGGAGAGAAAATAATAGAGGTTGTCTCATGAAGGCACCCTCACCCCTTCTTTTATATTCCTTGGCCTAGGCAAATTAGGAAATTTAATTACAATAAAATTTCCTTAATTTCCTTGACATGATTTAATTGAGAAAAATAAAATAAAATTTCCCCAATTAAATTCAAGTGGCCGGCCGCATCATGAAGAACAAATTGGACAAGTTTCAATCAACAATTAAAACTTTCTAATTTGTTTCCGGAAATTTTAAAAAATAAAATTTCTCTTTAAAAATCTCTTCATGGTTGATAAAAGGAAATTTCTATAATTTTAATTTTATAACATGTGAATAATTTTTAAAGAGAAAATAAAATATCTCACCAATCTACAAATAAGGAAAGAGATTTAATATCTTTCTTTAATCTTTTGTAGATCTTTTATAAGAGAGATATTTTAATTTTAATTCTCCTTAATAAATTATTTCTTCCACATAATAAAAATTAAAATTAAAATTCCTTTTTAATTTAACTTGGCCGGCCCCCACTAGCTTGGGTTCAAGCTAGGGCCGGCCACCCAAATTTATACCTAGGTCGGCCCTAGCTTGGTTCCCAAGTTAGCTTGGCCGACCCCCTATTGGTGGGTATAGAAGGTGGGTATAGGTGGGTATAGAACTCTATAAATAAGAGGCTACGATAGGGACCGAGAGGAGGAATTGGTTTTGGTCTCCAGATAAAATTAAGCATCCCGTGTTCGCCCCGAACACACAACTTAATTTTATCAATAATAATTCATTCCACTAGAGAACTATTATTGAACTACCGCACCAATCCCAAATTACATTTTTGGGCTCCTTCTTATTATGAGTGTGTTAGTCTCCCTGTGTTTAAGATATCGAATGTCCACTAATTAAGTGAGTTACTGACAACTCATTTAATTAATATCTAATTCCAAGAGTAGTACCACTCAACCTTATCGTCATGTCGGACTAAGTCCACCTGCAGGGTTTAATATGACAATCCTTATAAGCTCCTCTTGGGGACATTATCAACCTAGTATCTCTAGGACATAATTTCCCTCTATAATCAACAACACACACTATAAGTGATATCATTTCCCAACTTATCGGGCTTATTGATTCATCGAACTAAATCTCACCCATTGATAAATTAAATAAATAAATATCAAATATATATGCTTGTTATTATATTAGGATTAAGAGCACACACTTCCATAATAACCGAGGTCTTTGTTCCTTTATAAAGTCAGTATAAAAGAAACGACCTCAAATGGTCCTACTCAATACACTCTGAGTGTACTAGTGTAATTATATAGTCAAGATAAACTAATACCTAATTACACTACGACCTTCTAATGGTTTGTTCCTTTCCATTTTGGTCATGAGCTACTGTTTATAATTTATAAGGTACTGATAACATCATCTTCTGTATGTGACACCACATACTATGTTATCTACAATATAAATTAAATGAACAACTACAAATAAATGTAGACAATTTGACCAAATGTGATTCTTTATTCATAATTAATGTTTACAAAGCTTAGGCTTTCAGTATACACTCTAACAATCTCCGACTTATACTAATGACTAAGCTGCCATATCTTCTACCATACATCTGATTCCCATTCCCTCCACATGTCGATCAAAAGCTTTCGCCGGAAGGGCCTTAGTGAAAGGATCTGCCAGGTTATCTGCTGATGCAATCTTGGCGATGACAACTTCTCCTTGCTTCACGATATCTCGTATCAGGTGGTACTTGTGCTCTATATGTTTACTTGCCTTATGAGCTCGTGGTTCCTTCGAGTTTGCAACTGCACCGCTATTATCACAATAAATTGTGATGATTTTGGGCAAACCAGGAATCACATCTAAGTCCATTAGAAAGTTCCTGAGCCATACTACTTCTTTAGCTGCCTCAGAGGCTGCTACATACTCAGCTTCCATGGTTGAGTCCGAAACGTATTTCTGCTTAACACTCCTCCATGAAATGGCTCCACCTCCTAAAGTAAACACATAGCCTGATGTAGACTTACTGTTGTCCCTATCTGATTGGAAATCTGAATCCGTGTAACCCACAGGGAGCAGATCGTTTGCTTGGTAAACTAGCATATAATCTCTAGTCCTTCTCAGGTACTTTAATATATGCTTTACCGCAGTCCAATGTCCTTGTCCAGGGTTACTCTGATATCTGCTAACGGCAAAACAGATATCAGGTCTCGTACATAGCATTGCATACATTAGGCTTCCTACAGCCGAAGCATAAGGAACTGCTTTCATGTCCTCTATCTCTTTCGACGTCTTCGGAGACATCTCTTTAGATAGAGCTACTCCATGTATAAAAGGTAAGAAACCTTTCTTGGAATCCTGCATGCTAAAACGAGCAAGGATTGTATCTATATATGAAGCTTGGGACAGACACAACATTCTTTTCTTACGATCCCTTATAATTTTGATCCCAAGAATGTGTGAACAATCTCCTAAGTCCTTCATATCAAATTGTTTGGACAACCATACCCTTACGTCTGATAATACCTTGACATTGTTGCCAATTAACAAAATATCATCTACGTATAGTACAAGAAATACCACCACGTTTCCGTTACACTTCTTATATACACAAGACTCATCCGGACTTTGAATAAATCCATATGACTGGATTACTTCATTAAACCGGATGTTCCAAGACCTTGAAGCTTGCTTCAGTCCATAAATGGACCGATTGAGCTTGCACACTAGATGCTCTTTGCCTTTTTCAATGAACCCTTCTGGTTGCTTCATATGGATGTTCTCTTCAAGACTTCCATTAAGGAAAGCTGTCTTGACATCCTTTTGCCAAATCTCATAATCCATATGAGCAGCAATGGATAAGAGTATCCGGATAGACTTAAGCATGGCCACCGGTGAAAAGGTCTCCTCATAATCGATTCCCTCTTTCTGAGTGTACCCTTTCGCAACAAGCCTAGCTTTAAAGGTTTCTACCTTCCCGTCTATCCCTCTTTTCCTTTTGTAGATCCACTTGCATCTAATGGCTTTTACACCATCAGGTGGTTCTACAAGCTCCCAGACCTTATTAGAGTACATAAACTCTATTTCAGAATTCATTGCTTTTTGCTAAGATGCTGCATCTATATCTTGGAGTGCTTCGTCATATGTTCGTGGATCAGGTTCATGTTTACCCGGGATCAAGTCCGAAGACTCTCCCAAAAACATGAATCTTTCAGGTTGCCTCACAACCCTCCCACTACGACGAGGCACTGTCTGTGGTTGTGTATCATGTGTGACATGTGTTGCAGTCTCTTGTGATACTTCATCTTGTACTGTTGGTACTGAAGTAGACATGTCCTCTCGGAGTTCTTCTAAAACAACTTTGCTACTGGGCTTGTGATCCATTATATAGTCTTCTTCTAAAAACTAGGCATTGGTGCTAACAATGACCTTCTGGTCTTTAGGACTATAAAATAAACCACCTTTCGTTCCTTTGGGATATCCTACAAACACACGAACTTCTGTACGAGATTCTAACTTATCAGCATCTGGTTTCAGCACATGTGCTGGACTACCCCAAATTTGAATATGTCTTAGACTGGATTTTCGCCCATTCCATAATTCTGTGGGAGTAGAAGAAACTGATTTAGAAGTTACTAAGTTCAGAACGTATACTGCTGTTTCCAGAGCATATCCCCAAAATGAATTTGGTAATTCTGAATAACTCATCATCGATCTAACCATCTCCATAAGAGTCCTGTTTCTTCGTTCTGCTACACCATTCTGTTGGGGTGTTCCAGGTGCAGATAATTGGGATTTAATCCCGGCCTCTGATAAGTAATTCCTAAACTCTCCTAAGAGGTATTCGCCACCACGATCAGATCGTAGTGTCTTGATACTTTTACCTAATCATTTTTCCACATCAGCCTTGTATTCTTTGAACTTATCAAAGCACTCGGACTTGCGGCGCATTAGGTAAATATATCTATATCTTGAATAATCGTCTATGAAAGAGACAAAATATTCAAAACCTCCTCTTGCCTGGACAGACATAGGACCACACAAATCAGAGTGAACCAATTCTAACACTTCTTTGGCTCTATACCCCTTGGCCTTGAACGGCCTCTTGGTCATTTTACCTTCTAAGCAAGATTCACAAGTTGGAAAATTTTCCAACTCTAATGAACTCAAAAGTCCATCGGCTATAAGCCTCTGAATCCTACTTAAGTTAATATGACCAAGCCTTAGATGCCAAAGATATCCTTGGTTCATATCCGAAGGTTCTTTTCTCTTATTAGAATTAGAAGATGAGTTATAAATTTCCATGTTTTGCTTTGTGGAAGAAATTGGATTTAAAGTATACAAATTGCCAACTAATGCACCAGAACATATAATCACTTTATTTCTTTTAATAACTACATCGTTACTAAAGGAAACTGAATATCCATCTAAAAATAGTTTAGACACTGAAATTAAATTCTTTCTAAAACTGGGTACATAAAGACAATTTCTTAAAATCAAATTTCTATTTCTACTAAAAGATAAGTAGACGTCTCCCACTACAACAGCTGCCACCTTAGTAGCATTGCCCATGTAGACGGTAATCTCTCCTTCAGATAGTCGTCGGGTTTCCTAGAACCCCTGCAGAGAATTGCAAACACGATCAGTGGCTCCCGTATCTACATACTAGGTGCAGGTAGATAACACCGCTAAACATGTTTCAACAACTAGAGCATGAGATATACCTTTGTTTTGGTTCCTACGAGGACAGTCCGCCTTCCAATGTCCTGCCTGCTTGCAGATGAAGCATTTGCCCTTCGGCTTCTTCACTCCAGCTTTAAATCCCGTACTCTGAGACTTATTCACTTTCTTTGCTGAACCAGCTTGTTTCTTCTTCTTCTTTCCTCTCGGTTTAGAAGTAGAACCATTTTCAGCATAGTGAATTTGAGCATTGTGATGAAATAATCCTTCTGCTGCTTGAAGTTCTGTCAGTAGTTCCGCTAATGAATAAATCCTCTTATTCATATTATAGTTCAGGCGGAACTGTTCAAAACTTCTAGGTAGCGTTTGGAGGATCATATCGATATGGGTTTCCCCATCAATTTCTCCTCCAAGGATCTGTATCTCGTTCAGATAAGCCATCATCTTTAGGATATGATCCCTTACAGGAGTATCCTCTTGCATGGTGGCTGTCATTATCTTTCTCATGGCTTCTTGCCTAGAAGCCCTATCCTGATGACCAAAGAGTTCCTTGAGATTGTTCATAATATCATAGGCTGTTGGTAAATCTTGATGCTGATGTTGCAATACATTTGACATTGAAGCCAAAATGTAACACCGCGCCATCTCATCTGCTTTTACCCATTCCCTATGATATTCAATCTCCTCTTGGGTAGATTCACCAGTAGGTGCTTCAGGGCACTGCTCAGTCAGTACAAATTTATAGCTTTCAGCAATAAGAACAATGTCCAGGTTCCTTTTTCAATCTATGTAATTAGGTCCAGTAAGTCTATTCTGTTGAAGTATAATGGACAGTGGGTTGAAAGTCATCCTAAGAATCACAAATAATTTTTGGTCAGAACTCTAAATTTAGAATAATATTGATTTCTCAAACAATACTATTTTAAATTAACCAACACCTCAAAACACCGTGAATTTTGTATGCCATGTTAGTGTGGACGTATACAAATTCAACATTTGTAAAAGGAGGGTTTTAACCCATTAATTTTATTATCTTGTCAACCTAACTTTTTGACAAATAAAATTAATAGTTGGTATCATTTGGTCACACAAATAATAGCAGTGACTCCGATGGGGAGGATACTATTAGATGTGTCTAAGTGTATACCATTACTTGACACTAAGTCCATTAATAAGATTATGCCCCTTCCGTTGGGGAAGATCACACGCTCTTAATTAACTTCCTATAGTCATCCAAAAATGGAAGTCTGTTCTAGTGATCCGCAAACAAGCTCATCCGTTATGGAGGAAGGCACTCAGAGCCAACGCGTAAGCTTGTTTGCATCACTTACAAACCAGTAATGGAGACAATGGGATTTACTTAAAAATCCCTCTCCCACTTAGTTATTTATAAATGAGGAATTTTAACTATGCTAGCCTACTAAAACTTGTAAACTAACATGCACACACAGCATAATATAAAAGCAATAAATTGAAAATTTAATTTTCAACTATTATGGCTTTTATCTCTAATTGTCCTCCGTGTGTTGTCATCCCAAGCTGCTGCCATATTTGGCCACCGCCACCGGGTCTAGCTGTCGCATCCATCTTGCTCCTAGTTCCGCTGCGCCTCTGGTCCTTAGAAGGTTCCACGCTTTGCAAGATTCGATCCGCGACATAAATAGAATTTTACATTTTGATCCTATATTCCATAAAAGGAATGTACATGTATCTAGATCAAAAATAAAATCCTAATATAAAACTAAATACAGCTCCTGCTGTATTTTAATACAATCATACACACAGAGATAAATGCCCTTGACATGTCCAAAGGTCCAATCACACACATAATAACTAAAAGCCATAATAGTTGGATCCTGCATCCACAAAGTTAGCACATCCTACTATTATCCAGCCTAAATTATGTATGACATGTGCATAATTAAACTAAATACCAAATACACAGAGGCAAAACCCTAGCTCTGATACCAATTGTTGGTTGCTACTCGGAAAACCTAGAGATTTCACTGTACAAAAATTTTGTACAAAGGTCTGAACCTTTTCCTAGCTACCATGTGTTCTTTTAAATTAAATTTTGGATCGCCTGCGGAACTTAACACGTTTGATCCAAAACTTAATCTATTTGTTCTTTTAGGTTTTGACTTGGATCTCCTGCGGAACTTAACACGTTCGACCCAAATCACCTTAAGTTATTAATTCCATTAAATATTAATTTCCATAATTGGTTCCCAGTACTGACGTGGTGAGGCACACGACCTTCTTGGATATGGGAGCAACCACCACCGACTAGACAAAACCTTTTATAGAAACCTAATATTTAATTTCCTAAAATAACTTTAGGTTAACCGAAAAGAACAATCAAATCACAAGGAAAAGAAAAAACAAAAGAACACAACATCGTAAAACATATTCGAAATTCTAGAACGTAAGCCTCTTGTATTTGGTATTATTTCCATAAATAACTAGTATGATGCGGAAAGAAAAATTACTAGTTATACCTTGTAGAAAAACCTCTTGATCTTCTATCGTATTCCTCTTCTAACCTCGAACGTTGTGTGGGCAACGATCTTCCGAGATGAGAAACCACCAACCACCTTCTTCTCCTCCTAGCTAGGTTCGGCCACAAAGAAAGAAGCTTCACCAAGGAAGAAAATCAAAACACTAACACTCCAAGAGATGCTCACTTCCTCTCCTTCTTCTTCTTCTTCTCCAAGTAGTATCCGGCCACCACAAGAACTCCAAGGAAAGAGAGGGGTTCGGCCACCACAAGAGGAAGAGAGGGAAAGGATGATGGCCGGCCACAACACCAAGGAAAAGAGGGAGAGAAAATAAAAGAGGTCGTCTCATGAAGGCACCCTCACTCCTTCTTTTATATTCCTTGGCCTAGGCAAATTAGGAAATTTAATTACAATAAAATTTCCTTAATTTCCTTGACATGATTTAATTGAGAAAAATAAAATAAAATTTCCCCAATTAAATTCAAGTGGCCGACCACATCATGAAGAACAAATTGGACAAGTTTCAATCAACAATTAAAACTTCCTAATTTGTTTCCGGAAATTTTAAAAAATAAAATTTCTCTTTAAAAATCTCTTCATAGTTGATAAAAGGAAATTTCTATAATTTTAATTTTATAACATGTGAATAATTTTTAAAGAGAAAATAAAATATCTCACCAATCTACAAATAAGGAAAGAGATTTAATATCTTTCTTTAATCTTTTGTAGATCTTTTATAAGAGAGATATTTTAATTTTAATTCTCTTTAATAAATTATTTCTTCCACATAATAAAAATTAAAATTAAAATTCCTTTTTAATTTAATTTGGACGGCCCCCACTAGCTTGGGTTCAAGCTAGGGCCGGCCACCCAAATTTATACCTAGGCCAGCCCTAGCTTGGTTCCCAAGTTAGCTTGGTCGGCCCCCTATTGGTGGGTATAGAAGGTGAGTATAGGTGGGTATAGAACTCTATAAATAAGAGGCTACGATAGGGACCGAGAGGAGGAATTGGTTTTGGTCTCCCGATAAAATTAAGCATCCCGTGTTCGCCCGAACACACAACTTAATTTTATCAATAATAATTCATTCCACTAGAGAACTATTATTGAACTACCGCACCAATCCCAAATTACATTTTTGGGCTCCTTCTTATTATGAGTGTGTTAGTCTCCCTGTGTTTAAGATATCGAATGTCCACTAATTAAGTGAGTTACTGACAACTCATTTAATTAATATCTAAGTCCAAGAGTAGTACCACTCAACCTTATCGTCATGTCGGACTAAGTCCACCTGCAGGGTTTAACATGACAATTCTTATGAGCTCCTCTTGGGGACATTATCAACCTAGTATCTCTAGGACACAGTTTCCTTCTATAATCAACAACACACACTATAAGTGATATCATTTCCCAACTTATCGGGCTTATTGATTCATCGAACTAAATCTCACCCATTGATAAATTAAAGAAATAAATATCAAATATATGTGCTTGTTATTATATTAGGATTAAGAGCACGCACTTCCATAATAACCGAGGTCTTTGTTCCTTTATAAAGTCAGTATAAAAGAAACGACCTCAAATGGTCCTACTCAATACACTCTAAGTGTACTAGTGTAATTATATAGTCAAGATAAACTAATACCTAATTACACTACGACCTTCTAATGGTTTGTTCCTTTACATTTTGGTCGTGAGCTACTGTTTATAATTTATAAGGTACTGATAACATCATCTTCTGTATGTGACACCACATACTATGTTATCTACAATATAAATTAAATGAACAACTACAAACAAATGTAGACAATTTGACCAAATGTGATTCTTTATTCATAATGAATGTTTACAAAGCTTAGGCTTTCAGTATACACTCCAACAAGGCCAATATCGATCGATACATGCTTGCCGTATGAAGGTAAGTTAATAACGACCGATGCGCACTCCAAAGCAAAGATAGACCAATATCGGTCGATACATGCCTGCCGAGCGAAGGTAGGCCAATATCGGTCGATACATGCCTGCCGAACGGAGATAGGCCAATATCGGTCGATACATGCTTGCCGTATGAAGGTAAGCCAATAACGACCGCTACATACTCCGAAGCAAAGATAGACCAATATCGGTTAAGAAGGTTTTTTCGAGCAAAGAACCCGCACTATTCCTTCAATGAATACCTTAGAAACATGTTGAATAAAATGTTATTTTTTAAACATAACAAAGATACAAATAGAAGTCACATGAAGAAGAATCATACATGAATATACCGAATAAAATAATTCATGATAGAGAATATATATTTTGGCGGGAAATATGCTTTCAGCTTGTCTTGCAGGCGCTAAACGACAAAGAAGGTACATCTGGGGTACAAAAAAGATTCCTTAAAAATCATCTTCCCCAAGTACGCAGCTGATGTCATAACGAACTCTAACAAACCGGGGTCCACTTCATGACTACGGAGGTTATATGAAGTGGTATAAAAGGGGGAATCCTCTCCGTTGGTAAGGTAAGTGGAGATCCCTAATTTTCTGGCTACTGTTCATCCTCTTTCTTCTTCCTTCCTCGACATCAAGGGAGATCACTAACTTGAGCGTCGGAGGGCCTAGCCAGGGATTCCCACCCCGGTCTTAGGTCACTGACAATAGTGTTGGTTGGTCTCTTGTGCGCAGGGAGCTTCAGGAGCTTGAAAGTTCGGTTTTCTCCTATTTGTACGGGGATTTCTTCCTACTTAGCAGATTTCCTACGGTGATTCTGGTTTTCTTCCGACCCGCTTTGGGTTTCTCGGGTCAAGGTTTCACCGGCCTTATTCCTCGTCATTCCAGTGGGTTTCCTTCTTCCGAATCTCCTTCACGGTCAGCTTCTCAGACAGGATCAAATTTGGCGCCGTCTGTGGGAAACTTCACCTGAATCTAAGACTACATGATGGAAGAAGCTAGGAAGTCGAACCTACTTACTATCAGTCGCGAGGATTTGGAACTCCTCATTAATTCTCATGTTCAGAAAGCCCTGCAACAACAACAACAACCAGTGCAAGCTCATACTGGGGCCACTCTGCCGACGGCTCATCATCCGGCGATATCAACTACTGAGCATCGGAAAGGCAAGGAAATGGAAGAAGAAGAACCTTTGTATTTTCCTCCAGTTATTGTTTCTCCAACCAGGCGTCCACGAGCCTTCCTTCGCACTCCCTTGGATCCAGGGGGTAAGAGGCCTGTGTTTCAAGAGTCCTCTGGTGAGGCGCCAGACAGAGAGAAGCGTAAGATTAAAATGATAACTAGTGATAGTTCACCAGAAAAGGTCATCTCTCCATTCTCACAAAGTGTATTAGATGACCCGCTTCCTAAGCGATATCAGAATTTGCAAATTGGAGAATATGCCGGAACCACAGATCCGGAAGATCACTTGTTAAAATTTATGAATGTAGCCTTGTTGCAACAATTCTCCGATGGAGTGAAGTGTCGGATGTTTCTCACTACTCTTGGGGGAGCAGCACAGCGATGGTTCAAAAGGTTTCCTGAAAAGTCTATTCGAAAATTTAAAGATTTCAAGAAAGTCTTTCTACATCATTTCTCCAGTAACAAAAGGTATCATAAGACATCATAGAGCCTGTTCTCAATTAAGCAGACGTCTAAAGAATCCATCCGAGCATATATTAAAAGATTCAATCAGGTAGCTATAGATGTACCTAATGCTACTACTGAAATATTAGTGAGTGCCTTCTCTCAGGGTTTAAATGATAATGATTTCTTTAAAGATTTGGTAAGAAATCCTCCTGTTAATTTTGATTCCCTGATTGAACGTGCCACTGAGTTCATTAACGTAGAAGAAGCCCAAGCTGCTCGTAGGAAAGAAAGTGTTCCCTCTTCTCCTACTCATGCGAAGGAGAAGGCTCCGACCCCGGTACCCCCACCAAGAGGACCTAGAACCACTCATCCACCAGATTATCGTCCGCAAGCTGTACAGCATGTAGAGATGCAGCCGGAGGCACCAAGGAGATGGTGTACTTATCATAAAACTAGCAATCATCACTCTGATGACTGTTTTGTTTTGAGAAATAGACGAGCCAATAAAGAGCGCTATCAGAGGCAGAACTATTACCGACAACAGTATCCCAGGCAGCAGAGTCCGCTCAAGCCGGAATATCACCCGGATGGAACTCAGCAAGAAGCAATACCGGTCCCAGCTGGCACCAGCCAAGTATTAGATAAAGCACCTTCCGAAACCACAATGACTCGTCAGGAAGAGAATAGAAACAATGCTGCTCGGGGTAATATTAACATGATTACGGGCGGACCCACTGATGGGGACTCTAACAGAGCCAGAAAAGCACATGCCCGAAGATTGGAGATTCATGCAGTAGGATGCAGCATGGAACGAGCAGCCAGTCTTGAAATAAGTTTCGGGCCCAAAGATCTAGAGGGGGTAGAAATACCTCATGACGACGCATTGATCATCAAAGCTGTGATAGCCAATTATGCCATCGCTTGTACCTTCATAGACACTGGCAGCTCGGTCAACATTATATTTAAAAAGGCTTTTGATCAGCTACAAATTGACTCCAGTGAACTTCAACCGATTGCAACTCCTCTGTATGGATTCACAGGCAATGAAGTGCAACCTTTGGGTCAAATAAAATTGGCCATTTCTCTAGGAGATGAACCCCTGATGAGGACTAGGAGATCCTGTTTTATGGTAGTAGATGCTCCATCTTCTTATAATGTGATATTGGGTCGGCCTGCCTTGAACGAGTTCCGGGCGGTCGTTTCTACTTTCTGTCAAAAGATTAAGTTTCCTGTGGAGGATCAGGTTGGAGAAGTACGAGGTGATCAAAAGATAGCCCGGAAATGTTACGTAGAAATCATTCGAACTCAGTCCAACACCGCCCGGAAGATTCAAAGAATGGAAGTTAATGCCATTCGCGAGAAGCAGCCCGTCCTGGTTTATGAAGAAAAGGAAGAAGTTCAAATCCAGACTGGACGGCCAGAAGCTACCACCTACGTTGCAGCCGATCTTGATCTTGATCTTAAAGCTGAGTTGGTGCAATGTTTGAAGAAGAATAATGATATATTTGCCTGGACTCCTAAAGAAGTTTCGGGCATTTCTCCTACTGTTATGGAACATTCCTTGCATGTCTTCCCGGATGCCCGCCCAGTCATGCAAAGAAAGAGGAGTTTTAGTGCGGAACAGAATCAGATTATCAAGGAAGAAATAGCTAAGCTTATGGAGGTCGGATACATCAGGGAAGTTCAATTCCCAAGCTGGCTAGCTAATGTGGTATTAGTCTATAAACCCGGGAATAAATGGCGGGTATGTATTGACTTTCGAGATCTCAACAGAGCCTGCCCAAAGGACTATTATCCCTTACCCAGGATTGATCAACTGGTTGATTCTACTGCCGGATGCAAATATATTTCCATGCTGGATGCATATCAAGGTTATCATCAAGTCCCCTTGGCCAAAGAGGATCAAGAAAAGGTTAGTTTTATAACATCTGAAGGCACTTATTGTTATAATGTTATGCCCTTTAGACTAAAGAATGCAGGAGCAACCTATCAAAGGCTTATGAATAAGGTCTTTCAGAAGCAGATTGGTAGGAATATGGAAGTATATGTTGACGACATCTTAATTAAGTCTCTTCAAGCTGCTGATCTGTGCAGGGATATAGAGGAGACTTGCAAAACATTAAGACAATACGGGCTCAAGTTGAACCCAAGCAAATGCTTGTTCGGTACGAAGGGAGGAAAATTCCTGGGATATATGGTGTCCGAACGAGGGATAGAGGCCAACCCGAGCAAGGTCAAAGCACTGCAGAACATGGAGCCACCTCGCAACCTGAGAGAAGCTCAAAGATTGACAGGCCGAATCACTGCCTTGTCTAGATTTATTTCTAGATCAGCTGATCGCAGTTTTCACTTCTTTAAAATACTCAGAAAGGCTAATAAGTTCCAATGGAATGAAGAATGTGATAAGGCTTTTCAGGAGTTGAAAGATTATTTAGCTACCCTCCCTGTGTTGGCTAAACCTATAGCAGGAGAGACTCTGTGGGTGTATTTGTCAGCTAATGAAAACGCCATAGGCTCTATATTAGTCAGACAGGAAGGAAAAGAGCAACAACCTGTATATTTTTCTAGTCATTTATTAAAAGGAGCGGAGTGTAGATACACTACACTAGAAAAGCTGGCTTATGCTCTAATATTGACTGCTCGGAGGTTGCGCCCATATTTCTTAGCACATGAGATTATTGTCTTAACCAACAACACTCTCGGTCAAGTATTGCTCAACCCAGAGGCATCAGGACGGTTAGTCAAATGGACAACCGAGCTTGGGGAATATGACATCCAATATCAACCCCGCTCAGCCGTCAAGGCACAAGCTCTAGCAGATTTCATCATAGAGGTTCAAGGCCCAGAAGAAGAAGATACCTGGAAAGTTTATGTGGATGGCTCTGCAACTAGACAAGGCAGTGGAATCAGTGTTCTTCTTGTATCCCCGAGAGAAGACAGACTTCAACTTTCCATTAGATTAAATTACAGAGCTACCAACAATGAGGCTGAATATGAAGCTCTAATAGCTGGCTTACAGGCTGCTCGGCATGTAGGAGCAGCTCGAGTCCTTATATACTCTGATTCTCAGCTAGCAACCCAACAATAATCAGGTAATTTTGAAATCAATAATGACAGGCTTAAGTTATATGCCGAGGCATTCGATAAGTTGAAGTCTCAATTTCAAGATGTGAGCATACAAAAAATTCCTTGATCGGAGAATCAGGTGGCAGATGAATTAGCTAAATTAGCCTCTGCTGTAATACCATGGAGTCTTGATCGACCAGTGGAACAGACCCTGTTAATTTCTTGTATTGAAAGACAGACTGATATAGAAATTCAGGGTGATTGGCGAGCTCAAATTATACTATATTTACAGCAAGGTCTTCTTCCGAGAGATACAGAACAAGCCAGGGTATTTAAGAAATGAGCTGCTCAATATACTATAGTGGGGGAACAATTATATAAAAGGGTTTTTTCCAGACCTTTGCTCAAGTGTGTAGGCACAGAAGACACACAATTTATTTTACAGGAGGTGCATCAGGGTTCTTGTGGTAATCATATAGGAGGAAGATCTTTGGCTCGTAAAATCCTCCTAGCGGGATATTTCTAGCCCACTCTACATGAAGATGTCGCTAAACTGGTAAGAACTTGTATTTCTTGTCAAAAGCATCAGAATATATTACATCACCCTACCCAGTTATTAAGAACCTCTATAGTCTCGTGCCCCTTTGATCATTGGGGAATGGACATAGTAGGTCTATTTCCTATGGCTGCTTCACAGAGGAGGTTCTTGTTGGTGGCTGTGGATTATTTCTTTAAATGGGTGGAAGCAGAACCACTTGCTAGAATCACAGAGGACGCGGTCATTAAATTCTTATGGAAAAATATAATCTGCCGGTTTGACATTCCTCATAAGTTGGTCTCTGATAATGGAAGACAGTTTCAAGATGATAGAATCCTAGACTGGTGTCATAGTTATGGGATTACTCAGGCCTTCACCTCTGTAGCTTACCTGCAGAGCAATGGGCAAGCAGAAGTAACTAATAGGGAGATTATCAGAGGACTGAAAACTAAGTTAGATCATATCGGAGGTAGCTGGGTAGACGAGTTACCCAATGTTCTCTGGGCATATCGTACTACGCCTCGTGAAGCTACAAGAATCACTCCCTTCCAGTTAGTTTATGGAGGAGAAGTAGTAATCCCCATTGAGGTAGCAGTAGAGTCTGACAGAAGACAATTGTATGATGAGGATAATAGAGACAGACGACTTATGGAGCTGGACTTGATCGAGGAAATAAGGGATAAAGCTACTACTCGTCTTATATCATATCGACAGAGGATGAGACAGAATTATAACAAAAGGGTCATTCCCAGATTCTTCCAAGTAGGTGATTTGGTATGGAAACGAGTTAAGCCTGTGGGAGATGTCAGCAAGTTAGCACCACAATGGGGAGGGCCTTATAAAGTAATAGAAAAGCTCGCGTCAGGCTCATACTATCTCCAAGATGCCGAAGGAAGAATGTTGGAGCGCCCTTGGAGCGCTAATCATTTGCAACCCTATCGAGCCTGATTGGATCATATTACTTTAAATACATTCACAGTTATTGGAATTCCCAGGCGAATTGAGATACCTGCAGTTTATGTACTTTGTTTCTTTGATGAAAGTCAAGTAAGATAAATATTGACACAGAAGATAAATATGGTTCATGCGAATTAATAAGTATCAGGGGAAGCCTCCTTCCTATTTTTCAAGCAGTAAAATAGGGGGAAATCCTAAAGGCCTATTCGGATCCCCTCAAGGAATTACAAGCCAACACGAGGTTAGCCCAAGTATTATACTTTCGTATAAACCAAAGTCGATTGGGAAGATTCTATGAAGTAACCCAGCGGGCCTTCATAGGAAAACTCCGAGACTATAAACCAAAGTCGATCGAGAAAAGCCTATGAAGTAACCCTGTCGGGCCTTCATAGGAAAACTCGGAGACTATAAACCAAAGTCGATCGAGAAAAGCCTATGAAGTAACCCGGTCGGGCCTTCATAGGAAAACTCGGAGACAATAAACCAAAGTCGATTGAGAAAAGCCTATGAAGTAACCCGGTCGGGCCTTCATAGGAAAACTCGGAGACTATAAACCAAAGTCGATCGAGAAAAGCCTATGAAGTAACCCGGTCGGGCCTTCATAGGAAAACTCGGAGACTATAAACCAAAGTCGATCGAGAAAAGCCTATGAAGTAACCCGGTCGGGCCTTCATAGGAAAACTCGGAGACTATAAACCAAAGTCGATCGAGAAAAGCCTTTGAAGTAACCCAGCGGGCCTTCATAGGAAAACTCGGAGACTATAAACCAAAGTCGATCGAGAAAAGCCTATGAAGTAACCCGGTCGGGCCTTCATAGGAAAACTCGGAGACTATAAACCAAAGTCGATCGAGAAAAGCCTATGAAGTAACCCGGTCGGGCCTTCATAGGAAAACTCGGAGACTATAAACCAAAGTCGATCGAGAAAAGCCTATGAAGTAACCGGGCCTTCATAGGAAAACTCGGAGACTATAAACCAAAGTCGATCGAGAAAAGCCTATGAAGTAACCCGGTCGGGCCTTTATAGGAAAACTCGGAGACTATAAACCAAAGTCGATCGGGAAGATTCTATGAAGTAACCCAGCGGGCCTTCATAGGAAAAACCGGAGACTATAAACCAAGACAGATCAAAGTCGATCAGGAAGATTCTATGAAGTAACCTAGCGGGCCTTCATAGGAAAAACCAGAGACTATAAACCAAGACAGATCAAAGTCGATCGAGAAAAGCCTATGAAGTAACCCGGTCGGGCTTTCATAGGAAAACTCGGAGACTATAAACCAAAGTCTATCGGGAAGATTCTATGAAGTAACCCAGCGGGCCTTCATAGGAAAAACTGGAGACTATAAACCAAGACAGATCAGAGTCGATCGATAAAAACCTATGAAGTAACCCGGTCAGGCCTTCATAGGAAGACTCGGAGACTATAAACTAAAGTCAATCGGGAAGATTCTGTGAAGTAACCCAGCGAGCCTTCATAGGAAAAACCGGAGACTACAAACCAAGACAGACCAAAGTCGATCGGCAAAATCCTATGAAGCAACCCGGACGAGCCTTCATAGGAGAAGCCGGAGACTATAAACCAATATGAAGCTGAACCATCGAGAAATTATATGAAATACATCAGATGAGTCTTCACCAAAGAGATCAAAGATTCTGAACCCGTGCAAGATATAAATACCAGAGAATCTTTTGGTTTTGAAGCCTAATCTCGAAAGAGGATTCCATAGAGGAACCCAGATATGTGAAAATGAAAGTATTTACTCAAAAGTCGTCCAGGATATTGTGTTCAGCTTGGAGGCCAATAGTTTATACAATTTCATATCCAGTCTCGACCAAGACTATTCATCCTCGGGGAAATACAAAGCATATGGGAGGTTACTGGAAAAAAGAACCCATCAAGATAAGGCTCCGCTTTGAAGGATGAACAAGGAATCTCTTAATAGAGTTTATATTCAACAAGCAATAACATTCCGAAAGGGGTATTCTCAAACTAAGTATGAAGAATAAGCAAGTAAGTGTTAAAATTTCCTTATATCTTGCAAATACTTAGTTACTCAGTACCAACTGCACCTTTTTTGCTCATTATCAATTCTTACTTTACAAGTTTTTATGAATACCTTCTTTAAACATCCGGGAAAGGGCCTTTTAAATCTGAGGGTAGTTCTTCATTAAGCCTGCGGCGATTTATGAAAGAGAGGGGAGGTTCCCTGGGTAGATATCCACCCTCTTTTAATTGTTGAAGAACCCCCGATACGGAATGATTTAGCGCACCCACTATCCTGCGAACAAATTCCCGGGCAAATGCCGGTGACTTTAAGAAAGCTTGTCGCCATTCTTCCCATCGACTCTTTTCCTGCTCCTTATAACGCTGGAAATCAGCTTGCAGTTTTGAGTTTTGCTCTTTTAGAACATCCTTCTCTGTCTTAATTGTTCCAACTCCTTCTGGAGCAGTGATAATTCGTTATCTTGAGCTTTCCTCAGCTCTTGTTCCTGTAGAATAGTGAAATCATGAGAAGCCAGGTCCTGAGCTTGGTCAGGAAGACAAGCATTATGAAGCTTCTCTACTTTCTCTAAGATAAGACTTTTCTGAGAAGCATCTAAGAGAGCTTTCTCTTTTAAAGCGATCTCCAATCGAAGACCTGAATGTAGTCTCTCCACCTGTAATTCTAACGTCTTCCTAGCAAGCTCTTTGTCTTTCAGCAGTTGTTGACATTCCTCCAATGCTTGCTTCAGGGTTCCCAATTGTTGATTTTGCAAGACCACCTGCTCTTGCAACTGAGCCCTATCACTACTAGAAGAAGGTGAGGCAGCCTTCAATGTCTCTAGTTGAGCTTTCAACTTAGTGTTCTCATGATCTTTAGCTGTGAGCAGCTGATCGATATGCAGACTTGTGGCTAGAAACTAAATAAAAGGATAACGTGGGTTAAAGATACAGTTACAAAGCTAATAAACACACAACTAGGAATACTTACAGCCACTGCCTGACGACTATGGCGATCCGCTCGATGTGGGAGACTAAGGCCTCGCAATTGTTCATAACCTTGTGACCAAGATTCAGCCAATAAACCTTGCAATTGCAAAGTACCATAGCCAGGAGGACTAGAAGGTTGTCCCAATTGAGAAGGTAAGCCCGCAGCTACTCTAAATAAAGGAGGGGGATGAGAGGAAGCCAGAGATGGAGAAGAAGAGGAGGCAATCTGAGGAAAAGGGATAGTAAAAGCAGGAGGAGCAGAGTGGGAGCTAGAGGGAACAGAAGGTAGTAGTGCAGGAGGGGTTGTTACAATTGTGGAAACACTAACGGTTGAAGGGCTGACAATGGGGAAAGATCTCCGGCAAGGTGTTCGTTTCGCTCGAGGCCTATAAGCCAAGGGAGGCAAGCCCAATGCCAAGGATGTAGAAGGCACAGGAGATATAGCGGCCATCTCAGAAGCAGGAGCAGGAGAAGCTGAAACAGTAGAAGAAGAAGAGATAAGCAGACCAGGCCTCATCATTCGAAGAGCAGGATTGGAGATGATATTGGTGGGAGTCATCGGTGCTTTACCTCTTTCAAAAGAAATAGGCGCCGGAACAAGAGGAGTTTGTACAAAGGTACCAAAGAAATCACCAAAGGGAGAATCCTTGGTAAGATTTGGCTTTTTAACTAAAGTAACAAAAGGCTCTTCTTCTTCCTCTTCCATGAGTGCGACACCCTCTGCTTGTTGTTCTTCTTCAGAAAGCAAGCCCAAGGTAGAGGGATTGGGATCATATTGGTGAGCCAGTAACCATTGTTCTCTAAGATTATTGATAAAGGACTTGGTCATAGTAGAATTCCTGTACATAAGAGCCGGAAGAATAGCATCGGCTGAAAAATAGAGTATAAACATTATGGTTATAGAGATATACTAATTAGCAAAGGTGAAGTAAAATAATTATACTCACTAAAGGAACTATCCAAAGGAGTGTTAATGTTGCCTATCCCAAAGGGAAACATTAAGCCCTCTTCAATTAGATGCGGTAAACTGAATTTCGCTCCCCGTAGTTTAGGCAAGGCAGAGGCCACAGAAGGATCATTGAGAAGACCTTGAGTGTCAGGAAGCGAGGGCAGATCATGTATCCATTGAATAGGAAAAGGAGGGGGAGAAGGTAGACGCATATAGAAAAAAATTTTATACCATTCACCTTGAGGGGGAATACGATTAAATAGAATGGCTTTGGGACGAGACTGAAACTTAAAAATACCAACATCTACCCGACGAGGGATAAAGAAATGATGGAAAAGACGAGGAGACAATGGGAAATCTAACAGTTTGGATACTCCAATGAAGCCCACTAGAATGGAAAAGGATTGAGGGACGAACTGGTTTAGCGGGATAGCAAAATAACGGCTAACCTCACAAAAAAAGGAGTGAAGAGGAAATCCGAAACCTTGCAGGACATGGTCCCTGAAGATGGAGATACAGCCTAAGGGAGGAAGGTGAGGACCTTCATGGGGAGCAGGGCGGACAATGTAAGAGGGAAAATCATAGGTTGCCTGTAAGTCCACTTCTTCTGTATCTGTGAGGTCGGAAGAGCAAGAGAGGAACCATGCCGGAGAAGAAACCGCCATGAAGAGAGAAGGTCAGAAGAAGAAGAATTGAGAAGCGAAAAGATGGACGGAGGGAGCAGAATGAGATTCCGTAAACCCTTGTCCCTTTTCTAGTCCTATGCTAAAACCTCTAAACATAAGATACGAAAGGGAAATAAAAGGTGCTCAGAATGTCAAGCGTCATAAAAGGTAATAATATCATAGAATAAAGGGAAAGAGATGAAGTCAAATAAACTACCTCGGAAAAAACGTAAAATTTCCCTAGAAATAATTTTTGAAGAAACTTGATGAGAAAAAACAAAAATTAATACTATAAATATAGGTTTAAAGCACGGGTCAAGCCTCGAATATTGATTAATGAAAACAACCTGGTTAAATTGAAACATCCTAATAAATCGATCGATAATTGGGGGTATCTTCGAAATATCGAACGATACCTACCAATGGTTATACATATATCGACCGGGACAATAAAGAATGAGGATAATTGGGGTATCGAACGATACCTACCAATGCTTATACCTAAGTCGAATGGGACAATAAAGAATGAGGATAATTGGGGTATCAAACGATACCTACCAATGCTTATACCTAAGTCGAACGGGACAATAAAGAATGAGGATAATTGGGGGTATCTTCGAAATATCGAACGAGACCTACCAATGCTTATACCTAAGTCGACCGGGTCAGTAAAGAATGGAGATAATTGGGGGTATCTCTGAAATATCGGACGGTACTTACCAATGTTTATACATATATCGACCGGGTCAGTGAAGAATGGGTCATAGGGAAAAATTGGACACTAACAAGCTAAGTAGCATTTAGTACACGTACATGAAACCAACAAATTATCCAAAAATTTGAATAAGATCGACAATCAAAAGAGACTATTCAGATTCACGTAAGTTTGTAAAACCTTAATTCCCCTTCTTTACAACAACTGGAGAATGAGTTAGAAGTAGCTTGGGGTACAAATCAGGGGGTCTTTCTTCAACGAGTCTGCGACGGTTCAAGAAATTGAGAGGAGGAACGCGCGCTAAGTAGCCCTCCTCTTTCAACTGTCGAATTGCTCCTTTGGCCCCTGCCGTAAAAGCAGACAAGATGGATCTCACAATCGGCCGGTTGAACTCAGTAGATTCGATCATGGCGGTGGCTCATTCTGTGTAACGAACATCTTCGTGCTCCTTATAAACCACTAACGCCATCTGAGAGGTTTTTGTTGGAGCAATCCCAATGGTCCGCGGGACCATGTGTTTTGGTGTTTGGGCAAAGGGTTTAAGTTAGGTTCACCCTTGTATTTGATATGTGTATTTGAGTTGTGCAGGTTTGCAGGATACACATATGACTCAGGTTGATGGCTTCGGGTCCGGTGAAGGATGGAGCATCCGAGGGACCGTGGACAAGGCAGCGAGGACAAGGGCCGAGGGAAGCGACTTCGAGGCATACGCGAAGGATGGCATTGGGTACGAGCCGCGGGCTTGAATGCATCCGAGGGACGAGAGCCAAAGGAAGTAGGCTTGAAGGCAAAAGGTCAAAGCTGCAAAGGAAGAATCAAGTGAGTCATAAGGGTGAGGGTACGAGTGCACGAGAGATTGTACTCGGAGTAAAATCCTAGTTTTTAGGGTTTTACTGTAGCAGTACTGTAGCGCTACTGTAGCAGTACTGTAGCAGTCGACTGCATGTTTTAGCAGTCGACTGGCAGGGAACAGAATGTGTGGAATCGAGCCGTTGGGATGTAACGGTCGAATTTCCACAGAGGGCAGTCGACTGCATGTTTTAGCAGTCGACTGGTAGGCGGGGTTTTCCAACCCGTGGCCTATAAAACCAAAGCTTGGGAGCTTGGTTTGAGTTGACGAAATAGAGGTGGTTAATCTCTATTAGTAGTCTACTTGTGCCCTAGCGTCAAAAGAGCTCTTGTGAGGGTTGTGGTGAGGTTTCTCCACCCACAAGGAGGTTTGAGCTAGCCGGAAGTTTTCCGGGGAGTAATCCACCGAAGGATCGGGATCGTCCACCTTACGGACACGCCGTGGAGTAGGAGCTTTATCTCCGAACCTCGTAAATGATCGATACCATCTGAAAGTGTTTTCAGCACTAGATTTTGACCGGGTCAGCTCATATAGATGTATGGGATCCATGGGTGATACATACATGAGTTTAGGGTCATTTGGATGACAAGTTTTCAATAATTGGGATATTGTTGGAGAACTTTTGGATGTTAGGCAAAGGGGGAGAAGTAAGGTTTAGTTAGGAAAACACGAAAGTACCTTTGTGTAGGGGAGCCTTGGGATAGGTTCTTAAAAAGCCCGTTGTAAAAATCCTAGCTCAATGGAGAGCTTAGGTAAAGGGGGAGCCTTGGGATAGGTCCTTCAAAAGCCTTATGTGGAAAATCCTAGCTCAATGGGAGCTTAAGTGTAGGGGGAGCCTTGGGATAGGTTCTTAAAAAGCCCTGTGCATTGTTACGGCGGTTGCCAAGTGTGTAGCCTTGGCAACGTAAGTCCATTCGGCAGTGTAAGTCCAAGTGTGTAGCCTTGGCAACGTAAGTCCATTCGGCAGTGTAAGTCCAAGTGTGTAGCCTTGGCATCGTAAGTCCATTCGGCGGTGTAAGTCCAAGTGTGTAGCCTTGGCAACGTAAGTCCATTTGTTTTAGCATGTTTATTTGCTATATATTTTCCCTAACTTAAACGTATTGCCAAACACCAAAAAGGGGGAGATTGTTGGAGCAATCCCAATGGTCCGCGGGACCATGTGTTTTGGTGTTTGGGCAAAGGGTTTAAGTTAGGTTCACCCTTGTATTTGATATGTGTATTTGAGTTGTGCAGGTTTGCAGGATACACATGTGACCCAGGTTGATGGCTTCGGGTCCGGTGAAGGATGGAGCATCCGAGGGACCGTGGACAAGGCAGCGAGGACAAGGGCCGAGGGAAGCGACTTCGAGGCATACGCGAAGGATGGCATTGGGTACGAGCCGCGGGCTTGAATGCATCCGAGGGACGAGAGCCAAAGGAAGTAGGCTTGAAGGCAAAAGGTCAAAGCTGCAAAGGAAGAATCAAGTGAGTCATAAGGGTGAGGGTACGAGTGCACGAGAGATTGTACTCGGAGTAAAATCCTAGTTTTAGGGTTTTACTGTAGCAGTACTGTAGCGCTACTGTAGCAGTACTGTAGCAGTCGACTGCATGTTTTAGCAGTCGACTGGTGCAGTCGACTGGGGCAGTCGACTGGCAGCGAACAGAATGTGTGGAATCGAGCCGTTGGGATGTAACGGTCGAATTTCCACAGAGGGCAGTCGACTGCATGTTTTAGCAGTCGACTGGTAGGCGGGGTTTTCCAACCCGTGGCCTATAAAACCAAAGCTTGGGAGCTTGGTTTGAGTTGACGAAATAGAGGTGGTTAATCTCTATTAGTAGTCTACTTGTGCCCTAGCGTCAAAAGAGCTCTTGTGAGGGTTGTGGTGAGGTTTCTCCACCCACAAGGAGGTTTGAGCTAGCCGGAAGTTTTCCGGGGAGTAATCCACCGAAGGATCGGGATCGTCCACCGAAGGATCGGGATCTCTGTAAGCTCGTTTTCATGGGGGCAGTCGACTGGTACTTCTTGCAGTCGACTGATACCAGTCTGAAAGTGTTTTCAGCACTAGATTTTGACCGGGTCAGCTCATATAGATGTATGGGATCCATGGGTGATACATACATGAGTTTAGGGTCATTTGGATGACAAGTTTTCAATAATTGGGATATTGTTGGAGAACTTTTTGGATGTTAGGCAAAGGGGGAGAAGTAAGGTTTAGTTAGGAAAACCTGAAAGTACCTTTGTGTAGGGGGAGCCTTGGGATAGGTTCTTAAAAAGCCCGTTGTAAAAATCCTAGCTCAATGGAGAGCTTAGGTAAAGGGGGAGCCTTGGGATAGGTCCTTCAAAAGCCTTATGTGGAAAATCCTAGCTCAATGGGAGCTTAAGTGTAGGGGGAGCCTTGGGATAGGTTCTTAAAAAGCCCTGTGCATTGTTACGGCGGTTGCCAAGTGTGTAGCCTTGGCAACGTAAGTCCATTCGGCAGTGTAAGTCCAAGTGTGTAGCCTTGGCAACGTAAGTCCATTCGGCAGTGTAAGTCCAAGTGTGTAGCCTTGGCATCGTAAGTCCATTCGGCGGTGTAAGTCCAAGTGTGTAGCCTTGGCAACGTAAGTCCATTTGTTTTAGCATGTTTATTTGCTATATATTTTCCCTAACTTAAACGTATTGCCAAACACCAAAAAGGGGGAGATTGTTGGAGCAATCCCAATGGTCCGCGGGACCATGTGTTTTGGTGTTTGGGCAAAGGGTTTAAGTTAGGTTCACCCTTGTATTTGATATGTGTATTTGAGTTGTGCAGGTTTGCAGGATACACATATGACTCAGGTTGATGGCTTCGGGTCCGGTGAAGGATGGAGCATCCGAGGGACCGTGGACAAGGCAGCGAGGACAAGGGCCGAGGGAAGCGACTTCGAGGCATACGCGAAGGATGGCATTGGGTACGAGCCGCGGGCTTGAATGCATCCGAGGGACGAGAGCCAAAGGAAGTAGGCTTGAAGGCACAAGGTCAAAGCCGCACAGGAAGAATCAAGTGAGTCACCAGGGCGAGGGTACGAGTGCACGAGAGATTGTACTCGGAGTAAAATCCTAGTTTTAGGGTTTTCTGTAGCGATACTGTAGCAGTAAAACCAAAGCTTGGGAGCTTGGTTTGAGTTGACGAAATAGAGGTGGTTAATCTCTATTAGTAGTCTACTTGTGCCCTAGCGTCAAAAGAGCTCTTGTGAGGGTTGTGGTGAGGTTTCTCCACCCACAAGGAGGTTTGAGCTAGCCGGAAGTTTTCCGGGGAGTAATCCACCGAAGGATCGGGATCGTCCACCTTACGGACACGCCGTGGAGTAGGAGCTTTATCTCCGAACCACGTAAATGATCGTGTAGCTTGGTTTGAATTCTTTCCTTTAGTATTTAGCTTTCTACTTGTTTTGTTTGCATTTCCGCTTGCGCACTAACGTTGTAGAAAGAAGCGAGTATTTGGGGGCGCCGTCTATCCAACCCCCCTTCAAGCCGGCCGTCCGATCCCCAACAGTTTTCAGTTCATTCTCCCTAGCAACGGCTTCAGCTTTTATTAAATCAAGGGAACTGTTTAGAGATGCCACCTCATTTTCTTTTAATTGCAAGGCCTTCAATTTTTCACTCAATTCTGCTTCATAATTCTCTTTTAGTTCGCCAAGTTGTGAAGTTAGCTCTTGATTGAGGTTCGTAACCAATTTGAATTGGGCTTCGAGGCTCTCAATTTGAGTTTCGAATTGCTTCTTGGCGGCAGTAGAAAACTCGACAGAAGACAATTCGATAACCTGCTGTCGCAACCCCTTGTTCTCCGATCTCAATTTCTCGTTCTCAATGTATAGATTGTGCAATAGTCGGGAGAAACCCATGTTCTCCAGCCACCGCTGGAAGCATATTCGAAACCGTAAGACTATACTTCATAAACAGAAAGCAGGAGTACGTAAACATACCTTATTCTCTTTATTAGAAAAGCGGTCAATCGCTTCAGGAATGGAAAGCCCCTCAAAGAGGGGACGCACCTCATCCCAAGAACTAGCGAAAGAACCCCCCAATAATATGGGAAGAACAGGAATGGTAGAAGAGCCAGTTGAGAAGGAAGAAGTAGGGATAGATGGTGGAGGAAAAACCAAGTAAGAAGAAGGCGGAGAGGGTAGAGATCCTGAAGTCGGAATAGACAAAGGAAAAGTAAAAGAAACGTCATCAGAAGTACTAGTTTTAGGAAAAGGAGAGGTAGGAAAATTCAAGGAAGGATAAAGTTCTGCTAATGTGGGCTCATCGGAAAGAAGGCCAGTCGACACAAAATCTTCTGAAGCAGGCTCATCAGCAGAAAGAATGAGCCTCCTTTTTGGAGGAGGAGCCCTGGTTAGCTTGCGTCTCGGACGTTTGCCCACAGAAATCTCAGTTATGGGTTTATCAGAGCTACCAGGGGATGTAAGCTCGATAAGAGGAATAGAGGCAGATGGGGAGACAGTAACAGCTGCAGGAGACGTAATAGCGGGAGCAGGATCAAGGGGGATCTGCACAGCAGGATCCCTAGAAGAATCTCCTGGAGTCTCATGAAGCCCAGAAGAGCTAGGTATTTCGGCTAAGCGAGCCGGCTCTTCAATTGAGGTTGGAGGGGCGATAGCGGCCAGAAATTCGGCCTCCTTGGCACGAAGCAATTCTTCTTCCACGCGTATTTCTTCGTCAATCAAAGCATCATAGAAACTCTCCACTGTATAGAACAGAGAAATAATTTAGCCAGTTATAAGCAAAAAGAAAGGAACAAGGCGTTACCTAAGGAAATGCGAGTATCAGGTTTGACGGGGCTTAAACCAAATAGCTATAGAAGCTCGACCTTCAACCATTTCGGGATCGAAAGCCGATGACCTAATAACTTCTCACAATGAATGGGAAAAGTAGGAAGGAGATGAAACTCTCTAACATCGGGTAAGGGAGGCAAGAAAGATTTCCAAGCATGAGACCAAGGAATAGGTCCCGGAAACTTTAAAAAGAAAAAAATGAGATTTCCAGGCTTTGAGAGACGATGGCATATCTCCAAAAAGGACCATTCTAGTTCTCGACTGGAACAAGAAGACACCAGGTTCTGAAAGCTTGGGGTAGGAAAACATGAAGAAATTTTGAGGAGTAGGAGGAATATCTCGTAGACGAAACAACATATAAGTACCGCATAGATAACGAAATGCATTAGGAGCAAATTGTTGCAAAGGAAGATCAAAATATTGACTTATTTCAATTAAGAAAGGAGGAATGGGGAACCTTAAGCCCCCTATCAACTGGTCCCTGAAAAAAGTCACGCAATTATCAGGGGGATGATGAGGTCGATCCTTCGGTGTTGGGAGTATGATTTTATATTCCTTAGGAATTTCATATTGACGACGGATGGATAATCTAGCATTCTTATCAAAGATAGAAGACATATGGACATACCAAGGAGCAATTGCTTCCTCATCCATGGACAAAGGTATGGGCTAGAGCAATGACGGATTACTTACTGAAGACAAGAAAGGGGATCGTCGTGAAATGGCGAGCACGAGGACTGGTTGAAGACAGCAACAGGGAAAGAACTCTAGAGAAGAAAAAAGGAAAGACGAGGTTTAAAGAGGAGACGAAAGGTTTAGGGTTTGAGAAACGCAAGATGGTCGTCAGATTAGGACGGTGGTAGCTCAGCAGACGCTGAGGATCGCAATAGAAAGGCAAAAGACCTATGTGACGTGGTGATCAGAAAAGGCATGTGTCAGGTCATCATAGAAAAAGAGGGGCATTTATATCAGACGTGACGAATCGGATCGCGATGGGGTTGGTAGTGCCTCGAACATTCTCTCACTCGAAGGAGAGCCAATCACCAGTTTAGAAACCTCGAAAGAAAACGTGATCGACTGGGCATAATAAAATAAAAAGGACTGAACTTTTTTGACCATACCCAGGCTACAGACAAGAATATTTTAAGAGTAAAAAATTTTAGAAGAGTGACAAATGTTAATCTGTCCGTGCAGAACATGACTTAGTATTTATTGAAAATATTTGTATTAACAAGGGCAATTGTGGTTATAATATCAAACTATACTAATAGTTAAGATAACCTTAGCTATGATAAATGATATATAGGATACGTTAAGAAATGATGCACACAACACCACATTGTAAATGATAGAGGGATTCAATAAAAGCCTTTGATTAGATACAAAAATTTATCTTTACACTTAGAATCTGATCAAATACATAGCGTCACATTCCCTCAGGAACAGCAAACCCCAAATAGATAACAAATATTACAAGCATAAACTCTTAGGGCACGCAGAAAATTTTAGTCCCACTGGAGTCAAACTTACCATGGAGCAGAGATAGAAATAGCCCACTTCGTCCGAGCTTGTCAAGGCTCATAAGAGGCAATATTTTTTCCGAGATGAAGAAAGCAACAAAAAACAAAAGCTCAAGGGCAACGAGATAGGGAAACATTGATTCATTCCATGACGGAAAAGTAAATGTGAAAACCACTTCCCCTCTCAAGCCGTATGAGCTCAACAAGTGAAGCAACCAATTTTATCCCAAGGGTGACATGTGCTGTGCCCTTCACACAACACCCCTGGGTCATTTGGCTGCCCCTCTATAAGTAGAAAAAATTTCTCTGAAGTTTCTTGAGTCCTTCAGAGCACCTGCATCTTTGGATAGAAGATTTGAACTGTGAAGTTTCCTCTCTTAAGACGATCCCTTGAACCTCTGAGGTAGCTGAAGCAAAAATCCCGATAAACTCATATATAGATCTCACCTGGTCCAACAAAAGTTGCCTCCAAAAAGGAGGATCGACGACCATGGCCTTAGCAACAAAAGGTGGCAAGGAAGAAAAAGAACTGAGAGAGGTTGTAGGTGAAGAGAAGGTTGTAGCCCTATTTAAAGGAGAAAAAGGCTTACAGTGTGGCCACACTTAATCTATTAAGATAGTGGTACACAAAATCTGTGAGGTCATTTCAAAATCTGGAGCAGAGTCACGGGCAGGAAAAGACAAGATCATACTTCTGTCTAGTCAGTCGTCTACACCTCCTTCGACTAGACTTGAAGGGAAGGCTAGTGATATGGGTTAGGTTTTGTGGGTCTTCAGATGAGGAAAGAAAAGGAAGAAAGAGTCAAAGGAGGAAGGCCAATGACGGCCAAAACATACTTTCCGAACAAAGGTAGGCCAACATCGGTCGATACATGCCTGCCGAATGAAGGTAGGCCAATATCGGTTGATACATGCTTGCCGAACGAAGGTAGGCCAATATCGATCGATACATGCTTGCCGTATGAAGGTAATTTAATAACGACCGATGCACACTCCAAAGCAAAGATAGACCAATATCGGTCGATACATGCTTGCCGAACGAAGGTAGGCCAATATCGATCGATACATGCTTGTCGTATGAAGGTAAGTTAATAACGACCGATGCACACTCCAAAGCAAAGATAGACCAATATCGGTCGATACATGCTTGCCGAACGAAGGTAGGCCAATATCGATCGATACATGCTTGCCGTATGAAGGTAAGTTAATAACGACCGATGCACACTCCAAAGCAAAGATAGACCAATATCGGTCGATACATGCCTGCCGAGCGAAGGTAGGCCAATATCGGTCGATACATGCCTGCCGAACGAAGGTAGGCCAATATCGGTCGATACATGCTTGCCGAACGAAGGTAGGCCAATATCGATCGATACATGCTTGCCGTATGAAGGTAAGTTAATAACGACCGATGCACACTCCAAAGCAAAGATAGACCAATATCGGTCGATACATGCCTGCCGAGCGAAGGTAGGCCAATATCGGTCGATACATGCCTGCCGAACGGAGATAGGCCAATATCGGTCGATACATGCTTGTCGTATGAAGGTAAGCCAATAACGACAGCTACATACTCTGAAGCAAAGATAGACCAATATCGGTTAAGAAGGTTCTTTCGAGCAAAGAACCCGCACAATTCCTTCAATGAATACCTTAGAAACATGTTGAATAAAATGTTATTTTTTAAACATAACAAAGATACAAATAGAAGTCACATGAAGAAGAATCATACATGAATATACCGAATAAAATAATTCATGATAGAGAATATATATTTTGGCGGGAAATATGCTTTCAGCTTGTCTTGCAGGCGCTAAACGACAAAGAAGGTACATCTTGGGTACAAAAAAGATTCCTTAAAAAGCATCTTCCCCAAGTACGCAGCTGATGTCATAACGAACTCTAACAAACCGGGGTCCACTTCATAACTACGGAGGTTATATGAAGTGGTATAAAAGGGGGAATCCTCTCCGTTGGCAAGGTAAGTGGAGATCCCTAATTTTCTGGCTACTGTTCATCCTCTTTCTTCTTCCTTCCTCGACATCAAGGGAGATCACTAACTTGAGCGTCGGAGGGCCTAGCCAGGGATTCCCACCCCGGTCTTAGGTCACTGACAATAGTGTTGGTTGGTCTCTTGTGCGCAGGGAGCTTCAGGAGCTTGAAAGTTCGGTTTTCTCCTATTTGTACGGGGATTTCTTCCTACTTAGCAGATTTCCTCCGGTGATTCTGGTTTTCTTCCGACCCGCTTTGGGTTTCTCGGGTCGAGGTTTCACCGGCCTTATTCCTCGTCATTCCAGTGGGTTTCCTTCTTCCGGATCTCCTTCACGGTCAGCTTCTCATACAGGATCACCGGATACCATAGCTGAAGAGGGACAACGACCCCAACCATCACACAGAAGGTGATAACTGCAGCACAGCATCCGCTTGAAGGCTTAGGGCTTGTGATGTGATCTTAAATTCTCACCTCTTTCTGTCGACAATAATCAAGGTTAGTCCAGTAGCTCTCGTCCTTGACCCAATCCGTTGGCCATCCAGGACTGGGGACGATGGCAGAGATCGACGATGTGACGACCACCCGACGTACTCCACTCTCCTTGGTCGCGTGGAGAACGTTGAGAGTCCCCGTCACCGCTGGATCTAGTAGTTCCCTCTTATCAGAAAGGAAACGAGGTTAGAATAGGGTGGAGGAGATCTGGAAGGGAAAATACGGACCTGGGGATCCTGGACGCGAGTGATGATGCATGGCGAGGCGAGGTGGAACACCCCGGAGACACTGCGGATGGCTGCGACGATGTAGTCTGGATCAAGGAGGTCGATCTGGAAGAGGCGAAGGTGATTGGAGGCGCCAGGTAGGGATCGTAGGTGCGTCGTCTCGGCCTCGTCTCCTGTAGAAGTTTAGGTAAAGAGAAGGTGGAAGAGGAGGGGGAGGCGGAGAAGAGAGGAGGAGGAGAAGAGAGGGGGAGGCAGAGAAGAGAGGAGGAGGAGGAGGAGCGCCTCTACCTCCGCCTCGACCCAGTAATCTGCACAAGCAGCAGCAACCACCCACGCTCCTGAGAAAGATCTTATGAGGAGAGAGGTTTAGGGTTCGGGTAGTCTAAGGTGGGAAAATAGGGCGCCAAAAAATTTACAGAGAGAGGGAAGCAAATCATTGCTACAACAAAAACGACGAAGCGGGGAAAACGGCGAAAGGATAAAGTCAAAGACAACGGTTTATTAAAATTGTTGTCTTTGACCCCTAAAAACGCGTTTAAAGACAACA
The DNA here is from genome assembly GCF_018446385.1 of Zingiber officinale. Classification (NCBI taxonomy): domain Eukaryota; kingdom Viridiplantae; phylum Streptophyta; class Magnoliopsida; order Zingiberales; family Zingiberaceae; genus Zingiber; species Zingiber officinale. Next base: position 93,241,863 of record NC_055993.1, read on the forward strand.
GTTTTAGAAAACTGTTGTAAAAGGTGTTGTTGATTTTACAAAAAGTGGCTCAACGATAATAGTTTTTACAAAACCGTTGTCTTTTATTGTTTTTGGGCGCTCAAAGACAACGATTTTGTCAAAAATCATTGTCTTTTACCAAATTAACAACAGTTCCTTCTAAAATCGTTGTCTTTATGGTGTTGTCTTTTAACAATTTTGTTGTAGTGGGCCTATTTATTTAGTTGATGTAATTTGTACTGAATATATCTTGACTGGTCCTTAAGCCAACCTATTTGTTTGGCTGATGTACTCTGTGTTGACTATATCTCAGTCGGTCCTTAAGTCAGCCTGCTTGTTTAGTTGATGTACTCAACGCTGAATATATCTTGGCTAGTCTTTAAGCCAACCTCTTTTATTAAACCATATTCTGTACACTCCTTTGCCCTATGTCAGATTATGATACTCAATTACATCTTGAGCAACATTAATATACTTGCTGGAGAATGGTAGAGTGTATCGGCATCCCGAGAAATCCCTTTGATAAGTACCATATACCCGATCATGCTTGACCGAGTGTATGTACACTTTAATCGAGCGTACCTAGAAAGTTTTATGAAGCTAAGGGCCTACGCCTAGACAGTCGATCACATATATGGGAATTAATGAGGTTGAGTGCCTTTAACTTGGTCGGACTTTATTCGACTAGTTACACATATGGGAACTAATGAGGCTGAGTGTCTTTATTCCAGCCAGGATTTATCTGGCTAATTATACATATTGGAGCTGATAAGGCTGAGTACCTTTATCTCGGCCGGACTTTATCCGGCCAATTACACATATGGGAACTGATGAGGCTGAGTGCCTTTAACCCGGCGGGGCTTTATCCAGCCAGTTACACATATGGGAACTGATGAGGCTGAGCTCCTTTATTCCTGTCAGACTTTATTCGGTCGGTCGCATATATGGGAATTAATAAGGATGAGCGCCTTTATCTCGGCCGAATATTGAAACGATCAGAGCATACATGCTTGCCTTGACTTTAAGATCAAATGCATGGACATGGATACTATTATTTATGATTAATATATTGCAGAATGAGTAAGTCATTCTGTTCGGTATGTAAGACCTCCCTAAGATCCGGCCGCCCTTGAGATACTATATTCCTTGGTCTGCTTGGCTTAATGACTAACCATCTTTCCCTGGATGGATTAAAATCCGATCTGGTTAACCTAAGGATTTTAACATTGGGGAACTGATTCAGGCCAAATTAGGGGATATTACTTCTTACGGAGTAGGACTACCATGCCATCTTGACTTTAACCGCCATGTCACCTTCCGGATCCATCTGTTATAATCGGTATCAACGACCATATAATTTTGAAAAGAAGACAAAATTGAATTGTGAGAAGTTGGAATCTTATTAGTTACATGAGTAGCTGTAAGAATTTCTTCTCCCCAAAAAATACTAGGAACAACTGCAGATAATTGGAATGAGTGGGATGTCTCACCAAGATGTCTATACTTTCTCTCCACAATCCCATTCTATTCAGGTGTTTCTCAATACGAGGTTTGATGTATAGTACCTTTTGATGTAAGTAAATGAGAAAAAAAATATTAGAAGTGTACTCGGCCCCCAAATCACAATAAAGGACTTGATAACAGTCGAATGTTGAGTTTTAATAAGAGCTTTGCAGTCATTGAAGATGGTAAGATAATTAGATCCGTGTTTCATAAGAAAACCCAAGCATAACGAGTGCAATCATCAATAAAAGAAACATAATATCTTGATTCCTCTTTTGAAATTACAGGAGAAGGCCCCCACATATAAGAATGAACAAGATCAAAATGATTAGAAGAAAAAGATATACTTTTATTGAAAGGTAGCATAAAATTTTACCAGTTTACAACCACTACAATAAAAAATATCATGACTTTTAAAGGTCCTAATACTCCAGACGAAGTTAAAACTTATAAACGAAATGCTAAAATATGACCTAGACGAGTTTACCATAAATAAAAATCAAAAGAATAATGACTCAATCTAAAAGATGATAGATCGACATTAGAAGCTGCAACATCTAGTACTTGAAGCTTATTCAAGACATAGAGTCCTCCTACCAACAGCCTATCCCAATCACCATCTAAGATCGCGTGTCCTGCACATAATAATTTGATGAAGAAAAGAAGATTGAATATCCCGACTTAGACAATTAGCTAATAGAAACAAGATTAAGTGTAAGATTAGGAATATAATAAACATCATGAAGAGACAAGTAAGTTGTAACAATAGAACCAACACCTATTAATGGCATCAGAGTACCATCAATAGTTACAACTAATAAAGATGAATTAGAAGACAAGAAGATAAAAAATGACAAGTCAGGTGACATATGATGAGAGGCTCCAGAATCTAAGATCCATAAAGAGGAAGATATATGTAATGTACCAAAGGATAGCAAACCTATATGAGAAGAAGCAGACATCGGACATGGCAGAGGGCTGTGAAACAAGGAAATGTTGAAACTGCTCAAGCATATATGGATCTAAAGATGGGGCAGCCACTACATTACTAGATTGAGGTAGTCTATATGACAACTATTGTGTTTGATTATCAAATTTCAATGAAGCATTCTGATGTGGCAATGGTGGTTGTTGAGGTCGTTACTGCTGATATTGCTATTGCGATGGTTGTTTTATACTTCTATAGTAGTTTACCTTTGTTATGTAAGTACCCTAGGTGAGTTTTGATGTAATTAACTGGGTTAAGTTAGGCTCTAAATTTTTTATGCCTTGTGTCTAAGAGTGCAGAAACTTAGGAGCATAAGAAGTTAAGAGGTAGACACAGCGGATGAGAAGGATGGCATGGGAAGCGAATCAATTAACTTGGTGCATCCGAGGGATGAAAAGCTACAAAAGAGTACACCAGTGGAACGAGAAGGACACACGCGATGCTTCCAAGGGATCAGAAGCAGGAGCATAAGACTGTTGGTGCAATATTCCCCAGGTTAAGGTTGACCGTGTTGACTGAGCTTAAATTGAGTCAAGCTCGAGTCTTGATGTTGTGGTTTCGATGTTTGACAATACATGTAGTCAATACATGAAGATTGCAGGTGCAATTATTCATGTGTGAAGGAGAGTCAAGTAGGTCAAAGTTGACTGGATACTTGACAAGGAAATCCTGGTGAGTGAAGCCAGGTGAAAGACCTAGTGATAAAAAGCTAGGCAGAAGAGAAATCCTGGTGAGTGAAGCCAGGTGAAAGACCTAGTGAGTGAAGCTGGGCAGAAGGGAAATCCTGGTGAGTGAAGCCAGGTGAAAGACCTAATGAGTGAAGCTAGGTAGAAGGGAAGTCCTGGTGAGTGAAGCCAGGCAGACATGAAGTCCTGGTGAGTGAAGCCAGGCAAGGAAAATCCAAATGGATCAAGGATGATTGGACATCTGGTGTTGGGAAGTCCAAGTAGGTCAAAGGGATTGACCGGATACTTGGCATAAGAAAAATCCAGATGGATCAAGGATGATCGGACATCTGGTGTTGGGAAGCCCAAGTAGGTCAAAGGGATTGATCGGATACTTGGCACGGGAAATCTAGGTGGATCAAGGTGGATCAAGGTTGATCGGACATCTGGTGAAGATAAGTTCAAGTTGGTCAAGGGTGACCGGACACATGGTGAGGGAGTTCTAGCAGGTCAAGGGTGACCGGATGCTAGGCATAATGTACCAACAGGTGATAGGTGACCAGATGTTGGTTTAGGAGGCTTTAGACTTGATTTTAGGGAGAAATCATGAGGTGGATCGATCAGCCGATCGATTGGCTCATGCCCAATCGATCAGCCGATCGATTGGGCAAGTCTTCGCGACAAGCCTCCTCCCAATCGATCAGTGGATCAATTGGGACAAGTGCGCGATCACACAAAACGATGCTGGATCGATCGGTCGATCGATCCAGATCCCCCAATCGATCAGTGGATCGATTGGGAGGTGCGATTTCGCGCGATAAAGGCTAGATCGATCAGCCGATCGATCCAGGCAATTCCCGAGAGCACAGAGGTGCTCTGGATCGATCAGCTGATCGATCCAAAGCCTCCCCGATCGATTGGGAGCAATCCAATCGATCGGGATCCGACCGTTGGCGTCGTATTTAGCTGCTGGCGAGCTATTCTCTCGGTAGAACATCCACGGCTTTTTCTCCAGCGAGCACAGATCTTCACAAAGCTTCTCCACAAAGTTCTCACTGCCAGATCTTGAGGGTTCTTGGAGTTTTGTCCAAGTCAAGAGGCAGATCTACAGCAGAAGAAGAAATCTAGGGTTAGGGTTTTCTTGTGCTAACTTGTAAGCTTTTAGCTTGTATTTTGTTCCCTTTCCCTTTCTTCTTGTAGTGTGAACTTGTAGGGCTTCTCCGCCTTTGGTAGTTACCATAAAGGAGTGTTTTCATAGTGAAAGGTGTGTGAGTGTGTGGATCCTTGGATTAGTCACCTCTTGTGAGGTGGATACCAAGTAAATCCTCTTGTTAGCATTGTGTATTTTGTTTCTTTGTATTTTCCGCTGCATATCTTGAAGAAACAAGCAACGAAGAGCAAGATGAGCGCACTGAGCTATTCACCCCCCCCCCCCTCTAGCTACATAATCGGTCCCAACAAGTGGTATCAGAGCGAGACCGCTCTTCACCGGAATCATCGCCGGAAGGGTCAACAAGCTAGAGGGTGAAGAAGTTGAAGCAATTCTACAAGTCGAAGACTTCATCACAAGAAGCTCAACTTAAAATGGAATACCAAGACGGGTTTGGATTCGATACAAGGGTGCCTCCATCATTTATTTCAACAAGCTTCGATCTTTGGAAATCAAAGATAGAAAATTTCTTGATGATGGAGATAGAGCAATGGTTTGCTCTCATGGAAGGATTTGAAGCTCCAACAAACTCCAAGGGCAAGCCTCTCAAGAAAAGTAAATGGAGCCAAGAACAAATCCAAAGATGTGAGGTCAATGACAAAGTGACCAAGCTTTTGGTCAATCTATTGCCGAGCAACATATTGGAGAAAGTTGTGGGATTCAAGGATGCCAAAGTGCTATGGAGCAAATTGGCTAAGATTCATGAGATCCCCTCCACTATACCAAATCACGAAGAATCCAAAGAGGGTGACTCGATGGATCAAAATCTAGAGGACTCTGAAGTTGAGAGATGCTTAACTTCCGAAGAAGAAGAAGTCCAAGAAGCCTCATCTTCAAAGGAATGCAATGAAGAGGGCAAGGAGAGGGTGTACTCCTTGTTCCATGTACAAGATGAAGATGAAGAAGCCTCCACCTCTAGGATTGAGGGGGAGCAATTTTCGACGACACCGAATCAAGAAGAAGGAGAAGTCTCCACATCCTGGTCAAGAGAAGAAGAGGATGAAGAAGCTTCCACCTCCACAAGTCGAGTCAAATCTATTGGAGGAGCATCATTATCGAATCAAGAGGAAGCCTCTACCTCCGGATCAAAAGGAGAAGATGTCATCCCTACACATGAAGGTATAAATATTTTAATTAAAAATAAAATCATATTATATGTTTTGTGTGTAGGGAACATGGGCACTACAAGAGCAAGTGCCCCAAATTGGCCAAGAAGAAGGGCCAAGTGGCACTAAAGGGCAAAGAGAAGCCCAAAGAGACCGCTCCCTCAAAAAAGAAGAGCAAGGAGCACATTGTGTGTTTTTTGTGCAATCAAAAGGGACATTACCGGAGCCAATGTCCCAAGGGGAAGAAGGCAGTCAAGGCTCTTGGAGGAAGCACAAGTCAAGGGGGAGCCTCCAAGGTAAAAAGAAAGGTATCATTTATTGAGTCTACTCCCCTGAATAATGGTAAAAAGCATGGTAGTTCTAATTTATATCATTTCAATGCTATTTACCATAAGAATAGAAAGCATGATAGCTTTAAGGAAAAACATGTGGCTCTACATGCTAAAACTACCACACCTAAGTTTAGGAAGGTAGATAAGAATTTAGGCAATAACTCCAAGGATTTTAGTTATAAGCCTAGAGATAGAAATGCTCATGGACTTAATGAAAAATCAAAAACTAAGGACTTATGGAAAGAAAATCAAGTCTTGAGGGCAAGACTTGATAAAATGGAAAAGACCCTAAAAAGGATGGAACATATCCTAAAAGGGAAAAATGAGCATGGCCTAGGTCTAGGAGTACAAAAGTCATCCAATGGGCATAGAGGTTTGGGATACAAACCTAAGGCTAAGAAGGATGTAATTTCTTACCATAGGGTTCCATATAGTTATGGAACCAACCCTAGGTCAAATGGCCAAGTCAAAAATACTAGGGAAGTCATCCCTAAGAGTATTTTTGCAACAAATGTGACAGACTTCTAAGAAGTCCAAGAAAGTCACTAAAAAGGTCACAAGGGAATAAATCCCTAGGATTGATCTAGAAAGGTGACCAAGGCTTCTAAGAAGCCTAACAAGGTCACTAGGAAGGTATCTAGGGAAGTTATCCCTAGTGAATACCTAGAGCATCCAAGGAGCACCAATAGGTTTTGGATTCCTAGGAGCATATTCTCTACCCCATAGATGGGTTAGAGAGTGTCAACTCTAAGTGAAAGGGTAGTTAACCCAATCAAGATAAAGTTGGCACTCTAAGAGCATTTTCAAGGTTATTGTTAACCTTTGAAAATGATAAGGATTAATGGCTTACTCTTGGAAAGAGTAAGATGTACCAAAAATTTAAGTTTTGGATATAATTTTAATTGGAACAAGAAATCAAGTCTAAAAAAATGCCAAGTTGGGATGTTAGCATTTTATTGGGAAGTTAAAGGCAAGTCTAAGCCTTATTTTAATTGGTTACTCTTTGAGAGAGTAATTTGTGCCAAAATTTTGAGGAATATGCTTAAGTTAAGTTGGCACAAAATTAGGAAAATCAAAAGAAATGTCAAAATTGAATTTTGGCATTTTCTTGGGAAATAGTGGGCAATCTAGGGTGAAATTCTAACTTAGCTAAGGATTAAGGATACTTAGATAGGTAATCTAGGTATATTTCATTAATGCTAAAACTTGCCATGCTTTTTTTGCCCATCATATGTCATAACATCATATTTATTTTTGCATTCATACTTTATTATGAAAACCACAAAAATACCATGTCATGTCATACATACATCTAGTAGTTATAGGATATTTTCTTTTGAAAATTATTTCTCTTTGATGTATGCCATAACATATCATGCATTATTTTAATTTCTTGCAATTTAAGGACAAATGACATTTATTAACGAATCACATCCTTGGTGGATGTTCATAACCTCAAAATGCCTAGGTAGATATACATGATCCCTAAATTAGGGCAAAACCAAAAGTTTACATCTCACTAAGAACTATAAGGTGACTTGTATGTGTTTTAGTGCACATTAGATACAAGTGAGATGTTAGTATGATGAACAAAACTCAAGATGTTGATTTAGTGCATTCTTTTGAGTTTTAAGTTCATCAAAACACATAGTTATGTGTTTTCCAATCATTGGGAAAGTCAATGTACAAGTCATGTGCATTGAGCCCAAAGAACATGGTTGGATATTGGTTTTGAAAATCATTTTAAAATGCTTTTGGAAAACCTTGGTGAAGGCTATCTTTTGATAGTAATCATCATTGAATAGTTGAGCACAAACTTGAAGAAAACACTAAAGTTTTTACAAGTTTTCAAGTTTGTGTCAATCTTTGAAAATATGAAGTATTTTCTTAGAAAACTATTTTTCCATGATACTATATGCCCTAAATAATGTCTACAACAAGTTTCACGATTTTTGGAATTTTGTATAATTTTTGGGGAGTTTCTGAAATTGACTAAAATTGAATTTCAGCCTTTCCAGAGCTTCAATCGATCAGTGGATCGATTGAAGTGCCTCAATCGATCGGGTGATCGATTGAAAAGGTATTTCTCGCGAGCAGAAGCTCGCTGGATCGATTAACCGATCGATCTACGAAGTCTGAATCGATCAGTGGATCGATTCAGCAAGGTTCAATCGATTGGGACCCAACTCCAATTGATTGGGGATGCTGATTTTGGCTGGTAAAGCCTGATTGCAGCATTTTGGACCATCTTTAGTGTAGGCAACCATTCCTAACCCCTCAAAATACATTGTATACATTTAGGGGGAGTTTTCATGATGAAAACAAGGATGGATTGGTTAAGGAAGACTAAGTAGAGGTTTGGTTTCATTATTGAATTTATGAACCTCAAAACTTCTATTTTAGGTTTCCTAAAGGTTTAGGGATTCCAAGTTATTGTTGGTGCAATGACAGAAGTTACGTGCATGTCTTTAGGGGGAGTTACTCTTTAAGGACATGAAAAATTATTTTCATACACCTTGGAAGGCGGTTTTACCTTCTTTAGTGAAAATGCTCAAGGTTGAGCATTGGAATACAATGGAGAGTGGATATATTCATTGTTTAGTGGTATATGCTCAAGGATGAGCATTTGATGAAAATAAAGGGTATGGGACCTTTATTTAAATCATGTTGTGCACAATGAGTGAAGTTGTGAACAACGGTGAGTGACTCTTCAGGGGGAGAGTTTATTTTTGATGTGTGCCAATAGGGGGAGAATGAAGGGTTTAAGTTAGGCCTTCATTATCTAAGAGGGAGTTTGCCCTCTTAGGGGGAGAATGTAGGGTTTAACTTACGTCTTCATTACCTAGTGTCATGAAAAAGGTTGAGACTATGGGACTAGCCTAACTTAAAAAAGGTATTGTCAAACATCAAAAAGGGAGAGATTGTTGGTGCAATATTCCCCAGGTCAAGGTTGACCATGTTGACTGAGCTTAAATTGAGTCAAGCTCGAGTCTTGATGTTGTGTTGATGTTGTGGTTTCGATGTTTAACAATACATGTAGTCAATACATGAAGATTACTGGTGCAATTGTTCATGTGTGAAGGAGATTCAAGTAGGTCAAGGTTGACTAGATACTTGACGAGGAAATCCTGGTGAGTGAAGCCAGGTGAAAGACCTAGTGAGTGAAGCTGGGCAAAAGAGAAATCCTGGTGAGTGAAGCCAGGTGAAAGACCTAGTGAGAGAAGCTGGGCAGAAGAGAAATGCTAGTGAGTGAAGCCAGGTGAAAGACCTAGTAAGTGAAGCTAGGTAGAAGGGAAATCCTGGTGAGTGAAGCCAGGTGAAAGACCTAGTGAGTGAAGCTAGGCAGAAGGGAAGTCCTGGTGAGTGAAGCCAGGCAGACATGAAGTCCTGGTGAGTGAAGCCAGGCAAGGAAAATTCAGATGGATCAAGGATGATCGGACATATGGTGTTGGGAAGTCCAAGTAGGTCAAAGGGATTGACCGGATACTTGGCACAAGGAAAATCCAAATGGATCAAGGATGATCGGACATCTGGTGTTGGGAAGCCCAAGTAGGTCAAAGGGATTGACCGGATACTTGGCACGGGAAATCCAGGTGGATCAAGGTTGATCGAACATCTGGTGAAGATAAGTCCAAGTGGGTCAAGGGTGACCGAACACATAGTGAGCGAGTTATTGCAGGTCAAGGGTGACTGGATGCTAGGCATAATGTACCAACAGGTCATAGGTGACCAGATGTTGGTTTAGGAGGCTTTAGACTTGATTTTAGGGAGAAATCATGAGGTGGATCGATCAGCCGATCGATTGGCTTATGCCCAATCGATCAGCTGATCGATTGGCTCATGCCCAATCGATCAGCTGATCGATTGGGTGAGTCTTCGCGACAAGCCTCCTCCCAATCGATCAGTGGATCGATTGGGACAAGTGCGCGATCACACAGAACGGCACTGGATCGATCGGTCGATCGATCCAAATCCCCCAATTGATCAATGGATCAATTGGGAGGTGTGATTTCGCGCGATAAAGGCTGGATCGATCAGCCAATCGATCCAGGCAATTCCCGAGAGCACAGAGGTGCTCTGGATCGATCAGCTGATCGATCCAAAGTCTCCCCGATCGATTGGGAGCAATCCAATCGATTGGGATCCGACCGTTGGCGCCGTATTTAGCTGCTGGAGAGCTGTTCTCTCGGTAGAACTTCCACGGCTTCTTCTCCAGCGAGCACAAATCTTCACAGAGCTTCTCCATAAAGTTCTCACCGCCAGATCTTGAGGGTTCTTGGAGTTTTGTCCAAGTCAAGAGGCGGATCTACAGCAGAAGAAGAAATCTAGGGTTAGGGTTTTCTTGTGCTAACATGTAAGCTTTTAGCTTGTATTTTGTCACCTTTCCCTTTCTTCTTGTAGTGTGAACTTGTAGGGCTTCTCCGCCTTTGGTAGTTACCATAAAGGAGTGTTTTCATAGTGGAGGGTGTGTGAGTGTGTGAATCCTTGGATTAGTCACCTCTTATGAGGTGGATACCAAGTAAATCCTCTTGTTAGCATTGTGTATTTTGTTTCTTTGTATTTTCCGCTGCATATCTTGAAGAAACAAGCAATGAAGAGCAAGACGAGCGCACCGAGCTATTCCCCCCCCCCCCCCCCTCTAGCTACATAATCGGTCCCAACAAAGACTACTCGAGGAGATGACTAGAATTGGATTCAGGTGAGCTCAACTCTGGATGGCCGAAAAATCACCTAAGCGACTAGAGCAAAAACTGGACAAGTCAACATAAATTTGACTTGTCCAGCACCCAGACTCCAAACGCTTGGACAGAGTCTGAGCTGCCACACTCCGAGGGTATACTTATCAGCCAAATTAGACGGTACACCCTAGTGATAATATAAGAAATAATCGATATCAAACCAATTCAAGCCATTACAAATACCAATATGATATAAAATCACTAAACTCATAAAAACTAATGTGTATATATATGTATGCATGTTCATATGAACGTATTAAGCCAACTAAAAGCATAACCAACCACATAAACATTTGATATGAGAAGAAAACCAAAACTACAAGTAGCGGAAAGTAAACCAACAATTCAAGAAGAAATCCAAACTCGAGTAGGATCGGCAGCCAGGACCTCTGAGCGACACAACACATCCTCTATCTGCTAACCTGAAAGTCAAAGAAAAAGCAAGGGGTAATGAGTACAACAACTCAGTGGGAATAAGAAGATAGTGCATGATACTATATATAAGAGGATCAAAGGATGGAGTCTCAAGTAATAATACTGACTACAAAAGTAAGAGTATCAACATGAAATCATCTACTAAACAAACCATAACCAACAACAAAATCCTTCACTGACCTGCTCGACAAAGTGTAGCCAATAAATTGAGAGTACATACAATACATTTATAAACCAACTGCATAAACTCAGCACATAACAAACATATAATAAACATATAACAAGTCTTGACTACACGCAACAACATGATACAACGAATGGGTCTCATGAGCAGTTAGGGTATCCACTATCTATAAGCAACAATACACACTACCATCGTCTTGTCCAGTGGGAAAATAGGATGAGGTAGCTATCTTTCTCTTCGACTATTGATTACAGAAGACAATCCATGCTACCACTAACTGGTCCAGTGGGCAGTCAGAGTATATAAATATCACTATCTACGGGCGACAATACACACTACTGCTACTTGGTTTAGTGGGTAGATAGGACGTGTAGCTATCTAACTATGGACTGTGGGTGACAATACACGTTACCACTATCTGGTCTAGTAGACAGTCTAGAGGTAAATGTATACACACAATAATAACCAAACCAACTGAAATAATCACATTCAAAGGTAAAACTCTATAAGCCACACATGATTGCAAGCATATCGACACAATTAAAAATAGCAATAAATGACATGGATAGTAACGAGACTGCATAGATATCGAATAGACTAAATGTAAGACAAGCAATAAAGCATCAACTCAAGAAACAACTAGAGTGAAGTCAAGGTAAGCTGTAATTATTTTCTAACCAATAAACGACAATAAATAATTATGTACTAAGATCAAAGAACTAAAGAGGTCAAAGTAGGAACTACCCACCTTATTGAAGAATATCCTAGCTATTTTTAAGTCAGAGAACCTATCATGCTCGAATCCTACAAATACAGGATACGAAACTAATCTAAAATATATAGTCGATTAGTTTGATTATTGGTTTACTTCTTCCTTCGATTCTAACTAATAATCATCTAAATTAGTTAATCGATTACTTACTCTATCGATTAAGCTATCTTTAAAAAGTCAACTTATTAATTGGTCAATTTAGTAATCCCTTCGATCAACTAATTAAATCAAGCTGTAAACTAGGTTTGTTACTACATCTTAAATTCATTAATGATCAAATCAATCTTTAATTAATTATCTGGACTATCAATTAACCACCATTAATTATCAAACTAAGTAGTTAATAAAGCTTGATTACTCATTTGATTTCAACAAATTTATTATTCTATATTATTAATGTTGGTGCAGCGGGGACCGGCAAGAGGTGGGTGAATTGCCTGCGATAAATATTATACCCTCCTCAAAGCTTTTCAACTCTTAAAATAAAGCAACAATAATAAAATTAATAGCAGAAATAAAAGGAGACAGAAATTAACCTGGTTACAACTAAGAGGGTTGTTAATCCAGGGCAGTAATAAAACTCCTTTTCTGAAGGCGGAGAAGCATTTTATACTTTGACAGTACAGTAGTTGCTAAGAGAATGAGAGTACAAGAGTTGCTATTTCGTTCGTAATCTTTGTACTTAATAGCTACCCGAGACCTCCTTTATATAGGGGTTCTAGAGCTTATCACATAACCTGAACCTTCGGGATCAGGTTTAACTCGAGAGGGATCGGTCGACCGATCCGCAGGTTCGGTCGACCGAACCTGCTGTACCTGCCCAATCATCTGTTCAGGTGCAGTCTTTGAGGATCGAGCTTTGGTTCGGTCGACCGATCCTTAAGTTCGATCGACCGATCGACCAACGGTGTCCAACTGAGTTGTCTCGATCAATTTGATCGACTAAGTCTCTGGATTAACTTCGGTTCAGTCGACTGATCAAGAGGTTCGGTTGACCGATTAGCTTTACCAACAGTCAGCTTTTGACGTGGCATTGGCGGTAGGCTGCTGATTGAGAGGGGTTCGGTCGACCGATCAGGAGGTTCGGTCGACCGAACCATTGACAAGTCAACTTCTAGTTGACTTTCTCTGGTTCGGCTTCTTTGGGTGATTTTGGTCGTCCGGAACCCGAACCCAGTTCCCGGCCTTCTCCCTGAGCAGTCTTCCGTCCCGGCTTTACGTCCCTCGAACACCGCGCATGTTCTTCACGCCCACCGGGTGTACTCATCCGCAGCTCTCTCGTCCTTCCGACGCACAGAGCCCGTCGGCTCCCTTCCCGTGCCGTCCTTCTCGCTAGCTACGTCTTCCGCTCGACTTCCTGCACTCCTAAGCTCCTGCACACTTAGACACAGGGATCAAACACAAAGCAGGACCTAACCTAAACTTGGTTGATCACATCAAAACTACCACGGGGTTCAACAATCTCCCCCTTTTTAATGTGCATCAACCTAAGTTCAGGTTAGGGTTAAAACAAACAGATAGTAATTTAAAGAAATGACTAAACTAACAATTCAGGCATAAATTTGCAACTTTAAAATAAATTGCAACATGAAAATTTACACTTAAAAAAAAAATTAACTAACTCCCCTTAACTGAACTTATCTTTATTCTCCCCTTTGACACAGCAAAAAATTCAAAGTTATTTCAAAAATTTCTAAGTTTTGAAAAACTTTCCAAGTTAAAATGAATTTTCAGAATTTTCCAAAAAAAAATTCAAAGTAAAAATTTCAAGAAACATTTTTTCTAGAGAATTAAAAAATTTAAAGAATTTCTAAGGAAATGTTTAAAAACTTTTCAAAGCATTATTTAATTCTAATTTTAATGCTTTTATTAGAAAGTTAATTAAACATTTTTATTTCTATATTTCGGCTTCCAGGTCATGGCGAGGCACTAGGCCTTCTTGGTTATTGGAGCAACAACCACTTCCTTAGACAAAGCTTCCATAAAAAACCTCAATGTTTAATTTTCTCACTGTAAGCTTTTAACTAAAAGAGAAATTTAAACCAGTAAAGATTTTGGAACCTAATAAAGGTTCCTACCTACAGGGTTTGTCAAAAACTTAGGGGGTACATAGTTTCTTGGTATTTTCCTAAGTTGACGCTGATGCTTTCTTATGTACCAATTTAATTTTCCATATAACTTTAATTTTGAATGTGGAAAAACATTTTTAAGACATGCATCAGTTTTCAATTTTTTAATTTCTAATTTTAAAACTTCATTTTCTGATTTCAAATATTCACTTTCCTTTTCTACTTTATCTAATTCTTTAGAAAGAGTTTTAATAAAATGAAAGGACTGTTTAGGGTTTAGGGAGCGTACCTTACTTACCTCGTCTTACGATGCTCCCCCTTCATCACAGCTTTCTTCTTCTTCTGTTGTTCCTCCCCCTTCATCTATGCTCATTTCTGAGCTAGACGTTTCTTCTAGCTGATGGTTGGCCATCAGTTCTAGTCCTGAGAATTCTTCGACTTCAGATTCGGAGAACGATGAATCATCCCATGTGGCCTTTAGGTTGTATTTGGGTCAAGCTGGCTTCGTACTCTTTTCTTTACTTTTGCTTTTCAGTTTTGGGCATTCATCTTTGATATGTCCTTCTTCGTTGCAATTGTAGCAACGAACCACTCTTTTCTTTTGCTGGAACTTTTTCGACTACGATCTAAATTTATTAGATTTAAAAAATTTATTAAAGTGTCTTACCAATATTGCCACTTCCGATCTGTCGATCGAGGCTTCGGAGTCAGAACCGTTTGTTCTTGCCTTCAAAGTGATGTTCTGACTAATCTTTTCTCGGGAAGGCGTTGAGCGCGTACCGGATCGAGTCCCGGTTTGTTACTTCTTCTCCAAGATTGGTTAGTTGCGTGATCAGCTCTTTGATCCTTGCTTGGTGTTGCGCTACCTTTTCTCCTTGGTTCATCCAGAGGTTCGTCAACAGGGTCCGGAGGATGTCGCGTCTTGCTAGCTTCGCCTTGGAAGTACCTTCGCGAAGCTCTAGGAATTTTTCCCAGAGATCTTTCGCGGAGTCATAGCTTCCGATCCGATTTACCTCCTGATGTAGTAGAACGCTGAGCAGGTGGAACTCAGCCTTTCCGTTGGCGACAAAATCGGCTTGCTCCTTCTTGCTCCACGTGTTTTCTTCTTTATCTTTCGGCGCTGCAAAACCATATTTCATTGTAATAAGAATATCAAAATCCATTTTAAAGAATACCTCCATTTTTCACTTCTATGTAGCGAAATCTCTGTCGAACTTCGGGGGATGAAAGTTCGCGCCGGCCATTGTTCTGATCTTTGTGCTTCAGATGGCGGTTAGTCCCTCTGAGGCTGTTGGGCTCTGATACCACTTGTTGGTGCAGCGGGGACCGGCAAGAGGGGGGTGAATTTCCTACAATAAATATTATACCCTCCTCAAATCTTTTCAACTCTTAAAATAAAACAACAATAATAAAATTAATAGCAGAAATAAAATGAGACAGAAATTAACCTGGTTACAACCAAGAGGGATGTTAATCCAGGGCAGTAAGAAAAGCGCAGTAAGAAAACTCCTTTTCTGAAGGTGGAGAAGCAATTTACACTTTGACAGTACAGTAGTTGCTAAGAGAATGAGAGTACAAGAGTTGCTATTAAGTTCGTATTCGTTGTACTTAATAGCTACCCGAGACCTCCTTTATATAGGGGTTCTAGAGCTTATCACATAACCTGAACCTTCGGGATCAGGTTTGACTCGAGAGGGATCGGTCGACCGATCCCCAGGTTCGGTCGACCGAACCTGCTATACCTGCCCAATCTTCTGTCCAGGTGTAGTTTTTGGGGATCAAGCTTTGGTTCGGTCGACTGATCCTTATGTTGGGTCGACTGATCGGCCAACGGTCTCTAGCTGAGTTGGCCCGATCAATTTGCTCGACTAAGTCTCTGGATTAACTTCGGTTCGGTCGACCGATAAAGAGGTTCGGTCGACCGATCAGCTTTACCAACGGTCAGCTTCTGACATGGCATTGGCGGTTGGCTACTGATTGAGAGGGGTTCGGTCGACCAATCAGGAGGTTCGGTCGACCAAACCATTGACAAGTCAACTTTCAGTTGACTTGCTCTGGTTTGGCTTCTTTGGGTGATTTCGGCCGTCCGGAATAGGGCTCACCCAAACCCAGTTCCCGGCCTTCTCCTCGAGCAGACTTTTATCCCGGCTTTACATCCCTCGAACACCGCGCATGTTCTTCACGCCCACCGGGTGTACTCTTCCGCAGCTCTCTCGTCCTTCGGACGCACCGAGCCCGTCGGCTCCCTTCTCGTGCCGTCCTTCTCGCTAGCTACGTCTTCCGCTCGACTTCCTGCGCTCCTAAGCTCCTGCACACTTAGACACATGGATCAAACACAAAGCAGGACTTAACCTAAACTTGGTTGATCACATCAAAACTACCACGGGGTTCAACAATCTCCCCATTTTTGATGTGCATCAACCCAAGTTCAGGTTAGTGTTAAAACAAACAGATAGTAATTTAAAGAAATTACTAAACTAACAATTCAGGCATAAATTTGCAACTTTAAAATAAATTACAACATGAAAATTTATACTTAAAAAAAAATTAACTGACTCCCCCTAACTGTATTTATCTTTATTCTCCCCCTTTGATCACAGCAAAAAATTCAAAGTTATTTCAAAAATTTCTAAGTTTTGAAAAACTTTTCGAGTTAAAATGAATTTCCAGAATTTTTCAAAAAAAAATTCTAAGTAAAAATTTCTAGAAACATTTTTTCTAGAGAATTAAAAAATTTAAAGAATTTCTAAGGAAATGTTTAAAAACTTTTCAAAGCATTATTTAATTCTAATTTTAATGCTTTTATCATAGAGTTAATTAAACATTTTTATTTCGATATTTTGGCTTCCAGGTCATGACTGTTTGTTGCTACTCGGAAAACCTATTGGTTCCACTGTACAAAAATTTTGTACAAAGATCTGAACCTTTTCCTAGTTACCATGTGTTCTTTTTAAATTAAACTTGGATCGCCTGCGGAACTTAACACGTTTGATCCTAAGTTTAATTTATTTGTTCTTTTAGGTTTAGACTTGGATCTCCTGCGGAACTTAACACGTTCAATCCAAATCACCTAGGTCACAAAGACAATTAAATATCAATTTCCAAAATCGGCTTCCAGTACTGCATGGCAAGGCACATGACCTTCTTAGATATGGGAGCAACCACCACCGACTAGACAAAGCCTTTTAAGGAAATTAAATATTTAACCTTCCCATAGTAACCCTAGGTTAACCACTAAGAACAATCAAATCACAAGGAAAAGAAAAAAAATAAAAGAACACAATTTCGAAAACTAATTCGAAAAACTAGAATCGCATGCCTTTTGTATTTGGTATTTTTTTTACAAAGAAACAAAACTAACATGATGCGGAAAACTATTATTAGTTATACCTTTCTTTGTGAATAATGACCTCTTGATCTTCTACCGTATTCCTCTTCTAATCTCGGACGTTGTGTGGGCAACGATCTTCCGAGACGAGAACCACCTAGCACCTTCTTCTCCTTCCTTCAAGTTTCGGCCAAGCACAAAACAACTCAAAAGATGAAGAACTTTTTCCACCAACCAAGCTCCAAGGGATGCAAGCTTTCTCTTCTTCTTCTCCAAGATAAGATCCGGCCACCACTTGATCTCCAAGAAGGATGAGAGGTTCGGCCACACCAAAGGAGAGAAGAGAACTTGAAGGGGCCGACCACACCAAGGAAGAAAAGAGGGAAAAAATAGAATAGAGGTTGTTCTCCTTGAAGGCACCCAAACCCCCTCTTTTATAATCCTTAGCTTTGGCAAATAAGGAAATTTAATTACAATAAAATTTCCTTAACTTTCCTTGACATGAATTAATTAAGAAAAATTAAATAAAATTTCCTAATAACCCATGTCATGGCCGGCCACCTCATGGAAGAGCAAATAAGGCAATTTTCAATCAACCAATTAAAATTCCTTATTTGTTTCCAGAAATTTTAAAAAATAAAATTTCCCTTTAAAATCCCTTCATGGTTGATAAAAAAAAATTTCTATAATTTTAATTTTTCAACATGTGAATAATTTACAAAGAAGAAAATTAAAATATCCTTTTTAATCTACAAATAAGGAAAGAGATTTAATCTCTTTTCTTAATCTTTTGTAGAAACTTATAAAGAGATATTTTAATTTTAATCTCTCTTTTAAATTATATCTTCCACATAAGAAAATTTTAAAATTAAAATTCTTTTCTATTTTAATAGGGCCGGCCACATAAGCTTGGGTTCAAGCCAGGGTCGGCCACCCATGGACCAAGGCTTGGCCAGCCCTAGCTTGGTTCTCAAGCTAGCTTGGTCGGCCCCTACAACATGGGTATGAAGGTGGGTATAGGTGGGTATAGTACTCTATAACTAAGAGGTTACGATAGAAACCGAGAGGAAGAATTGGTTTTGGTCTCCCGATAAAATTAAGCATCCCGTGTTTGCCCCAAACACACAACTTAATTTTATCAATAATAATTCATTCCACTAGAGAACTATTATTGAACTACCGCACCAATCCCAAATTACATTTTTGGGCTCCTTCTTATTATGAGTGTGTTAGTCTCCCTGTGTTTAAGATGTCGAATGCCCACTAATTAAGTGAGTTACTGACAACTCATTTAATTAATATCTTAGTCCAAGAGTAGTACCACTCAACCTTATCGTCATGTCAGACTAAGTCCACCTGTAGGGTTTAACATGACAATCCTTATGAGCTCCTCTTGGGGGCATTATCAACCTAGATCACTAGGACACAGTTTCCTTCTATAATCAACAACACACACTATAAGTAATATCATTTCCCAACTTATCGGGCTTATTGATTTATCGAACTAAATCTCACCCATTGATAAATTAAAGAAATAAATATCAAATATATGTGCTTGTTATTATATTAGGATTAAGAGCACACACTTCCATAATAACTGAGGTCTTTGTTCCTTTATGAAGTCAGTATAAAAGAAACGACCTCTAATGGTCCAACTCAATACACTCTTAGTGTACTAGTGTAATTATATAGTTAAGATAAACTAATTCCTAATTACACTACGGCCTTCCAATGGTTTGTTCTTTTTCATCTTGGTCGTGAGCTACTATTTATAATTTATAAGGTACTGATAACATTATCTTCTGTATGTGACACCATATACTATGTTATCTACAATATAAATTAATTGAACAACTACAAATAAATGTAGATAAATTTGACCAAATGTGATTCTTTATTCAAAATAAATGTCTACAAAAGTTTAGGCTTTCAGTATACACTCTAACAGTGGCGAGGCACTAGGCCTTCTTGGTTATTGGAGCAACAATCACTTCCTTAGACAAAGCTTCCATAAAGAACCTCAATGTTTAATTTTCTCACCGTAAGCTTTTAAGTAAAAGAGAAATTTAAACCAGTAAAGATTTTGGAACCCAATAAAGGTTTCTACCTACAGGGTTGGTCAAAAACTTAGGGGGTACATAGTTTCTTGGTATTTTCCTAAGTTGACCCTGATGCTTTCTTATGTACCAATTTAATTTTCCATATAACTTTAATTTTGAATGTGGAAAAACATTTTTAAGACATGCATCAGTTTTCAATTTTTTAATTTCTAATTTTA
This sequence comes from Zingiber officinale, assembly GCF_018446385.1. NCBI lineage: Eukaryota > Viridiplantae > Streptophyta > Magnoliopsida > Zingiberales > Zingiberaceae > Zingiber > Zingiber officinale. The sequence continues at coordinate 93,261,472 of NC_055993.1, forward strand.
AAACTTCATTTTCTGATTTCAAATATTCATTTTCCTTTTCTACTTTATCTAATTCTTTAAAAAGAGCTTTAATAAAATGAAAGGACTGCTTAGGGTACCTCGTCTTGCGATGCTCCCCCTTCATCACAGCTTTCTTCTTCTTCTGTTCTTCCTTCCCCATCATCTATGCTCATTTCTGAGCTAGACGTTTCTTCTAGCTGATGGTTGGCCATCAGTGCTAGTCCCAAGAATTCTTCGACTTTGGATTTGGAAGACGATGAATCATCCCACGTGGCCTTTAGGTTGTATTTGGGTCGAGCTGGCTTCTTACTCTTTTCTTTACTTTTGCTTTTCAGTTTTGGGCAGTCATCTTTGATATGTCCTTCTTCATTGCAATTGTAGCAAAGAACCACTCTTTTCTTTTGCTGGAACTTTTTCGATTGCGATCTAAATTTATTAGATTTAAAAAATTTATTAAAGCGTCTTACCAATAGTGCCGCTTCCGATCCGTCGATCGAGGCTTCGGAGTTAGAACCGTTTGTTCTTGCCTTCAAAGCAATGTTCTGACTAATCTTTTCTACTCCATTGGGCTCTGCAACTCGAGATTCGTGAAGTTCAAAAGTAGAAAACAAATGTTCTAGAGTACTTACCTCGAAATCCTTAGAGATGTAGTATGCATCTACTAAGGAGGCCCACTCGAGAGTTCTCGGGAAGGCATTGAGCGCATACCGGATCGAGTCCCATTTCGTTACTTCTTCTCCAAGATTGGTTAGTTGTGTGATCATCTCTTTGATCCTTGCTTGGAGTTGTGCTACCTTTTCGCCTTGGTTCATCCGGAGGTTCGTCAACTGGGTCCAGAGAATGTCGCGCCTTGCTAGCTTCGCCTCGGAAGTACCTTCGTGAAGCTCCAGGAATTTTTCCCAGAGATCTTTCGCGGAGTCGTAGCTTCCAATCCGATTTACCTCCTGATGTGGTAGAACGCTGAGCAGGTGGAACTCAGCCTTTCCGTTGGCGACAAAATCGGCTTGCTCCTTCTTGCTCCACGTGTTTTCTTCTTTATCGTTTGGCACTGTAAAACCATATTTCATTGTAATAAGAATATCAAAATCTGTTTTAAAGAATACCTCCATTTTTCGCTTCCATGTAGTGAAATCTCCGTCGAACTTCGGGGGATGAATGTTCGCGCCGGCCATTGTTCTGATCTTTGTGCTTCAGATGGCGGTTAGTCCCTCTAAGACTGTTGGGCTCTGATACCACTTGTTGGTGCAGCGGGGACCGGGAAGAGGGGGTGAATTGCCTGCGATAAATATTATACCCTCCTTAAAGCTTTTCAACTCTTAAAATAAAGCAACAATAATAAAATTAATAGCAGAAATAAAAGGAGACAGAAATTAACCTGGTTACAACCAAGAGAGTTGCTAATCCAGGGCAGTAAGAAAAGCGCAGGAAGAAAACTCTTTTTCTGATGGCGGAGAAGCCTTTTACACTTTGACAGTACAGTTGTTGCTAAGAGAATGAGAGTACAAGAGTTGCTATTTCGTTCATATTCATTGTACTTAATAGCTACCCGAGACCTCCATTATATAGGGGTTCTAGAGCTTATCACATAACCTGAACCTTCGGGATCAGGTTTGACTCGAGAGGGATCGGTCGACCGATCCCCAGGTTCGGTACACCGAACATGCTGTACCTGCCCAATCTTCTGTCCAGGTGTAGTCTTTGAGGATCGAGCTTTGGTTCGGTCGACTGATCCTTATGTTCGGTTGATCGATCGGCCAACGGTCTCCAGCTGAGTTGGCCCGATCAATTTGCTCGACTAAGTCTCTGGATTAACTTCGGTTCGGTCGATCGATCAAGAGGTTCGGTCGACCGATCAGCTTTACCAACGGCCAGCTTCTGACGTGGCATTGGCGGTTGGCTGCTGATTGATAGGGGTTCAGTCGACTGATCAGGAGGTTCGGTCGACCGAACCATTGACAAGTCAACTTCCAGTTGACTTGCTCTAGTTAGGCTTCTTTGGGTGATTTCGGCCGTCCGGAATAGGACTCACCCAAACCCAGTTCCCGGCCTTCTCCTCGAGCAGTCTTCCGTCCCGACTTTACGTCCCTCGAACAACGCGCATGTTCTTCATGCCCACCGGGTGTACTCTTCCGCAGCTCTCTCATCCTTCGGACGCACCAAGCCCGTCGGCTCCTTCCCGTGCCGTCCTTCTCGCTAGCTGCGTCTTCCACTCGACTTCCTGCGCTCCTAAGCTCCTGCACACTTAGACACAGGGATCAAACACAAAGCAGGACCTAACCTATACTTGGTTGATCACATCAAAACTACCACGGGGTTCAACAATTAAAACTAATAACCATAATCATCCGATTGCTCAACTTATAAATAACTTAATCAATTAATCTATTAACTAAACCATTAATAAATTAGTTAATTAATGGATCTATTAATCAAATCATTATCATTAAACCCAAAGAATCCAAAGTTACTTAACCTCATTATTGATTAATCTATCAATTAATCTGTGAGATAGTTAATCAATGGTTAAATCGGCTTTAATTAAACTTAACCAAGTTCTTACACTAACCGACGACATTTTTTTCTCCGGAGGTGACTCGATCGTGGCCTATCTCACTCGTAGGGAGGCATGTACCAGCAATGATAGACGAAGGGGAAGCGGAGGGATGCAACGCCAGCGTCCGCCAGCCATGTGATAGGAGGTGTGGTGCCGACGGTTGGCCGAAGGGGTGCTTGGGAAAAGAGCAATGAGGAAACTTAGGTTTTTATTTAAAACCTTAGGTTAATAAATCTAATCAACTCCCACTTAAATAGAGTATTCCTAAACAAACTTTATATCTTATCCTGTATATCCATAAAGCATAAAAGAATAAATAAAAATCCAGAAAAAATCCCAATAAAATCCCTAAAATTCACATATACTCTTTTACGTTTATTTCTTTATTTATTATTAATTATTTTATCTATATTTTCATCTATAAATTCTATTAGATCAAATTTTAATCATTTTAGTCTTTTCCTCTTAATATTAAATATACATTTTTAACTATATTTAAATATATATATATTGAATATATTACATGAGAGCCTAGATCACTTTGGGCCAGAACAAGCACCTGTTCACGAACATTGTTGTAGATGAGGTCGAACGTCCACGTCAGCAACACTTTAGGCACGCGGACTAGTCTAGGCGCCCGGACGAGGATAAAATTTTATCTTATAGCCATTGTAGAGCCATTGCGTAGAAGATAAAGTGCACCACTGGGCGCTCAGACCCACTCAAGCACTCGAAGCTGCCATGTCAGCTAACGGTCAAATCTGACCAGAGGTCTATAAAAGGAGAGCTTGTTCTCCTGTTTGAGGACACAACACTTTCTGTACTTTAATTTCATTATGTTTTTTGTATTTACTAGTTGTGCTTTCCAATGTTGTACGGGTCGTCTCCTCCTCCGAGTTTGCTCGAAGAAGGAGATTTTGCTAGTCCTCACATTGTCATGGATTAACTACCTTCTCAGTTGGAAACTAAGTAAATCTTGGTAGTCTTTTATTCATTTATCCACATTTTTCTTTTTATTTATTAATCATTTATTTAACTCAAGTTGAAAGAATAAGAAGGCTATATTTATAATTTCAGGACAATTCTGTAATGACCCGCCTCCTACTGACTAGGCTGTGAGGTCGATCGCTACATTATGCTGTGCTAAATTACTATTGCGGAAATCTGGATTGATTAAAATTTTACTAAACTGATTACTGTAAAATCTGAACTTAATATTCTAGGTGTACCTAGGAGTTGTACACATGCTAGGGAGGATAATCTATGCCTCTCGGATGTCCTGCTAGCTGTAATCAGGCATTTCAATCGATCCATGAATCGATTGGGTTGTTGGATCGATCCAATGATCGATCCAACTTGATACTGGCACGGAGAAAAGCTCTGGATCGGTCGGCTGACCGATCCACAAGCCATCTTGCTTCTGTATGCGGCTGGATCGGTCTACCGACCGATCCAGGAGTACACTGATCGGTCGGTAGACTGATCCAGTGGCTCACTGATCGGTCGGCTGACCGATCAGTGAGCCTCTGTACTCACTGTTCGCATCTAGATCGGTCGGCTGACCGATCCATAACAGATGCTAACTCTCTGTTCGCGACTGGATCGGTCAGCTGACCGATCCAGTGGCACAACTCAACTCTGATCGATCCGTAGATCGATCGGAGTTTCTGATTTCGCACTGAAACTCTGATTTCAGCACTAGTTCGTGCCAAAACCTCACACAACAACTATACAATGCATGGAAAACATTCTAATATCCACTAACTAGCATTCTAACATGACATAGTGCAAGGTTTATTAATTCATAGCATTTAAACCACTAGAAATGCATAAAAGTGTCTTAAGAAAGGAAACTAAGTTCTTAATTTGCTAAACTTCCTAAGGATCTTCATTCCAGGTTCCTGCCACACACACCATCTCTGCATTGACCTCCAGCTTCTTCTGCTAGTCCATCTTTCCCTTACCTCTATCTGCAATATAAGGGAAATAGAATCTGTAAGCTTAAAGCTTAGTAAGAAACCAACTACCTCACTAAAACATGCAACGATGCAAACATGTTTTTAAAGAATGCTATTTAAAAACATGCACTGAATTTGTTAAAGCATGGCATACTGAAGTTACATGGCATAAATACTGAAACATGGCATGCATAATAAAATCTAAGCATGGAGCTATCTCATGGTATCAACTAGGAGAACTAAACTGAAACTGAAACTAAAACTGAGCTAAAACTATATTCACATAACCAGATTACGAGTTTGAAAGCTATTATCATAATAAGTGAAAATAGTAATCATGCTGCTGTTTGGGCCCGACAACTGTACTTGCTGTGCGCGCATCCCTAGCTATACCCGGGTTTGCAAGTCCCGCATTTAGTAGGGTCTACTAGGTTATCTAAACCTAGGGACCGACTATGGGAGCCCAGCCCAATGGATATCTAATCCTGTACAGTGCCCTAACTGAAAATAAAATACTGAATCATAGCTAATTAATTTATTTTGCTGTTTCTAAGTTATCTGAACCTAGAGCTAGGTTATCTAAACCTAGAGGCAATTGTGGGAGCCCACCCATTGGACCGTAGTCCCATGTAAGCTGAAACTAGACTAATATACTGATTTAAATGCTACTAATGCATTTAACTGAGCTGTTAAAAATATCTGAGGTAGTATTTAGCTACACTAATCATTTTGTCGAACACTTGGTGTGCTCCAACTCTCCCCTCTAATAGGGAGACCACCTCTAGGAACCCAACAATGTCTAGAGCCTCCAACTGAAGGAGAACAACGTGTCTGGCCCATCTAGAGGTGCTCAACTAGATCCCTAATCTGCGAGGAGGGTTTAAACACACCCTGGGTGTCGAAAAATCTGAATATAGCTAAACTAAAGGCATGCAATCAAACGAAAGCTACTTATACTGCAGGTGAGGGGTTTCTTACCTCGTACGCTAATTTCCTTACAATTCTATTCGTTAGAATTCGGGTGGAGACGACCCCTTCGACAATCTTCTCGCGTCTATGCGTTCCCCTCGCGAAGAAGAGCGTCCTCGTGCTGGAGTTGTCGCCGGAAGATGACCTTGGGGCCCTTGGGAGGGAACCCTAGGGTTGGCTTGTGGTTGGTGCCGAGAGAGAGAGGAGAGGGAGAGGTGGCGTCGGTGAGGGTTTTGGGAGGAGGAATCCCGATCAAAATAAAACCCCACTTAATAATTTCCTATTTATATTAAGTGGGTAATTCGGCCTAACTCTAATATAAATTTAATTGCCTCCCTTTCCTTTCAGCACGGCCCTGCTGGGTTCAACTGGTTACTAAAATTATCCGTAAACCATAGGTCTCGGGTTCAATTCCCGCTTAGGCCGTTTTCATTTTCTATTTGTTTTTGCTACTTCCGCTACTCTAAATATTCCGGAAAAATATCTAAAAATTCCAGAAAAATCATACAATATTTCTAATATAGTTTTGAGAATTTTCGGGCATTACAAATTCACTCTCTTATTGTCTGTTGGTGCAATATCCCTTAGGTCAAGATTGACCAAGTTGACTAAGCTTGAGTTGGCTCAAGTTTGAGTATTGATGTATGAGTTTCGATGTTTGACAATATATAGAGATTACGGCTGCAATTGTCCGCGTGTGTGGAGATTGAGTCAAGTAGGTCAAGGTTAACTAGATACTTGACTGAGAAAGTCCTAACTAGAGGTTAGGCAAGGATAAGTCCAACAGGAAGGTTGCACTACAAGAAAAACGCTCATAGATACCGGTGGAACTACAATAGTTTTAAGCTATTTTTGTGTCTTTTAGCATTTTAAACCGGTTTTTCAAAAAAATGGTGTCTATGAGCACATCTTTGTGCTCATAGACATCGATTTTTTTTAGTTCTTGTCTATGAGTGCCTTTTTCGGTAATAAACACCAATTTTAATGTCGCTTTTTAAAATCTGATGTCTATAAGTGCTATCTTGTCCTATCTACGAAGTCGTATTATAAAAATGCGGTTAAAAGTGATGCTAAATACCAAAAGCCAATTAATTTTCCCCAATACTTAGCAAAAAAATTTCACTTGGCAAAAACCCCCTGTCAAAAACCTAACCCCTCATCACGGCACTTCTTCGGCCGATGCTTCTCAGCTCTCCATCATACAGCACGAAGATCAGCGGTGCCTCCACCACTTTGCTCCTCACCATCGTCTGTCTAGCCATCTCTCTCAGCCTCATCTCCCTCTTCCCCTTCCTAGATCGACGCCCCTACCTCTCCCGATCGGGATTGACGCACGACGCCCCTACTGCTCTGTCCAACCACACAACATCTCCTCCACCTTCTCTGTTTGGGTGAGAAGAGGAGCCCTTCTTCGCATTATGGTAGTGCGTCCTTCATCCATCTTCGGTCCAACATTCACTGCACCGCTGGAGCTGAGTGAGTGAGTGTAATAGTTCTGCCTTCACCCTGTTTGTTTTATGAACTGCACACTCTGTAATAGTTCTTCCTTCGCTTTGGGTCATCCTATAAAACTGGTGGTTAATCGACTTGGTTGTTCTTAGCACTTGATTCTTTAGAAAGATATCTTCACTTGTCCTTGTGGTAGGATTAGGCAGGCTTGCTGTCATTACATAGGTCTTGTTCATTTTCTTCTACATTGCAGTCTTATGGTGGCTAGTCTGTTCATTTTAGTCTTGTTTTTATAATCTTTGAAGTTCATTTTTAGTCAAAAAAGAAGTTGCATTATTTTTTTCCCTTATGTTTCTTATCTGAATTTTTAATAACTAGTTAGCATGAGGCTTCATGTTTCTTATTTGATTGATTGTGTTGGCTAAGTTCAAACAGTGATAAATTTTTTTGAAGAATGTCTGCACAACTATAATGTGCATTAAGAATTTATGTTGTTTCTGCTGGGTAAGTAATCCACAACATGAATTTGTGCTGGCTAAGGAACCATGAAATTCCAAAATGTTGAAGAATATCTGAATTTATGCTGTGGTGTTATGACTATTTAATATTTGTCTGATTATCAGTATTTAATATTGTCTGTGTTGTGCTTCTAGTTTTGATGCACACATGTTTTTATCTCACAACTCGTCTTACATGGAGCCATTTGAAACAAAGTCACTTTTTTACTCTTCTTATTTAGATTTTGTCTGGTTTAGGAAGTGAGATTTTTCAATTCTTTTGATCTAGAACTTGCTTGTTGATATGCTGTCATACTAATTTAATTGTTAATTCTAGCAATATGTAATAGTATTTAGGATGGATCATTGTTGTAACTGTCTTGATATTTTTGATAGAATTTTGATTCATTAGTACAACAACATGGACAAAGCATGGATGTAAAAGGATAGATTATCACAGGAGTTTGAACTTGGACTGGAATTTTTCTTGCAATTTGCGCTACAACATGCTGCTAATCCTACTAGTATACCTTGTCCTTGTACAAAATGTGGTAACCTATGGAACAATAATATTAATAGCATAAGGGCACATGTGTACTGTAATGGTAGAGACTTAACATACAAAAAATGGATATGGCATGGGGAAGAATCTGTATTAGGGGATTTAAAGAAAGAGAATGATGCACCTGGAGAATGTGAAAACTATTCTGCTGCTAATAAACCTGTAGATATGGTACACGCTGCATATGAAAGTTCAAAGAATCCAAATCAATTTATAAAATTACTTGAGGATCGGATGTTGAGAAACCTCTGTATCCTGGGTGTACTAAATTTACAAAGTTATCTGTAATTGTGTAGTTATATAACTTGAAGGTGAAATACAGTTGGAGTGATAATAGTTTTAATGAACTACTTGTCTTGTTTGGAGAAATGCTTCCTGGTGATAATAAATTGCCTTTATCTTTATATGATGCAAAGAAAAACTTATGTGCAATGGGGATGACTTATAAGAAAATACATGCATGCCCTAATGATTTTGTCCTATACTAGGAGTCACTACAAGAAAAAAGCTAAACAACAACGCTTTTTTGGCGTTGTCGTATGTACTTAAAAAGTGATGTTGTAGATGGTGTTGTAGAAAGTCATATCAAAGACAACGCTTTAAAAGCGTTGTGGTTGGTCACAAAGACAACGCTTTTTAAGCGTTGTCTTTTCGTTCTTAAAAAGCGTTGTTATAGATGCTGTTGTAAAAATGCACATATCAAAGACAACGCTTTAAAAGCGTTGTGGTTGGTCACAAAGACAACGCTTTTTAAGCGTTGTCTATTCGTTCTTAAAAAGCGTTGTTAAAGATGCTGTTGTAAAAATGCACATATCAAAGACAACGCTTTAAAAGCGTTGTGGTTGGTCTCAAAGACGTTGTTTTTTAAGCGTTGTCTTTTATTACTTAAAAACGTTGTCTTTTTAAATTTATAAAAAATAGTATTTTTCTTAATTAAATAGCAAAATTATAAAAATACTCAAAATTTACATATAATTGAATATCCACAACCACAATCATTTTTATAATAAGACTATTTAACAAATAAATAAAACTTTATATTATACAAACAAAATGTATACATATTGATCCACAAATTAAATTTGTATCATACAAGTTATCCTTAACTTCATGACAATAATTTTTCAAACACACAAGTTTTACAAAACCTCATCATTGACTAACCGCTGTTGTTGGTGTCCATCGCATGGAATTGCTTCTTTAAGTCCAGCAATCTCTTCTTCTGAAAGGCTTTCAGCTATCACTCTTAGAGCCATCTTCTTCAACTTGTCATCAGCACACCTGGGGTTGTAGGCAATCAAGAAATTTTGTATGAAAACTTTCATACATGTAAATCTCGTACTAAATAATATGTCAATGTTATATATACATGTAATTCATACCGTAAGTGTGTTTATATCGTAACTGACAAGTTTTCTTTAGGGCCAACTTCTACTCAAGCTCTTTAAACACTGCATCAAAATAAAAAAATTGGCATTAGTTCTGTGCTAATCCCTGAAATTTAGATGCTGAGCTACATCAGAAAGAAATTATAAAAGATGTGAAGAGATAACAATGAACAAGAACTATCAGAACCTGATCTGTTTATGTCCATTAAAAACACAACATATCAGATTGAACAAAGAGCAGGTCCTTACCATTCAGAAGCTTCAAAGAAGTGATGCAAGCTCCAAAGAGATAAATCTCTGTGGCATTGCACAATAACCATGCGATATATAAGCTCGTCGACATACATAATTCACCCATAGACGGCAATTTCAATTTTCAATAAACTGAGGAGGAACACATTACAAAAGCAATGATCAATTCATAACTGGATATATAGTAGGATACATATTACCGGTGGATCTCCCTATCCGTTGCTTTCAAAAAAAAAATTGTGATCATTAAGCCTCGTGTGATATTGTGATATATATACAACATAAAATTTAAATCTTAAAAAATCAGAAATAATTCATTAAACCTTTTACACAGAAATTACGGAACAAGTAGAAGAGAAAGGGGCAGATTGATAAACCTGCCATGAGGAGAATTGGAGAAATCAAAGGAACTTTGGGAAACCCTCCGCTCCCTTCCTTGATTCTGATGCCTTTCGCATATGCAGTTCGATCTACACTGCCAAGCACGAATATTCTGCTCGATCTGTCCATAAAGATTCAAAAGAGAGAAACCAGAAACACAAAAGGGGTAGCTAGAAGCCCGGTTAGAGAAGTAGACAAAAGATGAAACAGAAAGGAACAAAGCAGGGGAGTAGAAAAGGAGTGCTGTAGATGGATATATTAACCAAGCATATTAATGTTTGACCTGTCTTTACAAGTTCTAAGCATATATATTAACCAAGCATATAACCTAAGAGGAATAAGTTACAAAATGCTACTTGATGTTTGACCTGTCTTTATTGGATTTTGCGGCCCCGGTCTTCTTGTAGCCGGGCACAATGTAATACTTGATGTTGACTCTACCTTTGCAGTTGTTTCGGCTTGAGGAGTGGCAAAGAATGGTGGAGTAGAGGATGGATTTCAGGTATTCATCCGTGCCATCGAGGAAATGACTCCAGTAGGTGACTAGCATGTTGACCAGGGCATGCTTGGAGAAGATGACTTGTTTCAGAAGCTTTTTAGATCAAAGATACGAAGTGCATTGTTATAAAACTAGATGCACGAACACTTGCTTATACGGTTCTTGAAATAAAATACATTCGTAACCGTCACTAGCCCAAGCTCAATAAGGAAAATTCACGGTAAATGTGCATAGTATACCTCAGATACTGCAGATGATAGGGAAGGCCGAAAGACAGTTTGACGCAAATATTGAGATTGCCCAAGCCAATCCATGGTACTAATCCTGACAGCTCCTCCAAATCGCACTGACTTGATTGTGTCCACCCATCCTTGTTCATCAGCTTGGAACCTTTGAAATGAAAGCTGCATTGGGTACATGGAAAAAACAACAAAAAGGGAGGATAAATGATAGCCACCAACCTAATTGTTCACAAATATCTGTATAAGTTATTAAGGGTGTTCATAGAAGTTGATCCTTTAGCCGTGTCTGTTAGATGGTCAAATCTAGGCGCCAACTCAAAAATGTTGGCGTCCAAGTGTTAGTGTTCAACTACTTCTGACAATGAAGTAGTAGCAGATAATCAAGAACACAAGAGAATCTGAAAGAGTCTATATTTCTTTCACTAGTAGCAGATAATGATTAGATTAGAAAGCAAAAGAACGCATACCACACCAGCTGCTCCTGCTGTTAAAGCCATAGGTGCAGTGACAGCGCTTAATCCAGATGAGCACATAACTGGAATCTGAACTGCTCGGGAAATGGAGTATGCAGCTACTAGCGTTGGTGTGGCCTACATTTTAAAGAGGAAAAATATCACATTTTTCATCACAAGTGTGCTAAGATTTCTTATTCGTACTGTTGTTACCTTCTCGATCAAACCAAGGACACCAGGTTTTGATGGACTTGAGTATTTCCCTCCTTCAGTTTGGATTATATCAGCACCTTCCTGTTCCAGCAACTCTGCTAGCTTCACCTTTTTAAATTGAACAAAAAACAACGAGAGATTGTGTTAGTGACAAATCTCAGTTTACGAGGAAATAAATGAGCTACCTGATCAGGGAGACTAAGCATGTGTGGCACGGTTACAGACAGTGTAATGGATGGAAGAATCCTTCTAGTTTCTCTAATGAGCTTTAGAATCTGACAATGGCACCATAGAATAGTGACGAGATAGAAATAGCTGAAAATACTCGAGGAACTGCAAGGAAAAGTACGATCATGATTCATATACCTGTTCAGGGGAAAACTGAATTCCCATCTCGTAGAAAGAATCATAATTTCCAATTTCCACCTGCATTTAGCACAAGGATTTTAATGTTTGGTATGACAGACAATCCGATCGAAACCAGTCAAGTTCATCGCATCCTAACCATTTGGGCACCTGCTCCCACTGCAGAAGGAAATGCCAAAGGGTCCATAGAGGAAACACAAATCTGCAAGAACAAGATCATCATAAGAAAGAAGAGCTGTGGAACTCTGAAAATGCGAGCTACTGAGGCAGCGAGCAATCTGCTTGAACAAGGTAATCATGCAGCGTTGGAACTCTGTCGTGAGCATCAATTACCAAATATTAAGATCACTGACAAACCAAATAATACCTTATTTTTAACAGCTATCTAGAGGATCTGGCTTTTTGACTTGAAGCTGGTTCAAAGAAGACAAATCAAATATACAAATACTAAGATGAAAGCATAATGAAGTAGTTAACTTTTTCTACTTTACCTGATTATAAGATCTACAGCTTCTTGCTCAGTATTTTGCTGCACGAGTAATTATTAGAAAAACAAACCCAATAGTGGAACAAAAGCTAGATAAAGAAACTAGATAATTTACACTGACAGAACTTTACAGAATAACATATAATACAGTACTTTGTACTTGCATATTAATCTAGAAAACATCCTTTCACCTAAGTGACAATTTTTCCAAAACATCATCATTCACAAAACATCATCATACTTTCAAAGGAGAAGTAATTTACCATGAAACCATACTACCAGACTGTTTGGAATAAGTAATATCAACTTTTAATTTGTATATCATATATAGTTGAAGAAAATACTTTCGTTTAATGGCCTAAATTCAACACAAATTGACAAAGAAAAGTGTTTTTTTTTGTTAATGCAAATATATTTAACCTCCAGCCTTTTCTTTGATATCGTTCGCTGTGGCCCAAGAAAGTTCCGGCGACTGCTTAATTACTTTACTCTTTTTTTGTATATATGAACATTTCTGAATTGGATTAGTTTCCATATGATCAATCTCTAAATTACTAAACTGCTGCTAAACAGCATTTAAGCTTTGTTCCTTTCTTCTAACGCTAATATTCGTCGATATTGAGATAGTTTATTTGAATAGCCCAGGTACAGTTAAATCTTATACAGAGCTTAGTTGGTTAACCAGTAAATTATTAACCAGCCGCCGCACTAACGATTCATGATCTTAGCAACTGTGTAAATAAGACCCTGGAAATCCTACAGCCCGAGTGAACCCAATCGGATTGTCGTAGCAAACACCCTTCACAACAACAGAGGCCCCTTGAGCCCCGACCTTCTCTACCCAAGTGGCCATAGCAATTCCAAAGCGACGAGTAACCTTAGTCGAGCAAGCAGTCTGGAACACCAACCACTGACATATCCTAATAAAAAATCAATTACAACAAGGTTAAACACAGAGAGCGACGTCAAGTTAACGATCAGATAACACCAATAATCCAGATGGATGGTTGTCACAAATTAAAACATCATCATTCACAAAACAGAAGTAGTACTACCAGACGACACGGCATCGAACGAACTCGGAGCAAAGGAACTGCCACTTCCAAAGGAGAAAGGAGAGGTCGAAATGCTGGTGATGGCAGGAGAGGAGGTAGCGGTAGCAGAAGAAGAGAATAGAGGGGACGCAGAGGAGGAGGCAGGAAACGGGGATACGAAGGATGGAGCTGGAGCAGACGTCGTCGGCACAGAAAAGGCGGGGGGAGATGAGGACGTAGCAAACGAAGGCACCGAAGGTGCGGCACTAGCTGACGAAGCAAACAGTGTCTGAGCCGAGGACAAGGCCGGCGCCGGCGCCGGAGGGGAAGCGGAAGTACCAAACAACGGAGAGGCAGCAGTGGAAGACGAACCGAAGCCGAAGTTGGGAGTCGAAGCCCCCAATCCAAAACCAAAATTAGGGCTTGAGGAAGCGGAAGGTGCGGCGGATGCTGAGGGAAAAGGGATGGGTTTGGGAGAAGAGACCGCCTGCGAGGAAAAGAGACCGAAGCCGTGGAAGACGAACCGAAGCCGAAGTTGGGAGTCGAAGCCCCCAATCCAAAACCAAAATTAGGGCTTGAGGAAGCGGAAGGTGCGGCGGATGCTGAGGGAAAAGGGATGGGTTTGGGAGAAGAGACCGCCTGCGAGGAAAAGAGACCGGGGGTAGTAGAGGCGGAGGATGGAGCAGATGGCGAGAAAAGACTAGAGGTAGTAGAGGCGGAGGATGGAGCAGATGGCGGGAAAAGACTGAAGGTAGAAGCGGCGGAAGATGGAGCAGACGTCGAGAAAAGACTGGAGGTAGAAAAGGCTGAGGATGCGGCCGATGAGGAGCCAAAGGTTGAGAGGCCGAAGAGAGATGGGGAGGAACCGGCGGAGGAAGAAGCGCCTAGGGAGAAACCAGTGGCGGAAGATGAGGCGGCGCCAGCGGCGGTGGGAGCGAAGGAGAAGGGGGAGGCGGAGGAGAGGGAGAAAGAGGAGGAAGCGGAAGAGACTGAGGGTTTGGGTCAACTTGGAGGAGTTGGGCCGGCGTGAGGAGTTTTGCGTGAGGAGTTTGGGTCGAGATTAGGGTTCAGAGGAGATCACGCGGCAAGGAGAGGAGAAGGCGCTCGTGGAGAGGAGTGGAGAGGAGAAGGCACTCGTGGAGAGGAGAAGGAGAGGAGAAGGCACTCGTGGAGAGGAGTGGAGAGGAGAACTCGTGGAGAGGAGTGGTGAGGAGAAGGCGCGCGCGCGTTGAGGGTTTAGAGTTTAGCAAAGCGAGGGCTGCGAATTTATTTTAAGTGAGTTTAGGGGAAACATACACAACACTTTAAAAAACGTTTTTTAAAAAAATGTTGTCTTTGACCATAAACAACAACACTAAAGACAACACTTCATTAAAAACCGTTGTCTTTAGTAAAAAGTAAATACCATAGACAACGCTTTTCACTAAAAGCGTTGTAAAACAAAGAACGACAACGTTTTTATTAAAAAGCGTTGTCTATTGGGTGTTGTTGAATGCAAAAATTCTTGTAGTGAGTATGAGGATTTTACCGAATGTCCTACTTGTGGGATGTCAAGGTGGATGTTGGCCAACAATACTAGGATAATTGAAGGAGCCCCTGCAAAGATTTTATGTTACTTTCTTCCTATTCCTAGATTTCAAAGAATGTTTCGGAGCAAGGAAATATCTAAGGAGTTAACTAGGCATGCTAATAAAAGAGTATGTGATGCCTATATGTGACATCCAGCTGATGCACCTTGTTGGAGACTTGTGGATCATAATTGACCAGATTTTGCTTCTGAGACGAGAAATCTAAGATTGTCCATAGCAGCTGATGGGATCAATCCTCGTAGTTTGATGAGTTATTCATATAGTTGTTGGTCGGTTATAATGATCACCTATAATCTTCCTCCATGGTTGTGTATGAAGATAAAAATATATGATGCTCACATTGTTGATTTCTGGTCCTAAACAACCGAGAAATGATATTGATGTGTACTTGGTGCCTTTGATTGATGATTTAAAAGAATTATGGGAAGTTGGTGTTGAAGCATATGATGCCCACCGAGAAGAAAGATTCTTGCTTAGAGTTGTCCTGTTGTGGACAATTAATGATTTTCCAGCATATGGAAATCTGGCAAGATGCACTATAAAAGGATATCAAGCATGTCCTATTTGTGCTGAGAAAACTTGTGCAAAAAGGTTGAAGCACCGTAAAAAAATGGCATTTATAGGCCATAGACGATTTCTTCGTAAAGATCATCCTTATCGAAGGTAGAAGAAGGCATTTGATGGGACACAAGTCTTTACTACGGCCCTAAAACCACTAAGAGGCGATGAAGTTATAAAAAGCATTGAAGGAATTATATGTCGATGGGGAAAATGAGAGCAAATCTTCAATCAAAGAAAAATGATGGTCATTCTAGTTGGAAAAATAAATTGATATTCTTTGAACTTGAGTATTGGAAAGATCTTCATGTTTGACATGTTCTTGATGTGTTGCACGTAGAGAAAAATGTGTACGAAAGTCTGATTGGTACATTACTTGACATGAAAGGAAAAACAAAGGATGGAATTGCAGCAAGAAACGACCTAGTGGAGATGAAAACTAGGGGAGAATTAGCGCCACAAAAAGGGGAGAAGAGGATACTTTTTCCCCCAGCATGTTATACATTAAGAAAGGATGAGAAAAGAAAACTTTATAATTCATTGTTCGGAATTAAAGTTCCCACGGGTTACTCTTCCAACATCAAAAACCTTGTCTCAATGAAGGACCTAAAATTGGTTGGTCTTAAATCACATGACTGTCACACCTCAATGCAACAGTTGCTTCCGGTTGCCATCCGTGGTGTTCTGCCCAAGCATGTTAGAAATGCTATCACAAGGTTTTATTCTTCAATGTGTTATGTAACTAAGTGATAGATGCCTCGAAATTGGATAATGTACAAACAGAAATTGTGACGATGTTGTGTTTGTTTAGAAAGTATTTTCCACCTTCATTTTTTGATATAATGGTTCACTTAACAGTTCATCTCGTGCGTGAGGTCAAGTTGTGTGGACCAATTTGGTATAGATGGATGTTTCCATTTGAAAGATACATGAGAACATTGAAAGGTTATGTGCGGAATAGAAATCGGCCAAAAGTATGCATGGTTGAATATTATATTGCTGAAGAAGCTATAGAATTTTGCTCAAAATTTCTGTCTAATATGCACATGATAGGGCTTCCATCAAAGCATCGTGAAACAGTACTCATTAAGTTCTTGTCATGTGCCAAGGTGCACTTATGTTTTCACGAGGAGTGGGAACAAGCACATCGTTATGTATTGGAAAATGACACTAAGGTTGATCCTTACATTGGGTAAACCTTCTAGTTCAGTAATAATCTCATGAAATTGTTAAAAAAAAATATATCCTATTAATTTCTTCATATTTTTTTCATTAGGGAACATATGACACACTTGAAGCAAAAATTTCCTATTAAAGGTGCAAAGTGGTTACAAGATAAGCACCATCGAAGTTTTATTTCTTGGTTAAGTACCATAAATATTAGCATGTTTATTATTGAACACACAAACTTTACGAAATTTAAAAATTTAACCCCTTATGATGAATTATAGGTTACAAATACAGCATCCTCTTCCTCCAATCAATTATCTGAAAAAGTGAAGCTTTTGGCGCATGGACCTAGCAAGCAAGTGATAAAATTGTCACGCCCCAGGTAATCCCTGTCAGAAGAAATTTCGACAGCATCTCCCCTATACGGGTGACAATCTGAGACTTTGCTGCAAAGTCCTCTGGGCCACATATACCTCGTCCAACACGGCCGGAATAATAATAATAAAATACAACTAAACAACCACGCAATTTATATATTTCAGCCTCTAGCTGACACAACCACGCAGTTTATATTTGAAAACCACCTACTCCACTACACAACGGAAAATACAAAACACAACAGAGAAAACAACGCAGTAGAAAAACAGATGCGGTAAACCAGAAGTCGATAAAATTCTCGAGTACAATCGAACATCACAAGTATATAATCAAGGAATTAAACACAAACAAGGAACCCAAGTCCGTAAACCAAAAATTGTCACGACACGGAGTGATGGGGGACTAGCGACTGGAACCTCCCGACAGCATCAACCTGAAATGGTAATATCAACGGGGTGAGTCAACTTCTTAGCGGATACCAAGTTGACATGCATAGTAAGATATAACAACTAGTAATAAATATGAGTACAGCCTCCTGGATATATATATAAAGGAACAATGCAAAATTGAAATAAAAGGAAGAAACTGTACTAACCAGGACCTGGGTATAAGGTAAACAAGGTCGTCAGACCGAAGAGTATCATGATCCTATATGCATGTCAATCATATGCATCTACCAAATATGCAGCAATTAAAGTGCAACAAACACAAGCAATAAATGCAATCATGCATATGATGCCAATGACATGGTCACCCCTGACGTCAGTCAGCCATCTCACACACGATGGTGAGACCGAGTGGGTAGGGTTATGACAATCATGCACTCTGCCATCACTGCTCCTGATGAGTGACTGAGTGGACGGGATGCTGTCAGAGTACACCTATCCTCCTACCCCAAATCATAAGTGGGGGAGCTCAATGCTCTCATCTCCCTGAGCCAGTCCAGAGGAGGGATCCCTGCCGGCTACCACGCTGCGTCACACTACCCATGAGCGGACCAATAGAGCAAATATGTCTGTCAGCTATCACGCTGCATCACCACTACCCATGAGTGGACCAACGGAGCCTAACAGAGCATAAATGCCACACACCCTGCCTGATATACCACTAACCCATGAGTGGTTGTGTGTGCAGATCCATGTAACTGGCGATGTGCTCAATAATAATGGAGTTTCCAATCTCTCAGCATGCAATCATGCGAGATGGTCCATGACACTAAGTATGAAGATCCTGACCATATCTACCTCCATAAAACACGTACCAAAATACGTGGATCAAATAATATGATCTAGGTACACAGGTCAGGTATGGTATCTAACGAGTATGGTATATCATAAGGCATGACATGTCACTACCTCTATAACATAAAGAATAAAAGGGGCATGAATGCTAAACAGGTAACAAATAAAATAGACTCGGAAAGAAATAGTGACATACCAATGCAAATATAAACATAATTATTACTACTTGTTAAAAATCTACTAAGCATATCAACATGACATATCAAAAGAGATAAGTCTGGGTACCCACTATTGGCTCTACTCGGAATTCCATTCTGTTTCCCCTATACAAAAATTTGTACAAGCACAGAACTTTTTCTAGGAACCCATGTGCTTTTCAGAAGTTAAACTTGGATTGCAAACGAAACTTAACATTATTAATCTAAGTTCAACCCATGTGTTCATCAAAAGTTAAACCATATTACAGAAGTTGATTAAATATCTATTTTAAGGATTGACTTCCAGGTCGTTGGCGAGGCACTCGGCCTTCTTGGGTATGGGATCATCCACCACTTCCTAGTCAAAGCCTTTAAAAGAAATTGAATATTTAAACTCCTTACAGTAAACCCTAGGTTAAACTAAAGAGACTTCAATCAAAGCACAAGATCGCTAGCCTCTTGTGTTGGTACTTTAGGATCCATACAAAGGAAAAATAAACTAGTAAATAGTGGAAACAATTAACTAGTTATACCTTTCTTTGTATCTTAAAAACCTCTTGATCTTCTGCTATATTCCTCTCCTCCTCTTGGATGTCATGTGTGTGATGATTTACCAAGACGCAAAAACCACCCAAGTCCTTCTTTCTTCCAAGACTTTCGGCCACCAAGGGATCAAAGCTAGGAACACTACCTCTTGTTCTTCTTTCTTCCTTGCAACCCGCCGGCCACAAGATGGTTGAAGCCTCTTGATGTTGTCGGCCTTAGGTGAGAAAACAAGGGGAGAATAAGAATATGAGGGGGTCGGCCACAAGGAGAATAGAAGAGAAATAGAAATTGTGTAGATGATTATTTTCTCTAATGCACCATCTATCCGCTTTTATAATCCCTAGTAATGGCTTAAAAGGAAAGATTTTAACAACAATTAAAATCTCTTTTTCAAATTTTCTATTGTGCATGGCTACAAAAGGAAAGTTTTAAAATTGAAAATCCCTCTTTTAAACATTGTAGATGGCTACAAAAAGGAAAACTTTTTAAAATTAAAACCTCTATTTTAAATCATGGTTAAAAAAAAGAAAAGTTTTAACAAAAATAAAATTTCTCTTTTAAACCATTGTAGATGGCTACAAAAGGAAGGATTTTTTTTAAAATTTAAAACTCTATTTTAAAACCATGTAGATGGCTTCAAAAAGAAAAGTTTTTTATAATTTAAAATCTCTCTTTTAAAACATTGTAGATGGCTACAAAAAGAAAAATTTTAAAAATTAAAAATTCACTTTTAAACCCATCTTGGCCGACCCCTTTCTTGGGCACTAAGAAAGGGGTGGTCGGCCCCTTGCTTGGCCACCAAGCAAGGATGTGGCCAGCCATAAGGATGACTTGGGTGGATGTGAGGCCTTATACATAGAGGCTACAACAGGGACCTAGAGGAGGAATTGGTTTTGGCCTCTTGATGAGCTTGAGCTTCCTATGTTCGACTCGAACACCCAACTCAAGTTCATCAATAATAACTCATACCACTAAAGAGTTATTATTGAACTACCGCACCAATCACATATTACATTATGGGCTCCTTCTTATCATGAGTGCGTTAATCTCCCTGTGTTTAAGATATCGAATGTCCATTAATTAAATGAGTTACTGACAACTCACTTAATTAACATCTAGCTCCAAGAGTAGTACCACACAACTTCATTGTCAAGTCGGAACTAAGTCCACCTGTAGGGTTTACATGACAATCCTTATGAGCTCCTCAAGGGGACATCATCATCCTAATAAATAGGACATAGTTTCCTTCTATAATCAACAACACACTATATAAATAATATTATTTTCCAACTTATCAGGCCTATTGATTTAACCAATAAATCTCACCCTTTGATAAATTAAAGAAATAAATACTAAGTACATGTTCTTGTTATTATATCGGGATTAAGAGTACGAACATCCATAATAACAGAGGTTCTATTCTTTTATACAGTCGGTGTAAATGGAACAACCTCAAATGGTCCTACTCTATACATACATAGTGTACTAGTGTAATTTTATAGTCAAGATAAACTAGTACCAAATCACATTACAACAATTCCAATGGTTTGTCCCAATCCATCTTGGTTGTGAGCTTCCATTTATAATTTATTAGGAACTGATAACATTATCTTATGTGTGACACCACACACCATGTTATCTACAATATAAATTAAATAGGCAACTGCATTTAACTAAATGTAGACATTTGACCAATGTGATTTTCATTTCAAAATAAATGTTTATACAAAAAGCTAGGCTTTTAGTATACATTCTAGCAATCTCCCACTTATACTAAAAGACTATGCTGTCATTTATGCTGCCATACATCTAATCCCCATCCCCTCAACATGTCCATCAAAAGCTCTCAGCGGAAGGGCCTTAGTGAAAGGATCTTCCAGGTTATCTTCTGATGCAATCTTGGCAACAACAACTTCTCCTCGCTTTACGATGTCTCATATCAGGTGGTACTAGCGCTCAATGTGTTTACTTACCTTATGGGCTCGTGGTTCCTTCGAATTTGCTACTGCACCACTATTATCACAATAAATTATGATAATTTTAGGCAAACCAAGAATCACATCTAAGTCCATCAAGATGTTTCTGAGTCATACAGCTTCTTTGGCTGCCTTAGAGGCTGCCACATACTCAGCTTCCATGGTGGAGTCTGAAACGTATTTCTACTTAACACTCCTCCATGCTATGGCTCCACCTCCCAAAGTAAACATATACCCTGAGGTTGACTTACTATTGTCCCTATCTGATTGGAAGTCTGAATCTGTGTAACCCACAGGGAGAAAATCATCTGCATGGTAAACTAGCATATAATCTCTAGTCCTTTTCAGGTACTTCAATATATGCTTTACGGCAGTCCAATGTCCTTGTCCTGGATTACTTTGATATCTGCTAACCATGCCCACGGTAAAACAGATATCCGGTCTCGTACATAGCATCGCACACATTAGGCTTCCTACAGCCGAAGCATAAGGAACTGCCTTCATCTCCTCTATCTCCTTTGATGTTTTAGGACATATCTCTTTGAATAAAGGTACTCCATGCTGAAAAGGTAGAAAGCCTTTCTTGGAGTTTTGCATGCTAAAATGGGTTAGGATAGTATCGATGTATGAAACTTGGGATAAGCACAACATTCTTTTCTTGCGATCCCTTATTACTTTGATCCCAAAAATATGTCCACATTCTCCCAAGTCCTTCATATCAAATTGCTTGGACAACCATACCCTTACGTCTGACAACACTTTGACATTATTGTCAATGAGCAAAATATCATCTACGTATAGTACAAGAAATACCACCACGTTTCCGTCACTCTTCTTGTCTACACAAGACTCATCCGGACACTGAATAAATCCATAAGACTGGATCACTTCATTAAATCAGATATTCCAAGATCTCGAAGCTTGCTTCAGTCCATAGATAGACCAATTGAGCTTACATACAAGAAGTTCTTTGCCCTTCGCAATGAATCCCTCTGGTTGCTTCATATGGATATTTTTTTCAAGACTTCCATTAAGGAAAGTTGTCTTGACATCCATTTGTCAAATCTCATAATCCATATGAGCGGCAATAGATAAAAGAATCAGGATAGACTTAAGCATGGCTACCGGTGAAAAGGTTTCCTCATAATCGATTCTCTCTTTCTGAGTATACCCTTTTGGAACAAGTCTTGCTTTGAAGGTTTCCACCTTCCCGTCTATCCCTCTTTTTCTTTTGTAGACTCATTTACATCCAATGGCTTTTGTACCATTTGGTGGTTCTACAAGCTCCCAGACCTGATTAGAGTACATAGATTTTATTTCAGAGTTCATTGCACTTTGCCAAGATGCTGTATCTTTATCTTGGAGTGCTTCATCATCTGTCCAGGGATCAGGTTCATGTTCACCAGGGATTAAGTCCAAAAATTCTCCCAAAAACATGTATCTATCAGGTTGCCTAACAATCCTCCCACTACGATAAGACACTACTTATAATTGTGCATCATTTGTGACACGTGTTGCAGTTTCTTATGGTATCTCATCTTGTACCGTTGGTACTAAAGTAGGCGTGTCTTCTCTTATTTCCTCAAGAATAATTTTACTCATAGGCTTGTGGTTTATTACATAGTCCTTTTCTAAAAATCCGGCATTGGTGCAAATAATGACCTTCTGATCTTTAGGACTATAAAATAAATCACCTTTCATTCCTTAAGGATAACCCACAAACAAGTGAATTGTTGGTGCAGTAAGCATCCGACGATCGAACCTCAGTTTTGATAATGGCAAAGGGATTCAAAGTTAAGATTCCTTGTTATCTAACGTGGTTAAATAAGGTTTCAGGAAAGTCCTAACTACGGTTAGGCAGGGGAAAATCCTAAGGGGGAGTAACCTTAGGTCCTAGGGGGCGGTAACCCTAGGTGGAGGAAAACCCTAAGGGGCGGCAACCTTAGGTCCTAGGGGGCGGTAACCCTAGGTGGAGGAAAACCCTAAGGGGCGGCAACCTTAGGTCCTAGGGGGTGGTAACCCTAGGTGGAGGAAAACCCTAAGGGGCGGCAACCTTACGTCCTAGGGGGTGGTAACCCTAGGTGGAGAAAAATCCTAGGGGGCGGTAACCCTAGGTCCTAGGGGGTGGTAACCCTAGGCAGAAAGTCCAGTCGGTCTGGAGGACCGGACTGACATTAGGTAAATCTCCTCAGTGGAATAGGTGAGGACGCGTTCCCCGTAGAGGGAACAGTAGGCGTCGGGTCGACCTAGGGTTTCCGGTTGGAAACCCGAAGTCAGACTCGGACAGTCTGGAGACTGTCATTATCACTTCTATTATACTTTATGTGCTAACTTTGTGTTGCAGGGTATATTTGGAATTAATGTATCTTGCAGGGACCAAACTGCAAAGATTAACCTCGGATGAACAGTGTCCGAGGCACCTCCATGGAGCTTGGAGGCGCCTCGGGTGCAAAACCTGAGCTGGCTGCGAAGCAAGCTTCAAGGTGCCTTGGAGAGGTTGAAGGCGCCTTGAACAAGTTGCTAAAGACGCCTTGGAGAGGTTGAAGGCGCCTTGAACAAGATAAACTTCGACCAGGTCAGTTCTGATCCATGCGGGTGACGCAACCAGCCTGGAGGCGCCTTGGAGGGGTTTAAGGCGCCTTGAACACCCTTTAAAAGAGGGGTTCGAGCAGCAGCAATATACAAAGAATTTACAAGCTTTCCTTCTACTGTGTGCTGCTCAAGAGTCGATTCTAAAGTGTTGTTGCAGTCGCCGATGACCCGAAGCTTCATTTATTATTATTCTGTTGTCGGTATTATTTCAATTTCAGTTATACTTATTTCTACTTGTACTGATTCACGATATTTTAGTTGTTTCCCATGGAAAGCGATCAAGGATCGCGGGCCTTCGAGTAGGAGTCAATCTAGGCTCCGAACGAAGTAAACGACCGTGTTCTTCTGTGTTTGTTTCCTTTTTATTCCGCTGCTTTAATTACTCGACGAACGTTTTACGATTCCGATAATCGAACAAAATAGCCGCGAGCGCTATTCACCCCCCCCCTCTAGCGCATCTCGATCCAATACGAACTTCTGTACGTCATTCCAACTTATCAGCGTCTCCCTTCAGCACATGTGATGGACTACCCCAAATCTGAATATGTTTCAGACTAGGCTTACGCCCATTCCATAATTCTGTGGGAGTAGAGGTTACTGACTTAGAAGATACCAAGTTCAGAATGTATACTGTCGTTTCCAGAGCATATCCCCAAAATAAATTTGGTAATTCTGAATAACTCATCATTGATCTAATCATTTTCATAAGAGTCATATTCTTTCGTTCTACCACACCATTCTGTTGGGGTGTACCAGGTGCAGATAGTTGGGATTGAATCCCGACCTCTGATGAGTAACTCCTAAACTCTCCTAAGAGGTACTCACCACCACGATCAGACCATAGTGTCCTGATACCTTTACCATGACGTTTCTCCACATCATCCTTGTATTCTTTGAACTTATCAAAGCACTCAGATTTGCAGCGCATCAAGTAAATGTACCCGTATCTCGAATAGTCGTCTATAAAAAAGATAAAATATTTGAAACCACCTCTTGTCTAGATAGTCATAGGTCCACACAAATCAGAATAAACCAATTCCAACTCATCTTTGGCTCTATACCCCTTGGTCTTAAAAGGTCTCTTGGTCATTTTTCCTTCCAAGCAAGATTCGCAGGTTGAAAAATTTTCTACCACTAATGAACCCAAAGGTCCATCGGCTATTAGCCTTTGAATCCTACTCAAGTTAATATGAGCAAGCCTTAGATGCCAAAGATATGTTTGGTTTATTTCTAAAGATTGTTTTCTCTTATTAGAATTAGAAGATGTGTTATTAATTTTCATTTGTTGTATCGTGGGAGTTTTTGGATTTAGAGTATACAAATTACCAACCAACGTACCAGAACAGATAACTACCTTATTTTTCTTGACAACTACTTTATCATCAAAAGAAATTGAATATCCATCCATAAATAGTTTAGAAACTGAAATCAAGTTCTTTCTAAAATAGTTTAGAAACTGAAATTAAATTATTTACTAAAACTGGGTACATAATGACAATTTCTTAAAACCAAATTTCTATTCCTATTAAAAGATAAGTAGACATCTCCCACTGCAACAGCCGCCACCTTAGTAGCATTGCCCATATAGACGGTAATCTCTCCTTCAGATAGTCGTCAGGTTTCCTGGAACCCCTGCAAGAAATTGCAAACATGATTAGTGGCTCCCGTATCTACACACCAGGTGCTGGTAGATAACACCGCTAAACATGTTTCAACAACTAGAGTATGAGATATACCTTTATTGTCTGTTTCCTACGAGGACAGTCCGCCTTCTAATGTCCAGTCTGCTTGCAAATAAAGCACTTGCCCTTCAGCTTCTTTATTCCAGCTTTTTGTCCTGCACCTTGAGGTTTATTCACCTTCTTTGTTGATCCATTTTGTTTCTTCTTCTTCTTGCCTTTCGGCTTAGAAGTAGAACCATTTTCAGCATAGTGAATTTGAGAATGTTGATGAAACAACCCTTCGGTTGCCTGAAGTTATGTCAGAAGTTCCGCCAATGAATATATCCTTTTATTCATATTATAGTTCAGGCGAAAATGCTCAAAACTTCTGGGCAGCGTTTGGAGGATGATATTGACTTGGGTTTGCCCATCAATTTCTCCTCCAAGAACTTGTATTTCGTTTAAGTAAGCCATCATCTTGAGAATATGATCCCTCACGGGAGTCCCCTCAGTCATGGTGGCTGTCATCAGTTTTCTCATTGCCTCTTGCCTAGCAGCCCGATTCTGATGTCCGAAGAGTTCCTTGAGATTGTTCATTATATCATAGGCTGTTGGTAAGTCCTGATGCTAATGTTGCAATACATTTGACATCGAAGCCAAGATGTAACACCGCGCCATCTCATCAGCTTTTACCCATTTACTATGATATTGAATCTCCTCTGGGGTAGAATCATTGCTAAGTGTTTCTGGGCATTCCTCTGACAGTACAAACTTATAGCCCTTAGCAATTAAAATAATGTCCAGGTTTCTTTTCCAATCTATATAGTTGGGACCAGTAAGTCTGTTTTCTTTTAGAATAATGGCCAGTGGGTTGAAAGTCATCCTAAGAATCACAAAATAAATTTTGGTCAGAACTCTAAATTTAGAATAATATTGATTCCTCAAACAATACTATTTTAAATTAACCAACACCTTAAAACACCGTGAATTTTGTATGTCACGATAGTGTGGACGTATACAAATTCAACATTTGTAAAAGGAGGGTATATCCCATTAATTTTATTATCTTGTCAACCTAACTTTTTGACAAATAAAATTAATAGTTGGTTTCCTTCGGTCACACAAATAATAGCAGTGACTCCGATGGGGAGGATACTATTAGACGTGCCTAAGTGTATACCATTACTTGACACTAAGTCCATTAATAAGATTGTGCCCCTTCCGATGGGGAAGATCACACGCTCTTAATTAATTTCCTATAGTCATCCGAAATGGAAGTTTGGTCTAGTGATCCGTAAACAAACTCATCCGATATGGAGGAAGGCACTCAGAGCCAACGCGCAAGTTTGTTTGCATCACTTACAAACCAGTAATGGAGACCGTGGAATTCACTAAAACAAATCCCTCTCCCACTTAGTTATTTAAAGTGAGGAATTTTGATGATGCTAGCCTACTAAACATGTACACTAACATTCACACACAGCACAATATAAAAGCAATAAATAGAAAAACTAATTTTCAACTATTATGGCTTTTATCTATTGTTGTCCTCCGTGTGTCGTCATCCCTAGCTGCTGCCATCTTTGGCCACTGCCACCGGGCCTAGTTGTCGCATCCATCTTGCTCCTTGTTCCGCTGCGTCTCTGGTCCTTAAAAGGTTCCACGCCTTGCAAGATTCGATCCGCGACATAAATAGAATTTTACATTTTTCAATCCTATATTCCTCGAAGGAATGTACATGTGAACTAGATCGAACATAAAATAAAGATTTACATCCATCGATCCTATATTCCATAAACGGAATGTACATGTAACTAGATCAAAAAATAAAATACTAATAAAACTAAATACAGCTCCTGTTGTATTTTATAATACAATCATGCACACATAATAAATGCCTTTGACATGTCCAAGGGTCCAATCACACACATAATAACTATAAGCCACAAAGTTAGCACATCCTACAATTAACCTGCCTAAATTATGTATGACATGTGCATAATTAAACTAATACCAAATACACAGAGGCAAAACCCTAGGTCTGATACCAATTGTTGGTCGCTACTCGGAAAACCCAATGGCTCCACTGTACAAAAATTTTGTACGTGATCTGAACCTTTCCTAGCTACCATGTGTTTTTTTAAGTTAAACTCGTATCTCCTGCGGAACTTAACACGTTTGATTCCAAGTTTAACTTATATGTTCTTTTAGGTTTAGATTTAGATCTCCTGCAGAACTTAACACGTTTGATCCAAATCACCTAGGTTATAAATTCAATTAAATATTAGTTTCCAAAATTGGCTTCCAGTACTGCATAGCGAGGCACTTGGCCTTCTTGGATATGGGAGCAACCACCACCGACTAGACAAAGCCTTTTAAGGAAAGTTAATATTTAATTTCCTTATATAACTCTAGGTTAACTAAAAGGAACAATCAAATCACAAGGAAAAAAGAAAAAGAACACAACATCGAAATTAAATTCGAAAAACAAGAATCGAATGCCTCTTGTATTTGGTATTTATACAAAGAAAAATTAACTAGTATGATGCAGAAATTAAATACTAGTTATACCTCTTCCTTGTATGCTAAAATCCTTGAGATCTTCTGCCGTATCTCTCGCCTCCTCTTGGACGTCATGTGGGCGACGATCCTCCAAGACGAACACCACCTGGAGAGCTTCTCCTCCTTCTCTAGAATTCGACCACCACCACCAAAAAGGAGCAAAAGAGAGCAAAGGGAAGAGAGGGAGAGGGGTCGGCCACTTGATGATCTCCAACAACACAATATCAATTGTTATATTTTTCAAGGTCTCCCCTTCCCCCCTTTTTATATTAGTTTCCCAACGGAAAATTATGAAAAGAGTTTTATAAAAAATTAGACTCATTCCTATTTCCTTTTAATTTTTTTCTTTTTCTTTCCTTTTAATTAATCAATCCTAGATTGATTTATTAATTAAACAACTATTTGTTGATGTTTAATTATTTGACCGACCCCTTGCTTGGGCACCAAGCAAGGTGGCCGGCCACTTATTAAAAGCGAAAAAAGAAATTTTTTTTTATAAAATTTTAAAAGAAGAAAACTTCTAATAAAATTTTACAAACTCTTTTTTTTTCTAATGTGGATATTAAAAGGAAAGTTTTAAAATTTAAAACCAAGTTTTAAAATTTAAAACATCTCTAATAATATTTCTTTTTAAAATAAAGTTTTATAAATTTTACAACTCTCTTTTAAAACCTTGTGGCCTAATTTAAATTAGGAAAATTTTATAAATTTTTAAAATCTCTCTTTTTACAAATTGTAAATATCTGAGCAAATTTAAAAATTCAAAAACAACCTTCCTAATTTAAATATTGCGGTCGACCCCCTTGCCCAAGGCAAGGGCCGACCACTTCTAGAGAATATGTGGCCGGCCATTGCTTAGTCACCAAGCAATGAACCGGCTCCTTCTTGGACACCAAGAGAGGCTTTTCATTGGATGGACTTGAGGCTTTATTGAGGCTACAACAGGGACCTAGAGGAGAAATTGGTTTTGGCCTTCCGATGAGCTTGAGTATCCCGTGCTCGCCCCGAACACACAACTCAAGTTCATCGATAATAACTCATTCCACTAGAGAGTTATTACCGCACTACCGCACCAATCCCAAATTACATTATGGACTCCTTGTCATGAGTGTGTTAGTCTCCCTGTGTTTAAGATTACGAATGTCCACTAATTAAGTGAGTTACTGACAACTCATTTAATTAATATCTAGCTCCAAGAGTAGTACCACTCAACTTTATTGTCATGTTGGACTAGGTCCACCTGCAGGGTTTAACATGGCAGTGTCGTAACCATATCCGTAGATATCGCTACGGAACTAGACAGAACCACTGGAGCTGATCCTATGGGTGGTACTGCTGGTGGAACTACAGGGTAGACATAAGTACTAAAAGTACGGTGACCAGTACCGGGTAAGAAGTAACCGGTACTACCGGTGTGGGTGCCTAGTATATAGTAACCGACACAGGTATATGTAGAAATATCGAGTACGCAGTAACAGGCATGGCTAGAGAGGGTGTCGAGTATACTGCGAGTACTACTGATGGGGGAGGTGCCTGATATGCCGACGGTGGTACCACTGGTGGTACGGTCGAGGTAGGTACCTCTGAAGTCGGAACTATTGGGGTCTTATAATCCGACGTGCCTATAATATCCTGACGAGTCTGTCCCTGACGGACAGGCGCGACCTAGCAGATCTCTGCTGGAGACTCTGTCTCCGGAGAATCTATCGCCCTCTTACGTGTGCGACCACGTCTCGATATCGAAATGCATGTATGTGTCATATCTGTAAACAAAATGTTACCCAGATATCACTACAGGTATAAAAACTATGAAATTACCTGTTTTACCTATTTGTCGTCCGGAGATGTCCTGTCGCTGCTTACCCCCAAATAGAACCAATAAAACCTCGTAAAAATACCTCGGAATTCCGAAACGAGAAAATCGACGGAAATCCGGACAAATCTGAAAATACTGAGAAATGCTCACGAAAGTAAGCCTCGTAAATCCGAAACCTGACAAGTAGGTAACGCAAAATTTCGCTCTGATACCAAATAAATTGGTATCAGATAAACCTCGAAAATCTAAAATGAAGAGCAAGTATCGTGAGCCTGGCTCTGATACTAAATAAATTGGTATCAAATAAAAAGAAAATACAGAGCATCGTAACCCATGCTCTGATACCTAATAAATTGTCACGCCCCAGGTAGTCCCTGTCTAAAAATATTTCGACAGCATCTCCCCTGTACGGGTGACAATATGAAGCTCAGTATACATATATCTATACCTCGGCCACACTCGGCCGGAACAATACATACAAATAGTAAACAATCCACGCAGTTATATTCAACATTTCTACACAGATAAAATATGAACAATCCACGTAGTTATATAAAGAAAAGATGATATAGAAATCAACGAAGATATACGTACACATCCTACTCCACTACAACGAAGAAATGAAATCCACGAAGTAATGAAATATTCGCAGCGGAAAATAAAAGTAGTAAACCCAATGTGCGTCATAAAGTCCACAATACAAACCCACATCACAAGTATACATATAAAAGCGAATACAGAAAACGATATCTAGAAATCCTCGCGACCAAGGGGCTAGCGACTGGAATCTCTCCTGACGGCCTCAACCTGAAAAATAGTAACAACGGGGTGAGTTCAAAGAACTCAGCAGGTAATCCAATAGATATGTACAGCAACATATAACTACCAGCAACAATCCTATGGTATAGTACACTAAACCATAGAGCCTACAGTACAGTCTCCTAACAGTACAACCTACGGTACGGTCTCCTAACAGTATAACAGATATGCATAGCTGAAATAAACTGTAATAACCAGCAAAAGGCATAAAGTACAGTCTATAGCAAGAATAATAAGAAAATGCATAACTGAAATAAACTGTTCTCACCTGCGAGGCTTGGGCAACTGACTGTCAACATACAGAGATAAAAATAGTCAGAGCAAAAGCATGTATCCTGTATGCATGTCAATCATATGCAATCACCAAAATGCATCAATCATAATGAATGCAATCCGTGCATATGATGCAATATGACATGGTCACCACTGTCAACCAGTCAACCATCTCACACACAATGGTGAGACCAAGTGGGTAGGGCTGTGACACCGTGCACTCTGCCATCACTGCCCCTGAAGAGTGACCGAGTGGACGGGATGCTGTCGGAGTACACCTATCCTCCTACCTCAGACATAGTGAGGGAGCGCAATGCTCTCATCTCCCGGTACACAATGACGGGGAGGGACCCCTGTCTGCTACCACGCTGCAGTCACACTACCCATGAGCAGACCAGCGGATCACTACAGAGCAACCTACCATACACACCCTAAGTGTTGTGCCACTACCCATGCAATGGTCACGTGTGTAGAGGTCCATGTAGCCGACCGACGAGCTCAACAACAATGGAGTCGTCAATCGCCCAGCATGCAATCATGCGATATGGTGCGTGCGGCTACAGTATGTCATACCTGAACATAGCCTCCTCCATATATGTGTGTGCCCAAAAGGTAAATGCATATATATAAACATGATATAAACACCATAAATCCAAAGACATCACATATACAATGATGTAAGTATCATGAATCCAAGAGCATGTATCACACATGTAAAGCAACTAATCCAGTAGAGTAGAGCACTATAGATATGCACCTCTATGAACATATATACACATGGCAAGAGATAAAATATCCAATCCTGAAGTAAAGCAACTAGCAGATGAAGCATGTGATAGGTATCAACTAGCTAAAACCAGGGGAAGTACTAAAACTACCAATCATTAGTAACCGCCTACAAGTATCGAATAAACTATAACCAAGGAAGTGATAAATCTACCCATCACTAGTAATTATATATAAAGTGCACATATCATAAGACAGTATCAAAAGATAAGTCAAAGGGTACCCGCCTCAAATAGAAGGTACAATCCAATCCTAATCCAATGTCAACTTCGAGATGCCCGTCTCGAATCAGAATCCTGCGTCAACAAACACATGTACATTTTATTTAGCTAAATTCAAATGAAATAGCTAAATAAAATTCCTAAAACTAAATTTGGGCAAAACCCTAATCAACTTCAATCACAACCTACCTAATTAATCTAACGGTCAATTAGGGTTAGTTACCTAATCCCTAATCACCAATTAGATTAGAAATCTAAACTTAGATTAAATCCAATAGTTGACTAGGGTTAATTGCCTTAACCCTAATCATTCTATTAATTTAATCTAAGTAAATAAATCTGATTACAATCAGCCACTAATTACAACCTCTAGTCAACCCTACATATGATATATCAAAAGCCCTACTCATACCTCAATTTCCAGCAACTGTTGATGCTGGAACTAGAGGAGCTACCGGTTGTGGGTGCTGCCGGACCAACAATAAGCAACCTCACAGAACACTGCTGGAAACCAAGCTGCCACAGAACCCAATTCCAGATCCACCGCAGGAGCACATAACCTCACTGATGGATCAGTCGGATCAAGCAATGAATCAAGCAAGAAGATCACAGATCCAAACACCAACCGAATTAACAACCTAACCTTACCTCAATCGGTTGTCTCCAAAAGAAATTGCCCAATCCGTGACCTAAATCAACCTCAAGAAGAGGAGGATCAAGAACAGAGGAGGATCAGTCTATAGAGAAGAAGGTCTAAGCCCTAAAACAGCTATCCGATGCTTCCTCTAATCCAACAAGAAGAATCAATGAAGAACATCACCCAATCAATCGAAATCTGGTAACACCTTACCTTAAGGATCGTTGCTAGGGCACGGCTCTGTTGTCGCGACGTCTGATCGGAGCCAACCGAAGAGACCTAGGGCACAGTTGCACAAGGAGAAAGGGCTCGGGTGAAGCCAGCCCCTCTCTCGGAACTCCGGAAGAAAACCCTCACCGGCGATCGAGTGGATCTCGCTCGATCCAGTGGCGTTGGCAGGTAGGCATGAGAAGACACGATGTTGTGAAGCGACCCAGAGAGGAAGACACCGGTCGGACCTGAGCTCAATGGGCGTCGATGCCGGTGGAGAAAGATCGCCGGAGCTGGAGCCTGGCTTCCGTCGGCGTTGCTTGTCCGCGAGAGAACAGAGAGAGGAAGAGGGGAGATCGGGGAAGTGAGGAGGGAGAAGTTGGGATCGACAATAGGTTTAGGAAAAGAATAAGAAAAAGAAAAGTATTTATATTTAAAACTTTTCCTCACTTAAACGGGTATCCCATGTAACGACCCGCCTCCTACTGACTAGGCTGTGAGACCGATCGCTACATTATGCTGTGCTAAACTATTCCCTGACCATCACTAAAACATGATGCGGAAGCTGTGCTAACTAAAATTTTACTCAACTACTAACATTTCTTGGTTCTATACATACTAAGGTAGGTAAACTAACTATTCATGACATGTTTTACCTTCCCCATGGTCAAGGAACTGAACTTAGACATTTTCCCGCTGATATCAGACCTCCCAATCGATCCATTGATCGATTGAAACGCCGGATCGATCCAGTGATCGATCCAGCACGCTACTGTGCTCGGGCAATAATTTGGATCGATCGGCTGATCGATCCAGGCTGGTCAATCGATCCAGGGATCGATCCCAGAGCTCTCTGTTAGCGACGGAAATGGCTGGATCGATCGGCTGATCGATCCAGAAGCCTATTGTTCGCGGACAGATTGCCCGATCGATCAGTTGATCGATTGGGAACCCCCAATCGATCCACCGATCGATTGGAGTTTCTGATTTTGCAGTTAAGCTCTGATTTCAGCACTGTTTCGTGCCTCAATTACCCCTACAAGTGCCAAAAGAATTGGAAAACATTCTAATAACATTTAAATGACATTCTAAGCATGATTACTAACAATCTAAATAGGTCTTTCATATTTCATGCATCAAACAACTAGAAATGCAGAAATTAACATGATTTAAGGCTAAAGTATTAGTTTGCTAGCTTCTCCAAGATCTCTACTCCAGGTTCCTTCCACACACATCTTTGTCACTGCATTGACCTCCAGCCTCCGCTAGTCCATCTTTCCTTTACCTTTATCTGCAGTATAAGGAAAATAGTATCTGTAAGCTAAAAAGCTTAGTAAGAAACCATCTACCTCACTAAAACATGCAACGATCCAAACATGCTTTTAAAGAATGCTATTTGAAAACATGTACTGGCATGGCATACTATGGTTGCAAGCATAACTGAAATAACTGAACATGTAAACTGAAGCATGGCATAACAACTAATCATATGAATCAATAAAGATAAACTGAACTGAATATATAATAAGCTAAACTGATACTGAATTCAAACTCAACTAACATAACTAATTCTGAGTTTTGAAAACTAATTCATAATAAGTGAAAGTACATAATCATGCTGTTTGGGCCCGGCAACTGTACTTGCTGTGCGCGCATCCCTAACTAGACCCGGTTTTGCAAGTCCCGAATTTAGTAGGGTTAACTAGGTTATCTAAACCTAGGGACGATTGTGGGAGTCCAACCCAATGGATATCTGATCCAGTACAGTGCCACTGAAAATAAAATACTGAATATAGCTAATTATTTTAACTTGTTGTTTTTAGGTTATCTGAACCTAGAGTTAGGTTATCTGAACCTAGAGGCGACTGTGGGAGCCCACCCATTGGACCGTAGTCCCATAAAACTGAACTAAACTAATGTGTTATCTTAAATGCTCCTAATGCATTTAACTGAGCTATTAAACATAACTGAGGTGGTATTTAGCTACACTAACATTTTACCGAACACTTGGTGTGCTCCAACTCTCTCCTCTAATAGGGGGAACACCTCTAGGCACCCGACAACGTCTAGAACCTCCAACTAAAGGAGAACAATGTGTCCGGCCCATCTAGAGGTGCTTAACTAGACCCCTAATCCTCGAGGTGGGTTTAAACACACCCTATGTGCCGAAAAACCTGCATATAGCTAAAACCAAAAGTATGCAATCAAACGAAAGCTACTTATACTGCAGGTGAGGGGTTCCTTACCTTGTGTGGTAGATTTCTTACAAATCTAATCGCTAGAAATTCTGGTGGAGACAACTTCTCGACGATTCGCTCGCGTCCACGTGCTCTACTCGCGGAGAGGAACGTCCTTATGCTGAAATCGTCGCCGGAAGATGTCCTTAGGGCCCTAGGGAGAGAACCCTAGGTCTTCCCTTGTTGTGGCGCCGAGAGAAGGAGAGGGGAGAGGTGGCATCGGTGAGTTAGGGTGAGGAGAAGAAAGTTGCCGAACCAAGTTTTTTTAAAAAATAAACCAAACCCCAACTTAAATTTCCTATTTATACTAAGTAATTAATTCGGCCAAACCAATTATAAATATAATTGATTCCCTTTCCTTTCAGCACGGCCCTGCTGGGTTCACCGATTACTAAGGTTAACTAAAGGTTTAGCAGACCCGAGAGGTTCCGGGTTCGATTCCCGCTTAAGGCTTTTTATTCTTTTAATTATTTTTGCTACTTCCACTACTCGGAAAATTCTGGAAAAATATCTAAAAATTCCAGAAAATAATAGAATATTTCTAAAAATGATTTGAGAATTTTCGGGCGTTACAATCCCCCACACCTTATAAAAAGTTCGTCCCCGAACTTAGAACAATTCTGGGTACTTCTGTCTCATGCTGGCTTCTGTCTCCCAAGTTGCCTCTTCTGCTGTGTGACTGTGCCATATGACTTTGACTAATGGTACTTCCTTGTTCCGCAATTTCTTAACTGCTCGGTCTATTATCTGAATAGGCCGACTATCATAGCTAAGGTCTTCGCGGATCTGTACCGACTGGGGCTCAATCACCTGGGTGGCATCTGGGGTATGCTTCTTTAGCATAGAGACATGAAATACGTTGTGGACAGCTGACATTTCCTGGGGTAGCTCTAGCTCATATGCTACCTTGCCCACTCTTCTGCTGATAAGGTATGGTCCCACATATCTGGGACT
This sequence comes from Zingiber officinale, assembly GCF_018446385.1. Taxonomy (NCBI): domain Eukaryota; kingdom Viridiplantae; phylum Streptophyta; class Magnoliopsida; order Zingiberales; family Zingiberaceae; genus Zingiber; species Zingiber officinale. The sequence goes on from NC_055993.1 coordinate 93,297,198, forward strand.
AAACTTGCCCTTCTTCCCAAAGCGCATCACTCCCTTCATGGGAGCTACTCTAAGGAACACTGTATCCCCGACTGAAAACTCTAAGGGTCTGCGCCGTGTATCAGCATAGCTTTTCTGGCGGCTCTGAGTTGTCTCTATCCTCTGACGGATCTGCTATATAGCTGCTGTGGTATCTGCTACTAAATCTGTCCAAAGTTCTAGTTCTTTCTATTCACCACTCTCATACCAGCAGATTGGAGATCTACACCTCCGCCCATAGAGAGCCTCATAAGGTGCCATGCCGATAGTGGCCTGATAGCTGTTATTGTATGCAAACTCTGCTAAACTCAGATATTTGCACCAACTTCCCTTGAAGTCTAGGGCACACGCTCGGAGCATATCTTCGAGTACCTGATTTACTCGCTCCGTCTGACCATCTGTCTGAGGATGGAATGCTATGCTGAACTTTAACTTAGTACCCAACGCTGACTGTACACACTCCCAGAAATGTGATGTGAATCTGCTGTCTCTGTCTGAAATGATGGTTCGTGGAACTCCATGCAGTCTGACAATCTCCTGGAGATACAACTGAGCTAGCTTCTCCATGGAGTAGGATATCTTGATAGCTAAGAAGTGGGCTGATTTAGTCAACCTGTCGACTATTACCCAGATGGCGTCAAAACCATTCGTGGTTCTGGGTAGTCCCACTATGAAATCCATAGAGATATCCTCCCACTTCCATTCTGGAATCTGTATAGGCTGCAGAACTCCTCCTGGTCGCTGATGTTTTGCCTTTACCCTCTGACAGGTGAGGTAGATGCTAACATATCTGGCGATGTCTCGCTTCATCCCGGGCCACCAAAAATGTTTCTTCAGGTCTTGATACATTTTAGTGGAACCTGGATGCATCGCATAGGGAGTCTTGTGAGTCTCATCTAAAATCTGTCTCCGTAGCTCCTCCTGATCTGGAACACAGAGTCTGTCACCAAAATACAACACCCCGCTATCGGACACTCTGAATTCTCTACTTTCTGATGCTGCTAGCCCTTGCTTGATTTTCTGAATTTCAGGATCCTGCTCCTGAGCTGATTGAATACCACCAAGCAAGGTAGACTCTAAGGTCATAGTAGAGAGCTGTCCAACGATGAGTTCAAGACCGAAATCTACGATCTCCTTCTATAGGGGCGGTGACATGGCTATAAGAGATAATAAGGTAGCACTGGATTTTCTGCTAAGTGCGTCGGCTACCTTATTGGCTTTCCCTGGATGGTAGAGGATGTCTATATTGTAGTCTTTAACCAGCTCAAGCCATCGGCGCTGTCGCATATTCAGATCCTTCTGAGTGAAGAAGTACTTCAGACTCTGATGATCTGTATACACTCTGCACTGAGCTCCATATAAGTAATGTCTCCAAATTTTGAGAGCGAACACTACTGCTGCAAGCTCAAGGTCATGAGTAGGGTAATTCTTCTCATAATCCTTGAGTTGTCTGGAGGCATAGGCGATCACCTTGCCGTTTTGCATCAGTACTGCTCCTAGTCCCAACTTAGAGGCATCACTATAGATGTCAAAGCTGTTGGTGTTGTCTGGTAGAGCCAAAATGGGAGCACCGGTCAATCTCCTTTTAGCTCATTGAATTCTCACGATCCTCACCGAAATTTCTGTTCTTTCGGTAAGAGTGGGGAGGCTATCCTGGAGAAGTCCTCTACAAACTTCCTGTAATATCCTGCTAATCCCAGAAAGCTCCTGATTTCGCTGGCGTTCCTAGGTCTCTTCCAGTTACTTACTGCTTCTATCTTGCTGGGATCTACCATAATACCATCCCTTGAGATGATGTGACCCAGGAAGGACACCTGATCTAGCCAAAATTCACATTTCGTGAACTTGGCGTATAGCTGATTCTGCTGAAGGGTCTGCAATACTAGTTTCAGGTGCTCTGAGTGTTCTTCCTGAGTTCCTGAGTAGATAAGGATGTCATCGATAAACACAATAACAAACTTATCTAAATATTCCCTGAATACTCTGTTCATGAGATCCATGAATGTAGCTGGAGCATTGGTCATGCCAAAGGGCATGACTACGAACTCGTAGTGTCCGTATCTGGTTCTGAATGTTGTCTTGGGTATATCCCCTTCTTTAACATTCACCTGATGATAACCTGTTCTGAGATCTATCTTAGAGAACACTACTGCTCCCTTCAGCTGGTCGAACAAGTCATCGATTCTGGGAAGGGGATACCGGTTCTTGATCGTGACTTGGTTCAGTGATCTGTAGTCTATGCACAGTCGCATGCTTCCATCCTTCTTCTTCACGAACAATACAGGCGCTCCCCATGGTGAGTGACTCGGGCGTATGAAACCCTTGTCAAGCAGCTCATGTAGTTGCTCCTGAAGTTCCTTCAGTTCTGCTGGAGCCATGCGGTAAGGCGCTTTGGAGATAGGATTTGTACCGGGGATGAGCTCTATCTCAAAGTCAATCTCCCTGTCTGGTGCTAAGCTTGGTAACTCTTCAGGGAAGACTGCTGGGTAGTCACATACGACTCGAACCTCTGCTAACTGTTGGTTCTTGTCCTGGCTGGCGTTGACTACGTGTGCTAGAAATCCTGTACATCCTGAATCCAGTAGCTTCTGTGCTTTCATAGCTGAGAGAAACTTATTGGCCTTTCTCTTTGGTTCTCCGCTGTATTCAAATTGCACTGCCGCTTCAGGTTGGAAGATGACTTTCCATTTATGGCACTCGATGGAGGCACCGTACTTGATCAAGAAATCCATCTCGAAGATGACATCGTAGTCAGTCATATTTAGCACTATCAGATCACAAAAGAGTTCTCTGTCTGCTATAATGACCGGCACTGCCCTGAGCCAGTGCGTGGATGCCATGATCTCTCCTGAAGGTAGTGCCATCAAAAACTGACCACTGAGTACCTCTGAGGGTATTTCTAATTTTTCGGAGAACAACCTGGCTATATATGAATGGGTTGCCCCAGTATCAAATAGAACAGTAGCACTATACTGTAAAATGCTAATCCGACCTGTGACAACCGTCGAGGCATTGGCTACGTCCTCTCTGGTGAGTGCGTAGATCCTCGCATTCGCCATCGCCGGAGGGGCTTCTAATCTGCCCTGGCTGACAAGTGGACCTTCTAGAGCGGCCTGCATCTGATATAACTGAGCTGGCTGGCCTGCATACTGAATTTGCTGTGGCGGAGGAAGACCGGTCTTGTTCGAGCACTGCTTGGCCATGTGCCCTTCTTGTCCACATTCAAAGCATCCTCGTGTGCCCTTGCGACAAACCCCTGGGTGGAATTTACCACAAGTAGCACACTTTGGATAACTGGGTCTCTTGCTAGATGATCCTCCTTTTGGGTCACTCCCTGATTTGCGCTTGCTGTTGGAGTTCCCTTTCCAGTTAGAGCTGTGGCCTTGCTGTTTTTGAGTGTGAGAGTTTCCTTGGCCTTTGGATTCTGTGGAGACTTACTTCTGCTGCTTTATGCTGTTCTGGTAATGCTCTGTGGTCAAGGCACTGCTCACTAATTCCTCTGTGGTTTGTGACCTATGTATGCCACCAGCCACGTTCACTGCTATCTCTGGCCTCAGCATCTTGAGCATCAACCGGATTCGTTCCTTCTCTGTGCTAACTAGCTCTGGGTATAGACGAGCCAACCTGTTGAATTTCTTCACGGCTTCCTCAACTGAAAGGTTGCCCTGACGAAACTCAGTGAACTCGTCGTAGTGGCGGTTTGTAACCCGTACGTGGAAGAACTCCTCGAAGAATTCCTTCTCGAAGTCAGCCCATAACATCTGGTTCACTGGGCGCTTTGTTCTGATCCTTTCCCACCACATGCGTGCGTCTCCTATCAGGCAGAAGGAGGCACACTTCACCTTCTCGTGTTCTGGCCAGTCCAGAAGCTCCACCGTGCTCTCCAGTGTTTTGAACCAGGCTTGTGCATCCCATGGTTCACTTTCTTGGCTCAGCTGCTGGGACTGCTAGGTGCTGGTACTGGTGCTGGTGTTGGCGCTGTAGGCTGAGCTGGTGGAACCTCTAAGACTACTGGAGTCGTCAAATTCGGTTCCGGGGTGACTGTGGGGGTATTCTACTGATTAGCCTTTAAGGTGGCTATTTCCTGATGCTGTAACTGAGCCACTAATGCTGTAAGGTCTGGAGGAGGCACTGAACTGCCTGCCTCTTGCTGGGGCTCAGTAGCTAGTGCCCTTCTAGCTGGGCGTCCTCGTGCCATTTCTAAAGACATAGAGAACATAATATAACTAATGTACTCACAGTTATATAACTACTGATATCATGTTTAAAAACTATCATATACCAACAAACAGTAGGCATATAAACATGAACTGTAATAACAAAACAAGGAGCATAAATAAAGTAAAGGTATTCTTACTTGGAAGCTGTAGCTCAATGCTGATGTGTGTGTAGGAAGTATGGAACACTGCTCTGATACCACTCTGTAACGACCCGCCTCCTACTGACTAGGCTGTGAGACCGATCGCTACATTATGCTGTGCTAAACTATTCCCTGACCATCACTAAAACATGATGCGGAAGCTGTGCTAACTAAAATTTTACTCAACTACTAACATTTCTTGGTTCTATACATACTAAGGTAGGTAAACTAACTATTCATGAAATGTTTTACCTTCCCCTTGGTCAAGGAACTGAACTTAGACATTTTCTCGCTGATATCAGACCTCCCAATCGATCCATTGATCGATTGGAACGTCGGATCGATCCAGTGATCGATCCAGCACGCTACTGTGCTCGGGCAATAATTTGGATCGATCCAGGCTGGTCAATCGATCCAGGGATCGATCCCAGAGCTCTCTGTTCGCAACGGAAATGGCTGGATCGATCGGCTGATCGATCCAGAAGCCTATTGTTCGCGGACAAATTGCCCGATCGATCAGTTGATCGATTGGGAACCCCCAATCGATCCACCGATCGATTGGAGTTTCTGATTTTGCAATTAAGCTCTGATTTCAGCACTGTTTCGTACCTCAATCACCCCTACAAGTTCTAAAACAATTGGAAAACATTCTAATAACATTTAAATGACATTCTAAGCATGATTACTAACAATCTAAATATGTCTTTCATATTCCATGCATCAAACAACTAGAAATGCAGAAATTAACATGATTTAAGGCTAAAGTATTAGTTTGCTAGCTTCTCCAAGATCTCTACTCCAGGTTCCTTCCACACACATCTTTGTCACTGCATTGACCTCCAGCCTCCGCTAGTCCATCTTTCCTTTACCTTTATCTGCAGTATAAGGAAAATAGTATCTGTAAGCTAAAAAGCTTAGTAAGAAACCATCTACCTCACTAAAACATGCAACGATGCAAACATGCTTTTAAAGAATGCTATTTGAAAACATGTACTGGCATGGCATACTATGGTTGCAAGCATAACTGAAATAACTGAACATGTAAACTGAAGCATGGCATAGCAACTAATCATATGAATCAATAAAGATAAACTGAACTGAACATATAATAAGCTAAACTGATACTGAATTCAAACTCAACTAACATAACTAATTCTGAGTTTTGAAAACTAATTCATAATAAGTGAAAGTACATAATCATGCTGTTTGGGCCCGGCAACTATACTTGCTGTGCGCGCATCCCTAACTAGACCCGGGTTTGCAAGTCCCGAATTTAGTAAGGTTAACTAGGTTATCTAAACCAAGGGACGACTGTGGGAGTCCAACCCAATGGATATCTGATCCAGTACAGTGCCACTGAAAATAAAATACTGAATATAGTTAACTGTTTTAACTTGCTGTTTCTAGGTTATCTGAACCTAGAGTTAGGTTATCTGAACCTAGAGGCGACTGTGGGAGCCCACCCATTGGACCGTAGTCCCATAAAACTGAACTAAACTAATGTGCTGTCTTAAATGCTCCTAATGCATTTAACTGAGCTATTAAACATAACTGAGGTGGTATTTAGCTACACTAACATTTTACCGAACACTTGGTGTGCTCCAACTCTCTCCTCTAATAAGGAGAATACCTCTAGGCACCCGACAACGTCTAGAACCTCCAACTAAAGGAGAACAACGTGTCCGACCCGTCTAGAGGTGCTCAACTAGACCTCTAATCCTCGAGGAGGGTTTAAACACACCCTATGTGCCGAAAAACCTGCATATAGCTAAAACCAAAAGTATGCAATCAAACGAAAGCTACTTATACTGCAGGTGAGGGGTTCCTTACCTTGTGTGGTAGATTTCTTACAAATCTAATCGCTAGAAATTCTGGTGGAGACGACTTCTCGACGATTCGCTCGCGTCCACGTGTTCTACTCGAGGAGAGGAACGCCCTTATGCTGAAATCGTCGCCGGAAGATGTCCTTGGGGCCCTAGGGAGAGAACCCTAGGTCTTCCCTTGTTGTGGCGCCGAGAGAAGGAGAGGGGAGAGGTGGCGTCGGTGAGTTAGGGTGAGGAGAAGAAAGTTGCCGAACCAAGTTTTTTTTTAAAATAAACCAAACCCCAACTTAAATTTCCTATTTATACTAAGTAATTAATTCGGCCAAACCAATTATAAATATAATTGATTCCCTTTCCTTTCAACACGGCCCTGCTGGGTTCACCGGTTACTAAGGTTAACTAAAGGTTTAGCGGACCCGAGAGGTTCCAGGTTCGATTCCCGCTTAAGGATTTTTATTCTTTTAATTATTTTTGCTACTTCCACTACTCGGAAAATTCCGGAAAAATATCTAAAAATTCCAGAAAATAATAGAATATCTCTAAAAATTATTTGAGAATTTTCGGGCGTTACATCCCAACTAGGCTTAATCTGTAACACCCCAAATTTCATGATTTAGAGTTCTAAAAGACCTTATTAAAATCTAGAAATGTTTTAGAAAAATTCTAGAGATTTTTAGGAATTTATAGAGTATTTTTATGCAATTTTTGGAGTTCGTTTGGTATTTTTACCAAGAGGAAGAAGTTTAAAAAAAGAAAAAAAGAAAAATGTTGAAGCTGGGTTTTGAACCCAAGACCTCGGGCTTGACTCGAGTCTTAACCGGACTCAGACAACCAGCTGATCCACAGTTGTTTTATTATAATTTAAGGGAATTAAATATAGTTAAGCGATCTTAAGAAACGAAATAAAATTACCGTTTAAAAAGGAGCCGAGGGCGGCTCGAACCCGAGACCTTCGGGAATCCGACTTTCCAGCGGACCAAGCGAGCATGCTAATGTTTCGTGAACAAATCAATCACGAATTGGTCTTAAGCCATAACCCTAGGTTATAAAAGGATAGGTAAGAGAGGGGTTAAGTTATTTTTGTTTTCTCTCTTTTCCTCTTCTCCTCTCTCGCGTCGGCGACTCCTCTTGGGCGAAAAACGCAGCCGAGCTTTAGGGCGTCTTCGGTGGCCGGCCAAAGGCTCATTCAAAGGCTTCTTCATCTCCTTGCGTTCCTCTCGTCGAGGAGGAGCCGTGAGCACAAGAAGGGACCGAAAGCTCGAGTTCTCCGAAGCCCTAGAATTGTTCTCGCCGGTTGTAAGTCCAAGGAACCGAGGTAAGTCGCTTACTCACCTGCGGTAGGATAGCTTCGAAGTTTCAATCTTGTTCCTTTTCTTGTTCCCGAAGCTTTGGATGAAACCTAGGGCTGTGTTTTACGATTTGAACGGTGAAGCTTTGGTTCCTTAAGGTTTGCAATCGTTGGATGGTTTTGAATTGGGTTTTTCGATTTAGCAGTGGTTTTGCGGTCATACCTATAGTTGATGTAAGAATTCAGCGGTGGTTTCTATTCCCGGTGATGGTAAGAAATCCTTGATTTTTACAGCAGTAAGATTGGGAGGTGGTATTTTTTCGTATTAAATGCTATTTCATTACTTCCTCAACATGTTTTGTGGTATAAGCACTGTTTAGATTTGGGTAGTTCAAGTTCTCTATGCTAATTCTAATACCTGTGAGCTATTCTCTAGTATTACTAGGCAAGAGATGAATTCTTCTTCAGTAGCTCATTGACTTTATGCATGAAATTGGTTATAGGAAATGAATGAAGTTCTTTTGCTACCATGGAAACTTACCAATTGGTACCACCTGAACCAAGTCTCTGATAGCTTAAAATTGATAAGAACAATTTTTATAGATTTTGTTTTTGTTTAGAGCCTTAGTTACTGCTGTGAACTTACATTAACCCTTGCGAATTCCGTTGGTTATTCCAGTAAGCGCGAAGTTTCATTTTTTTCCCTTAGCTGCAGTTTGGTGTCCCTTCTTTTGTGACTGCCGTGAGCAGGATAGTCCTTGTTCACGTTCCAGATTTTGATATAAATGCATATATGTGTCCATTTGCTTCTAATGGTTCTTTTAATTGTAGCATACAGTTAGTTTTCCTTGCTATTTTAATAAGCATGAGCAGTCATGTATTTATAGTGCAGATTTTCTTTACAAGTATTGTACGCAGATTTTCATTAGTATTGCTTGTAGAATTTGATAAGTATTGCATGCAGATTTTTATTTGTTTAGTATTTCAGAATCTGTTTAGTAAAGTATGCAGATTTATGTTAGCTTAATATGCAGAATTGTTTTCCTTTGTTTTAAATATGTTGTAGCATGTTTGGAGAAGTTAGATATGCTTTCTTTTGATTTGTCTCTGATATAGCATGCTTATAGAAGTCAGATTTTCTTTCCTTTGATTTAATTCTGTTGTAGCATGCCTATATTCTTTTTAAGAGTTTAAGAAAAATATAAGAAAGATAAAGAAAAGAAAGAAGAAGGCCAAGGCCTTAAGTAGATCCCAAAGCTAAGACTTTAGGGATTTTCGCACACAAGGTGCTAAAGAAAATGCCGAGGCATTATATAGAAGTATTAAAAGATAACAAGTATTTTACTTTTATCAGTGGCACTGTACTGGACTCTCTGTCCTTGGGTTGGGCTCCCATAGTCGTCCCTAGGTTTAGATAACCTAGTAGTAACGGCTCGGTCGACGGTCGATGACCATAGGGTCGCCAAATGGGCCGCCGAATGGGTCGGGTCGTTACAAAAGTAAAAGCACAGTTGCCGGGCCCAAGAAGAAGTTGATTATTATTTTGAAGTATTATAAGTATAAGTTTTTGAAAGTTTTACATAAGTATAAAGTATTAAAGAATAAGTCTTTAAACAAGTGGAATAAGATTCAGAAGGTGTTTAGAATTCAGTAAGTTTAGTTCTTTATGCTAGCATGATTGTATAGATTTACTTTACATGTTTAGCCTTTCAGTATGTTTCTTTCACTAGTAGATGAGCATGAGTAGTTTTCCTTTTGAGCATTCAGTTTTAGATTTCAGTATATCCTCATGCATATCGAGATTTTGTGAGTTAGATAGCGCTTACTAAGCAAATTTTGCTTATAGACTACACTTCCTCTTACTGCAGATACAGGAAAGGAAAAGATATAGAAAGGAAGGCGACAAGGTGGCGCGGATGGTGTGTGATGCCAGGACTATGGAAGCCTTCGGACTTAGTTTAAGAATTTATTAAGATTGTCATTTGTTAAGAATGTATTAGATGAGTCATTTAGTCTTCCGCTGTTAGTTAATTGTATGTTTTATTTTGTTTCCGCTATTCATTACTTGCATGATTTGATTTCATTAAACTGCGTGGTGATGTTATTCCTTTTGTATGTTTGATATGTGTTCCAGCCGCCTGTGGCTGTGTATATTATGTTATGTATGTCAGTTTAAGGTCACCGGTACAGGGGAGACTCTGTCAAAATTTTTCGGTAGGGTTTCAATGTGGTTTTTAATCACACCAGTTAAGTAGAGTTAGTAGTTAAGTAACGGTCATCCTTAGAGAGTAGTAGTAGTAAGAAGGGTGGTTGTTACATAATCCATACCCGAAATTAATCCCCTCAAAATATGTCATACGAGCTCCGAAAAATTCCTAGAAAATTTCTAAAAATTCCGGAAAAATTCTATAAGGCTATTTTCCAAATAACCTTATTTATTTAAATTTTTCCGAGATCTCACACCCTTTGATAAGTCAACGAAATAAATATTAAATATACATGCTTGTTATTATATTAGGATTAAGAGCACACACTTCCATAATAACTAGGGTCTAGTTCTTTTACTAATTCAGTACAAAAAGAACTTACATAAATGATCCTACTCAATACACTTAAAGTGTATCAGTGTAATTTATTAGTCAAGATAAACTAATACTTAATTACACTACGTCTATTCTGATGATTTGTTCCTTTCCATCTTAGTCGTGAGCAACTGTTTATAATTTATAGAGAACCGACAACATGATCTTCTAAGTGTGACTCCACACTCCATGTTATCTACTATATAAATTAATTGAACAATTACATTTAACAAATAAATGTAAACATTTGACCAATGTGATTCTTTATTTCAAAATAAATGTGTACAAAAGCTAAACTTTTAAGTATACACTCCAACAATGGCTTCGACCTGGTGCATTTGGCCAAGTGGAACTGACTGAAACTACCCTTAAATGGATCCTAACTAGTTAGACCAAGGTTTAGTATTAAGTTCAATGGGTAGGACTATTTGGAAAACCTCGAAGACATGGTTACTTTAATGAGTTCCTTGTGACTCACCATAGCCCAGAAGTTTAACCAAAGAATGCTTACTTGTTGAACCCAAAGCTAAAGTTGAATCTAACACAAAGTTAAACCAAATCCTTAAATTGAACCTCAATTCATCTCACAACAATTATAGGATTCCTTAATTGAAAACATAGATCGGATGAGATGACTAAGGAATTTAAAATTCAAATTCAAAATTAAACTCATAACAATAATTAATTCAAATTCTATAATCAATTAATCAATTTTAAAAGAAAACTTATTTAAAAATATATTTTAAAAATCCTTTTAAAAATCCTTTTAAAAATTATTTTAAAAATCCTTTTAAAAAAAATTCTTATTAAAAATCTTCTCAAAATATTTCAAAATTATTTTAAAAATCCTTAAAACTTAATTTCAAAATTCCTTTAAAAATCTTTTCAAAATTATTTTAAAAAATCTTTAAAAAACATAATTTCAAAATTACTATAAAATTTTTTTTAAAATACTTTAAAAACTTAATTTCAAAATTACTTTTAAAATTATTTTAAAAATCCATTAAAAAACTTAATTTCAAAATTACTTTCAAATTATTTTAAAAATCTTTAAAAACTTAATTTCAAAATTACTTTAAAAATTATTTTAAAAATCCTTTAAAAATTTAATTGCAAAATTACTTTTAAATTATTTTAAAACTCCTTTAAAAACTTAATTTCAAAATTACTTTAAAAATTATTTTAAAAATCCTTTAAAAACATAATTTCAAAATTACTTTTAAAATTATTTTAAAAATCCTTTAAAAAACTAAATTTCAAAATTACATTTAAATTATTTTAAAAATCCGTTAAAAACTTAATTTCAAAATTACTTTTAAATTATTTTAAAAATCCTTTAAAATACTTAATTTCAAAAATACTTTTAAATTATTTTAAAAATCCTTTAAAAACTTAATTTCAAAACTACATTTAAATTATTTTAAAAATCCTTTAAAAAACTTAATTTCAAAATTACTTTTAAATTATTTTAAAAATCCTTTAAAAACTTAATTTCAAATTTACTTTTAAATTATTTTAAAAATCTTTCAAAATTACATTAAAAATTAGTTGAAAAATCTTTTAAAAAACTTAATTTCAAAATTACTTTAAAAATTATTTTAAAAATCTTTTAAAAACTTAATTTTAAAATTACTTTAAAAATTATTATAAAAATCTTTTAAAAACTTAATTTTAAAATTAATTTAAAAAATATTTTAAAAATCTTTAACAACTTAATTTCAAAATTACTTTAAAAATTATTTTTTTAAAAAACTTAATTTCAAAATTACTTTAAAAATTATTTCAAAAAATTATTAGAAAAATCTTTTCAAAATCATTTCAAAATCTTTTAACTTCATTTCAAAATTATTTGAAAAATCTTTTAAGAAATCATTTAAAAAATTATTTGAAAAATCTTTTAAAAAAATTATTTGAAAAATTCTTCTTTTGAAAAATTATTTAAAAATTTTTTTGAAAAATTCTTTTGAAAAAAAAACATTTTAAAATTTTTTTGAAAATTTCTTTTGAAAAATCGTTTTAAAAATTATTTGAAGAATTCTTTTAAAAATCATTTTAAAAATTATTTGAAAAATTCTTTTAAAAAAACATTTTAAAAATTATTTGAAAAATTCTTTTGAAAAATCATTTAAAAATTCATCTGAAAATTATTTTAAATATTTGAAAATCATTAGGAAATCATCTTAAAAATCGTTTGAAAAAAAAACATTTTAAATATTCAAAATCACTATCTACAAAATTATAGTTTTTCAAATTATAGTCAAATTTCAAGTTATTAAAATTTTAATTCTTTTCAAATTATAATTTCAAACTTAATTAATTGAAAATCTTCAAAACTCTAAATGTTTAGTCTTTTGAAACTCTAACTTACTTCAATTATCAACTGCAAACACAACTCCATCTCATGTTAACTCATATGCTAAACATGCTTGTTAATCTAGAATGAGTGAGATGGAAAATTAAGAAAATAATTTTTTAACCTCTCATGCTTGAACTCCTGAACTCAAAAATTTATTAAGCCATTAATTAAGGGGGAGTGATTTTGAGTCGGTTTTAAAATTAGGGTTTCTTTAAAAATTTTGACTTAACCTCAAAATTAAAAACTATTTCTGGCATATCTTCGAAAATTCAAGTTATTTTTCACTTAGCTTTAAAATTAAAATTATTTATGACCTGACTTTTAAATTATAACTCCTCTAGAAGCTAAATGTTTTCAAAGCTAAGTACTTAATTAAGTTTTCTCTAACTAAACTTAGTTAAATTATTTTCTAAACTTAGCGACTTGGCAAGATATTTTCTCAACGCAATCATTTTTAAGTTGAAAACATAGCTAAGTATTTTCAAATTAGCTAAATTTTTTTTTTCAAATGCTAAGTTCTACTGAAATTGCTAAGTATTTTTTAAAGCATTCTCAAAATTTCATCAAAACAGTTTTTTTTAAAAAACTAAATAAGGTTAAATACTTAACAAAACTATTATCTTCATAAGTTTACCTAAGTCCTTGATAAAAGTATTTTAAAAAGTAAAAATCTTAGCTAAACTAAGTCTTGATCAATTTTTTTGCAAAACTCCCTCTTTAAAAACTAAGAATTTAAAGTGTTTTGATATCACAAAAATTTGAATGTGATATATCAAACTAAAGGAAGAATTTTGCTTTCAAAATTATGATAACATTTTTGATTTCACCTAGCTAAAAGTCCTACAAGAAAAACTAAGTGTTTATCAAAAGTATGCTTAACCCTCTATTTTTCTCTTTGAAAGATAAGATAAAAAATTATCTTTGAAAGTTAAGCTAAGGCCTAGATTTTCTTCACTCTCTTGGGTATTTTGATATATGGCAAAGGGGGAGAGTAGGAAGAAATTCAAAGAAAATTAAAATTCAAAGAAAATTAAAATTCAAAGAAAATTAAAAAGAAAATTTCTTTGTGAATGTGCCTATGTTTTATGCCTGTGCTTATTTATGCTTATCTTTATTGTATTTTTTTACTTAACTTTGAATTTCGGTTGCCATAATAAAAAAGGGGGAGATAGTTGGTGTAGTAAGCATCCGACGATCGAACCTCAGTTTTGATAATGGCAAAGGGATTCAAAGTTAAGATTCCTTGTTATCTAACGTGGTTAAATAAGGTTTCAGGAAAGTCCTAACTGCGGTTAGGCAGGGGAAAATCCTAAGGGAGGGTAACCTTAGGTCCTAGGGGGTGGTAACCCTAGGTGAAGGAAAATCCTAAGGGGGGGTAACCTTAGGTCCTAGGGGGCGGTAACCCTAGGTGGAGGAAAACCCTAAGGGGCGGCAACCTTAGGTCCTAGGGGGCGGTAACCCTAGGTGGAGGAAAACCCTAAGGGGCGGCAACCTTAGGTCCTAGGGGGCAGTAACCCTAAGTGGAGGAAAACCCTAAGGGGTGGCAACCTTAGGTCTTAGGGGGTGGTAACCCTAGGTGGAGAAAAACCCTAGGGGGCGGTAACCCTAGGCGGAAAGTCCAGTCGGTCTGGAGGACCGGACTGGCATCAGGTAAATCTCCTGAGTGGAGTAGGTGAGGACGCGTTCCCCGCAGAGGGAACAGTAGGCGTCGGATCAACCTAGGGTTTCCATTTGGAAACCTGAAGTTAGACTCGGACAGTCCGGAGACTGTCATTATCACTTCTATTATGCTTTATGTGCTAACTTTGTACTGCAGGGTATATTTGGGATTAATGTATCTTGCAGGGACCAAAGTACAAAGATTAACCTCGGATGAACAGTGCCCGAGGTGCCTCCATGGAGCTTGGAGGCGCCTTGGGTGCAAAACCTGAGCTGGCTGCGAAGCAAGCTTCAAGGCGCCTTGGAGAGGCTGAAGGCGCCTTGAACAATATGATGAAGGCGCCTTGGAGAGGTTGAAGGCGCCTTGAACAAGATAAACTTGGACCAGGTCAGTTCTGATCCATGCGGGTGACGCGGCCAGCCTGGAGGCGCCTTGGAGGGTTTAAGGCGCCTTGAACACCCTTTATAAGAGGGGTTCGAGCAGCAGCAATATACAAAAAATTTAGAAGCTTTCCTTCTGCTGTGTGCTGCTCAAGAGTCGATTCTAAAGTGTTGTTGCAGTCGCCGATGACCCGAAGCTTCATTTATTATTATTCTGTTGTCGGTATTATTTCAATTTTAGTTATACTTATTTCTACTTGTATTGATTCACGATATTTAGTTGTTTCCCACGGAAAGCGATCAAGGATCGCGGGCCTTCGAGTAGGAGTCGATCTAGGCTCCAAACGAAGTAAACGACCATGTTCTTGTGTGTTTGTTTCCTTTTTATTCCGCTGCTTTAATTACTCGACGAACATTTTATGATTCTGATAATCAAACGAAATAGCCGCAAGCGCTATTCACCCCCCCCCCCTCTAGTGCGTCTCGATCCAACATGAACTTCTGTACGTTATTCCAACTTATCAGTGTCTCCCTTCAGCACATGTGATGGACTACCCCAAATCCGAATATGTTTCAGACTAGGCTTACGCCCATTCCATAATTCTGTGGGAGTAGAGGTTACTGACTTAGAAGATACCAAGTTCAGAATATATACTGTCGTTTCCAGAGCATATCCCCAAAACGAATTTAGTAATTCTGAATAACTCATCATTGATCTAACCATTTTCATAAAAGTCCTATTCCTTCGTTCTACCACACCATTCTGTTGGGGTGTACCAGGTGAAGACAGTTGGGATTGAATCCCGACCTCTGATGAGTAACTCCTAAACTCTCCTAAGAGGTACTCGCCACCACGATCAGACCGTAGTGTCTTGATACCTTTACCATGACGTTTCTCCACATCAGCCTTGTATTCTTTGAACTTTTCAAAGCACTCAGATTTGTGGCGCATCGAGCAAATGTACCCGTATCTTGAATAGTCGTCTATAAAAAAGATAAAATATTTGAAACCACCTCTTGTCTAAATATTCATAGGTCCACACAAATCAGAATAAACCAATTCCAACTCATCTTTGGCTCTATACCCCTTGGTCTTAAAAGGTCTCTTGGTCATTTTTCCTTCCGAGCAAGATTCGCAGGTTGGAAATTTTTCCACCACTAATGAACCCAAAGGTCCATCGGCTATTAGCCTTTGAATCCTACTCAAGTTAATATGAGCAAGCCTTAGATACCAAAGATATGTTTGGTTTATTTCTGAAGATTGCTTTCTCTTATTAGAATTAGAAGATGTGTTATTAATTTTCATTTGTTGTATCGTGGGAGTTATTGGATTTAGAGTATACAAATTACCAACCAACGTACCAGAACAGATAACTACCTTATTTTTCTTGACAACTACTTTATCATCAAAAGAAACCAAATATCCATCCATAAATAATTTAGAAACTGAAATCAAGTTCTTTCTAAAACATGGTACATAAAGATAATTTCTCAAAATCAATATTTTATTCCTATCAAAAGATAAATAAACATTTCCCACTACAACAGTCACCACTTTTATAGCATTGCCCATGTAGACGGTAATCTCCCCTTCATGTAGTCGTCGAGTTTCCTGGAACCCCTGCAATGAATTGAAGACATGATTGTTGGGTTTTTCAGGCCGTGAAAACCGCTTTTTCGCAACATGGAAACCCCAAAAGTCCCAGCCACCGGATCCGTGCGAAGTAAAAACTTTCAAAAAATATGAGTACGAGTTTCTAAACTTTGATCTACAGTAGATCTACAAAGGGGAAACCTTTTATACCTTCGATGCGTGCCCTTTTCGTGAATCCCGCTCGTCCATGGCGCCGGATCTCAAGTTGTCAAGGTAGACAACTCTCTATGCGTATCCACACGAACAAGTAGTGATTCACAAACCACTCTAAATGGAGAAGAGAGCACCACAAGTGTGCTAGCACTTCCTAGGGCTCTCGGGTAGGATTTAAAAGGGAGAAAAGAGAGAAAATAAGAGGAATCTCATACACTCCTCTAAGTACCCTCCTTGTGAACTTTCACTCCACCCTTTCCTCTTGAAACTCAACTCACTCACCTTCTCCTTGCTTGGAACTCACGGCAATAGCAAAGAAGGAGGAAGAAAACCCAAGGAAGAAGATGCAAGAATAACCACACTTAATTGCCACAAAATAAAACCCACATTCCAAAATGTGGCCGGCCACACATGTAACTCCCATTCCATTTAATGTGGCCAGCCACATTAAATGAAAATGGGATTTGTAACCTCCTTTGATGACTTGGAGATGATGTGGCAAGGCTAGTCATGCCATGTAGGATGAGTCATCCTTCATGAAGTGGCAATACATCAAGTCAAACTTGATTTTTCAACTTCCCATTTGGTCAAGTCAAAATTGACCAATTTTTCTTCCTTGTTGAGTTGAATCCAACCTTTGATTAAAGTCAATTTCAATCTAATGAATCTCAATTCATTAATATAAATTGACTCAATAAATTAAATTTAAATTAGACTCATTCAACAATTAATCTAATTGAGTCTAACTCAATAAGTCTAATTTGAATTAATCCTAATCCAATCTTTGGTGCATCACATGAACCTAATCCAATTGGTTCATCATATGAACCTAATCTCCATCCACTTGTTCTTTGTGTGTGACCCAATAGGTTCTTGCAACGTTGGCAATGTTTCTAAACTCCTTTAGAAACATAAGCAATGAGCGACATCTAGCAATACATCATTGCTACCCAAGTTACAAGAATGTTGAGATCCAACATCACCTTGTGACTACTAATTGTGACTACTCACAATATATGATAAGTGTCCTTCTATCCTAGACATCTAGATTGATCAATATGAGGCATAGACCGTGTCATCCTCTAATCAATCTAAATCTTGAACTCCAAGTAGACTCACTAAATCAAATGAGTTCAATATCTCATATTGACTCATTTGGGCGTGGCCATGCACTTCGTGGTCTCACTCTATCAAGAATATCGATATCTTTCCCGTCATATAGGAGGGATAGATCTCATCTACATCACTCACATCCCTCTGCATAATTCGTTACATACCCAGTAATCGCCTTTATAGTTCACCCAGTTACGGGTGACGTTTGACGAAACCAAAGTACATAACTCCTTATGTAGGGATCCATGGTGACTTCAGGTCCAAGGACTAGTAGTCATATTAATAGCCACATGAGAAAGTATATGACACTCATATAACGATCCATGATACTTTCTCATGGCGGGTCATTCAGTATACATTCTCTAATGTATACCCATGTGTCAACTTGATATCTCCATATCCATGACTTGTGAGATCAAGTCATCGAGTTGACCTACATGCTAGTCTTATTTCTTTAACATTGTCCCTGAATGTTAATACTCGACTAAGAATGATTAAGAGTAGTGTTCCCTATATCATCTCACTATCGATTCAACCAATCGATTGATATAGGTAAGAACCTTCTACTCAAGGACGCTATTATACTTAGTTTATTTGGCACCAATACAAGTAAGTATAATAACCAAAAACTAAATGCCTTTATTTATATAAGAATATGATACAATAAGTTCATAATACAATCATCAAATGATTGGCTCTAGGGCTCTAACTAACAATCTCCCACTAGCACTAGTGCCAATCAGTGTAGGCTCTAAGCCCCAATGACCTAGTGTGACCATCATGCTTCCTCTGTGCCAAAGCCTTGGTCAAGGAATCTGCGATGTTAGCCTTTGTAGGTACTCTGCATATCTTCACATCTCCTCTCTCGATAATCTCTCGAATGAGATGGAAGCGCCGTAGTATGTGTTTGGTCCGCTGGTGTGAGCGAGGTTCCTTCGCCTATGCTATAGCTCCATTGTTGTCACAATAGAGCTCAATAGGGTCAGCGATACTGGGAACCACCCCAAGTTCAGTGATGAACTTACGGATCCAAACTGCCTCCTTTGCTACCTCTGATGCAGCAATGTACTCGGCCTCTGTCGTAGAATCAGCTACTGTGTCCTGCTTCGAACTCTTCCAGCTCACAGCACCACCATTAATGCAAAATACGAACCCTGACTGCGATCGATAATCATCCTGGTCGGTCTGGAAGCTAGCATCACTGTAACCCTTTACAGCTAGCTCATCATTGCCTCCATATATCAAGAAATATTCTTTAGTCCTTCTTAAGTACTTAAGAATATTCTTGATCGCTATCCAGTGACTTTCACCTGGATCTGACTGGTATCTGCTCATCATGCTCAAAGCATACGAGACATCAGGTCGAGTACATATCATGGCGTACATGATAGATCCTAAGGCTGAGGCATAAGGGATCTGATCCATGTGGTCTCTCTCCTCTCTAGAAGAGGGACCTTGAGTCTTCGAAAGACTCACGCCATGTGACATTGGCAGAAATCCCTTCTTGGAGTTCTGCATGGCGAACCGAAGGAGTACCTTGTCAATGTATGTACTCTGACTTAGGCCAAGCAATCTCTTAGATCTATCTCAATAGATCTGTATCCCTAGAATGCGGGATGCCTCACCTAAGTCCTTCATTGAGAAGTAACTCCCTAGCCAGGTCTTGACAGACTGAAGCAAAGGGATGTCCTTCCCAATGAGTAGTATGTCATCCACATACAATATGAGGAAGACAACTATATCCCCTACAACCTTCTTGTAGACACAAGGCTCATCTTCGTTCTTGATGAAACCAAACTGTTTGATTGCATCATCGAATCGAAGATTCCAGCTCCGAGAAGCTTGCTTTAGTCCATAAATGGACCTATGCAGCTTGTATACTCTGCTAGTATGCTGTAGATCTACAAAACCCTCAGGTTGTGTTATGTACACATCCTCGAGTAGGTTTCCATTCAGAAACGCGCTTTTGACATCCATCAGCCATATCTCATAGTCATGGTATGCTGCAATAGCAAGCATGATCCGAATGGACTTAAACATCGCTACTGGAGAAAATGTTTCATCATAGTCAATACCATGAATCTGCTTGAAACCTTTAGCTACCAAGCGACCCTTATAGATAAGTCCATCCATGTCAGTCTTTCTCTTAAAACCCCACTTACACCCAATGTGTTTTACCCCTTCAGGTGGATCAACCAAAGTCCATACTTGGTTGGTGTACATGGAATCCATCTCGGATCTCATGGCCTCTAGCCATTTCTCAGAATTTGGTCTCATCACAGCTTCCTGATAGGTGGTAGGCTCATCCTCTATGTGCATAACGTCATCATGGTCAGACAAGAGAAATGAGTATCTCTCAGGCTGACGACGTACCCTATCAGACATGCGAAGAGGTATGTCTACTTGAACTGGTTGTTATTCCTCAACTCCTTGTGGAACAACATCAACCACAACACTTTGTGGTTCCAGTTCAACTTCCATCGAGGCTTCAGTGCTATTGTTCGCATCTTGAACTTCTTCAAGATCGAACGTACTCCCACTAGTCTTTCTAGAAACAAAGTCCCTTTCTAGAAAGACCACAGTCTTTGCTACAACTACCTTGTGCTGACTGGGAATGTAGAAATAATATCTCTTAGTTTCCTTGGGATATCCAATAAAGTAGCACTTGTCGGATTTGGATCCTAACTTTTCTGAGACTTGACGTCGAACGTAAGCCTCACAACCCCAAATCCTCATGAAAGACACCTGGGCATCTCTCCCAGTCCATATCCTATATGGTGTCTTTATCACGGCCATGGATGGAACTCGGTTGAGTATAAAAACTGCCGTGTCTAAAGCATAGCCCCAAAGGTATGTCGGAAGATCTGTGTGACTCATCATAGATCGTACCATATCTAATATGGTATGATTCCTCCTTTCGGATACATCATTCCACTGTGGTGTTCCAGGAGGAGTGAGTTGGGATAGAATCTCACACTCAGCTAGGTAGTCACGAAACTCTTGGCTAAGGTATTCTCCACCTTGATCTGATCGAAGTATCTTAATACTCTTGCCAAGTTGGTTCTGTACTTCATTCTTGAATTCTTTGAACTTTTCAAAGGATTCTGACTTATGTGTCATCAAGTACACATAACCATATCTACTGAAGTCATCAGTAACTGTGATGAAGTACCTATAACCACCTCTAGCAGCGACATTGAAAGGGCCACATACATCACTATGTATAAGTCCTAACAAATCAGTCGCTCTTTCGCTGTGCCCACTAAAGGGAGTCTTGGTCATCTTACCTAGTAGGCATGACTCGCACGTCTCATAAGATTCAAAATCAAATGAGTCCAGCAAACCATCCTTATGGAGCTGGGATAAGCGCTTGTCATTTATATGACCTAAGCGACAGTGTTAGAGATAGGTTTGGTTCTTATCTTTTGACTTGAACCTCTTGGTATTTTTGTTATAGATAGGGCTTTCAAGATCTAGAATGTAGAGTCCGTTCATCAGAGGTGTACTACAA
Source organism: Zingiber officinale (assembly GCF_018446385.1). Classification (NCBI taxonomy): domain Eukaryota; kingdom Viridiplantae; phylum Streptophyta; class Magnoliopsida; order Zingiberales; family Zingiberaceae; genus Zingiber; species Zingiber officinale. The sequence continues at coordinate 93,318,096 of NC_055993.1, forward strand.
TAGAACATATCTTTTAAATAAACAAAACAACATTTGTCCTTTATAATAAAAGAGAAACCTTTCTTGTCCAAACAAGAAACTGAAATTATGTTCTTAGTTAATGCAGGCACATAATAACAATCATCCAATTCTAGTATAAGCCTAGAGGGCAGAGATAGAAAATAAGTTCCTACAGCAACAGCAGCAACCCGTGCTCCATTGCCTACTCGTAGGTCTATCTCACCCTTCGTCAATGCTCTGTTATTTCTCAGCGCTTGTACATTAGTACAAATATGAGAAGCACATCCAGTATCTAATACCCACGATGAAGAAATAGAGAGGTTGACTTCTATAACATTTATACCTGAAGTAGAAATCTTATTTCTCTTCTTCTTAAGATCTTCCAGGTATCCTATGCAGTTGCTCTTCCAGTGCCCTAATTGTCCTTGATACAGTTGACGAAGATGTTCAACCATATCATAAGCACTCATCAACTCGTGTTGCTTCTGAAGCTCAGAGTTCATGGTTGCGAGCATGAGACATGACACATCTAATGCGTCATCTTGATGCTTCTTGTAAGCATCTCGGTCAGCTTGCGTGGCAGTGGTAGGAGGTGCCTCCGGAATGGGCTGCTCCAGAACGTACAGTTTACGTTCTTGGGTGAGAACTATTCTCAGATTCCTATACAAGTCCAGGAAATTTGCTCCGTTGAGCTTGTCCTTATTAAGGACAGAACACAGAGAGAAGGAGTTCGTATTCGACGTCATGGTTATCTACAACAGAAAAATGCAGAAAATAAATATCATATTCTTTTAAATCATTTAATTAGGCCTTTAACTAAATGATGCTCCCACTGAATTCTATAATTCATGTGGGACAAGATCCACATCATACTAACCCTTGAGTTAGCTTTGGCTAATACGCCCAAGATTTAGTATGATCGGTAGGTAACGATTTACCAATTACATCTCTATGCAACTCTTGTTTATAGGATCATTATCCGCTGTTATATTAAAACTTGAGTTAGCTTTGGCTCATACGCCCAAGAATTAATATAAATGTGATTTATGTCCTATCTTTCCAACCATTGGAAGAATGCCTATAGTTGTACTCGATCCAACCGAGTTAACTAGGAATACTCAATCTAATTGAGTTTGTATTCACTCATGCGTTGATAAGCGGGACCAAGATTATCCCTCCGTACCCTACCAAGATAATATGTGTTGCTTTGCTTTGGCAAATTCAACAACACATGTGATCGAGGTAGTGATAGGTATCACGGCACGGTAGACATTAGAGTTGACGTGATTTAGATCTAATCTAAATGATGATGCATATCATATACTCGATAGATCTAATCTAATTGAAAGGGTGCATCATGTGCACGACTTAGATCTAATCTAATCTTTAGGCACTAATTAATTACTTAATCATGCATCACATATACACAAGCAATTAATTAAATTAATTTGTGATTAGTCATGACCCTACTACGATCTTCTCAAGCTAATGGAAGATCGGATGGTCAACCTAGGGTGAACAGCTTCTCAAGCTCCTCCCGTTGACCACCTTGTGTTGCTTGCGCCCTCCTCGTAACTCCGTCTCGAGTGGACCTTCCACGGCTTCAATTTTGTGCATTACAATTTTGAAACTCGAGTTACATTCGAGTCTAAACTAATTTACAAAAAGAATATAAAATAGAGAAAGGCACGACGCGCAGGTCGCGGAGCAAATGTACAACACGCACAACACAAATAACGGCGCGCAGGCCGTAATATGAATTACAACATAATTCCAATAAAATTGGGTCTTTTGGGCCATGACTATCACAAATTATACATAATTCTAAATTATATAATTTTCATAATTTTCTGTAATTTTAATACTAATTTTTTTACAACTTTACGAGTAAAATTTCCCGGCGGTCCCGTTTAGCGATTTTCGAGCGCAATCGCGGAACGAATCCCCTTGTGGGGCCAGGGGCAGCGCCCCTACCCGCGATCTAACCATCGCGAGGGTTCCTTAGCGATCCTACAGCACCTTAGCCCGCTGTCTCAAAAGGATTTGGGGCGAAAACAAGCCGTTTTGGAAAAATCTTCCCGGTAGCGGAAGCCTACAAGTGCCGAAACACTTGTGCTTCGCTTCTACGAGAAAATTACCCATAAAAATTATAAAAAGCCTAAATTTACAGAAAATCACAGAAGCTTTATTTTTCATAAAAATCAAAAATAAACTCGTACAAGTCTTTGCACGTGGCTCTGATACCACTGTAGGGTTTTTCGGGCCGCGAAAATCGCTTTTTTGCGTCGCGGAAACCCCGAAAGTCCCAGCCACCGGATCCATGCAAAGTAAAAACTTTTGAAAAATACGAGTACGAGTTTCTAAACTTCGATCTACAGTAGATCTACAAAGGGGAAACCTTTTATACCTTCGATGCGTGCCCTTTTCGTGAATCCTGCTCGTCTAAGGCGCCGGATCTCAAGTTGTCAAGGTAGACAACTCTCTATGCGTATCCACACGAACAAGTAGTGATTCACAAACCACTCTAAATGGAGAAGAGAGCACCACAAGTGTGCTAGCACTTCCTAGGGCTCTCGGGTAGGATTTAAAAGGGAGAAAAGAGAGAAAATAAGAGGAATCTCATACACTCCTCTAAGTACCCTCCTTGTGAACTTTCACTCCACCCTTTCCTCTTGAAACTCAACTCACTCACCTTCTCCTTGCTTGGAACTCACGGCAACAGCAAAGAAGGAGGAAGAACCCCCAAGGAAGAAGATGCAAGAATAACCACACTTAATTGCCACAAAATAAAACCCACATTCCAAAATGTGGCCAGCCACACATGTAACTCCCATTCCATTTAATGTGGCCGGCCACATTAAATGAAAATGGGATTTGTAACCTCCTTTGATGACTTGGAGATGATGTGGCAAGGCTAGTCATGCCATGTAGGATGAGTCATCCTTCATGAAGTGGCAATACATCAAGTCAAACTTGATGTTTCAACTTCCCATTTGGTCAAGTCAAAATTGACCAATTTTTCTTCCTTGTTGAGTTGAATCCAACCATTGATTCAAGTCAATTTCAATCTAATGAATCTCAATTCATTAATATAAATTGACTCAATAAATCAAATTTAAATTAGACTCATTCAACAATTGAATCTAATTGAGTCTAACTTAATAAGTCTAATTTGAATTAATCCTAATCCAATCTTTGGTGCATCACATGAACCTAATCCAATTGGTTCATCATATGAACCTAATCTCCATCCACTTGTTCTTTGTGTGTGACCCAATAGGTTCTTGCAACGTTGGCAATGTTTCTAAACTCCTTTAGAAACATAAGCAATGAGCGGCATCTAGCAATACATCATTGCTACCCAAGTTACAAGAATGTTGAGATCCAACATCACCTTGTGACTACTAATTGTGACTCCTCACAATATATGATAAGTGTCCTTCTATCCTAGACATCTAGATTGATCAATATGAGGCATAGACTGTGTCATCCTCTAATCAATCTAAATCTTGAACTCCAAGTAGACTCACTAAATCAAATGAGCTCAATATCTCATATTGACTCATTTGGGCATGACCATGCACTTCGTGGTCTCACTCTATCAAGAATATCGATGTCTCTCCCGTCATATAGGAGGGATAGATCCCATCTACATCACTCATATCCCTCTGCATAATTCGTTACATACCCAGTAATCGCCTTTATAGTCCACCCAGTTACGGGTGACGTTTGACAAAACCAAAGTACATAACTCCTTATGTAGGGATCCATGGTGACTTCAGGTCCAAGGACTAGTAGTCATACTAATAGCCACAAGAGAAAGTATATGACACTCATATAACGATCCATGATACTTTCTCATGGCGGGTCATTCAGTATACATTCTCCAATGTATACCCATGTGTCAACTTGATATCTCCATATCCATGACTTGTGAGATCAAGTCATCGAGTTGACCTACATGCTATTCTTATTGCATTAACATTGTCCCTGAATGTTAATACTCGACTAGGAATGATTAAGAGTAGTGTTCTCTATATCATCTCACTATCGATTCAACCAATCGATTGATATAGGTAAGAACCTTCTACTCAAGAACGCTATTATACTTAGTTTATTTGGCACCAATACAAGTAAGTATAATAACCAAAAACTAAATGCCTTTATTTATATAAGAATATGATACAATAAGTCTATAATACAATCATCAAATGATTAGCTCTAGGGCTCTAACTAACAATGATCAGTGGTTCCCGTATCTACACCCCAGGTACCGATAGATAATACCACTAAACATGTTTCAACCACTAGAGAATAAGATGTACCTTTATTGTTCTTCTTTCTGCAAGGATAGTCCGCTTTCCATTATCCAGACTACTTGCATGTGAAGCACTTGCCCTTTGGCTTCTTCACACCTGCATACGGCCCGGTCCCTAGAGATCGATTCACTTTCTTTGCTGAACCAAGTTGTTTCTTTTTCTTCTTTCTGCCTTTCGGCTTAGAAGCAGAAACATTTTCAGCAATGTGAATTTGAGAACTTTGATGAAATAGCCCTTCTGCTGCTTGAAGTTCTGTCAGAAGTTTTGCCAATGAATAAACCCTTTTGTTCATGTTGTAGTTCAGGCGAAACTGCTTAAAACTTTTAGGCAGCGTTTGGAGAATGATATCGACCAAGGTTTTGTTGGGATTTTCGAGTCGTAAAAACCACTTTTTGCGTTGCGGAAACCTCGAAATCCCATGCCACTGGATCCGTGCGAAGTTATAAAAACAAAATGTTTTGTGTACATGTTTTCTAAGCCTAGATCTACTCTAGATCTACATGGTAGAGAGATTACCCTTGATGCGAAGCCCTTCGCTTATCCTGCTCGTCCAAGTTTGCCAGATCTCGAGAGTGTTCAAGTGGACACTCCTATATACGTATCCACATGAACGATTAGGTGGAGAAAAACCAAACAAAAGGTGTGCTAGCACCTTTTAACGTTCGGCCAAGGTGGAGGAGAGGGAGATCGAAGATGAGAGGAGGAAGAAGAAGGAGGTTACCCAACCAAAATGAAATTCACACAAGTGTTAAATGGCCGGCCACTTCAAAAAGCTTTTAAACCTCCATGGGATATCAAGAGTCAAGGCTCTTGATCTCCCTCATGAGGTGGCACGCACATGTGCTAGCCTTGATGATGTGGCACATCATCATTAGTCTACTTAATGCCAACTCACAAATGAGGTGGCAATGGTCAAGTCAAACTTGACCATTCATCTTCCTCTCAAGTCAAGTCAAACTTGACCACTTCTCTCCCATGGTTGATCAAATCTAACCATTGGTTCAAGTCAATTTTAATTTAATGAATCTCTATTCATTGAATTAAATTGGCTCAATGAGTCTAAGTCCAAATTAGACTCATTTAACACATGAACCAAATTGAGTCCAACTCAATTAGTTTACTTTGGATTATTCTTAATCCAATTTGGTTCATCACATGAACCTAATCCTCTTGGTTCATCAAATGAACCTAATCTCCATCTAATTGTCCTTTGTGTGTGACCCTATAGGTTATTGTAACGTTGGCAATGCTCATAAACCCATTTAGAAGCATAAGTAATGAGCGGTATCTAGCAACACATTATTACTACCCAAGTTACAAGAATGTTGAGATCCAACATTACCTTGTGACTACTAATTGTGACTCTTCACAATATGTGATAATGTCCTTCTATCCTAGACATCTAGATTGATCAATGTGAGGCATAGACCGTGTCATCCTCTAATCAATCTAAATCTTGAACTCCAAGTAGACTCACTCAATCAAATGAGCTCAACATCTCATATTGACTCATTTAGGCATGGTCATGCACTTAGTGGTCTCACTCTATCAAGAATAATGATGTCACTCCCGTTATATAGGAGGGATAGATCTCATCTACATCACTTACATCCCTCTGCATAATTTGTCACATACTCAGTAATCGCCTTTATAGTCTACCCAATTACGGGTAACGTTTGACGAAGCCAAAGTATGCAACTCATTATGTAGGGAACCATAGTGACTTCAGGTCCAAGGACTAATAGTCATACTAATAGCCACATGAGAAAGTATATGACCCTCATATAACGATCCATGATACTTTCTCATGGCGGGTCATTCAGTATACATTCTCCAATGCATACTCATGTGTCAACTTGATATCTCTATATCCATGACCTGTGAGATCAAGTCATCGAGTTGACCTACATGCTAGTCTCGTCACATTAACATTGTCCCTGAATGTTAAGACTTGACTAGGAATGATTAAGAGTAGTGCTCCCTATATCATCTCACTATCGATTCAACCAATTGATTGATATACGTAAGAACCTTCTACTCAAGGATGCTATTATTGTCACGCCTCGGGGAAGTCCCTGTCCGAAGACATTTCGGCAGCACCTCCCCTGTACGGGTGACAATCTGAAACATTTCTACAGACACAATATACATCAGCCACAGGCGGCTGGAATATATACACAACCACGCAGTTATATATGCAGCCTACTCGGCTGATACCACAAAAATACAATCACGCAGTTATATATAAATTTAACAGCCCACTCGGCTGTACCAAAACCAAACACAGCGAAAATCCAATAGACAACACATACAACTATATACAAAGACTGCTAGCCAGTTAGGCTTACACCACACAATAAAACAACACTCCAGAAACATAACTGGAACACAAAGAGAAATATAGAAATTTCCTATACCAAAACGTAAAACAATAAAAGTGAAGACAGGTCTTCTGATGTGATGTGGGGACCGACAAACTGGATGCTCCAAGCGACTCCGTAAACAACCTAGTACCTGAAAATAGTCTCCACGGGGGGTGAGTCCAACACTCAGCGGGTAACAACTGATATGCATAATAAAGAAAATAACAACCAGCACTAATCATGCGTACAGTCTCCTGATACAAGAAGGGTAAATGCGATTGAAATAAGCAGGAGAAAACTGTACTAACCAAAACCAGGGTATAAGTATAACAGGTCGTCAGACCGAGAGTGTCATAAATCATGTATGCATGTCAATCATATGCATCCATACAAATGCAGCAAACACAAACAATAAATGCATCATGCATATGATGCCAATGTCATGGTCACCCCTGACGCTAGTCAGTCATCTCACACACAATGGTGAGACCGAGTGGGTAGGGCTGTGACAACCTTGCACTCTGCCGTCACTGCTCTTGATGAGTGACCGAGTGGACGGGATGCTGTCGGAGTACACCTGTCCTCCTACCCCAAATCATAAATGGGGGAGCACAATGCTCTAATCTCCCGGTACACCATGACGGGGAGGGATCCCTGACGTGCTGCAACGCTGTGTCACACTACCCATGAGCGGACCAACGGAGCACCGACAGAGCAAAACTGACGTGCTACCACGCTGCGTCAGGCTACCCATGAGCGGACCAACGGAGCACCGACAGTGATGAAACTAGCGATGTGCTCAACAATAATGGAGCAGACTATCGTGCAGCATGCAATCATGCGAATAGTGCATGATACTAAGCATGGCAAAATACTGAGCAGCATAGCAATATCCATATATATGTAAAGTGTGTACCATCAGAAAATGAATCAAATCAAAGTACACAGACCAGATAAGTTATCAAAAGCCCTAGGTCCTGAACATGATAAATAACATGGTTATGTCACTACCTCTATAAGCAGGTAAATACTAACATGATGTGCATAGCAAATAAAGAACCAAGCATGTAACAGATCAGGTAGTGATCAACCGAAGCATATAAGAAAACACAATCGTTGCTATTTGTTAAAAACAGTACTATGCATATCAAATGACATAAAGTCAAAGTACTCACCTCCAATAGGAAGGTTCAATCCAGTCAAATCCTACGTCGAGATGCTCGTCTCGAATCAGAGTCCTGTAATACATGATATCCAGATTTAGCTAATTTCATATAAATAAATTAGTTAAATCTAATTCTCGAAAAGCTAACATAAATCCATATCCAATTATAAACCCTAATTGGATCATTTAACTCCTCAATCGACTTTAACTAATCCATACGAATTAGAACTTGCTATAAGCATAATCCATCACAACAACTTAATCTAAACCAATTCATAAGAACTCACCCAAATCCAAGATGGTCGTTGATGGCTCACGGTCAAAGGGTTTCCCTGCCCAAAATAGAATGACCGGTGCTGTGGATCGCCAGTGAACAATGTTGGCCAAGCTACAAAGGTTGGTAGACAAATAACCATAACCTCCAACTATAAATTAAACTCGCATCACTACAAATCTGATATCATACTTCTTACCTTAGAATATAGCCGAGATAGAAATCTTACAGCCTTATAAACCTCCACCGACAGCTACCAAGAATCATCTATACATCCATAAAGTATACTCGGATCAGTCCAAGTCTTACCATTAAGCATCAAATTAAATTAAGCTAACCTGTACCAATTCTAATAATCCATTCAACTACTACTAAAGGTGCATCAACAAAACTAAGCATCCAAACCATCTATAAATTTCTCAATGCTAAATACCCTCACCTCTTCCTCTTCAGTAGCTAGCAAGTGCCATGGATCAGGTAGAGTCAGCAACAAGCTACTGGCGCCGTGGCAGTCGGAACCAACTAGTTCACTGTCTTCCAATCAACAATCCAGAATCAACTCTACGAATGAATCAACTGCCCAAATCTAATACCAGATTTAGATCACTTACCTTAATCTTGTGCCCACAACCTCCTCTCTACCATCAACAGCAAACACTAGAGACGAAGCAATAACTGACAGTGGGGAAGATCGGGTGATTAACAACGACTAATCGGAATTAGGGCACAACTTCAAGAAGGTACCCAATGCTCCGGTGGAGAGAACAAAGACGATGCTGGACCTCCTAGTCCGAGATTCCAGTGAACAAGAGGTGCTCGGCTGGAGGGGTCTAGGCTAGCCACATACGAAAGAGGCGGCGGTCGGCACTAGGGTTCGGCACAGAGGAGGAGACACTGTTTAGGGGCACAACAAGGTGGTCGGCGCTAGCGCACGGGGAAGACAGCGCCACACCGGCATTGTTCTGGAAGGTGACTCCCGAATAGCGCTCGGGCCAACGACGATGGATTAACAGTGGCGCGCAGAGGAGAAGAGAAACGACGAAGAAAAAGAAAGAAAAAGAAAAATAAATAATAAGAAAAATCAAGCATTTCCTCGCTTAAATGGGGTAGCCTAAATAGATTTTCCCGGACCCCATTTTTATCCCCGTAAACTCATCCATACGGTCTTCAAAAAATTCCAGAAAAATTTCTAAAAATACCAGAAAATTCCCTTATTATTATTCACCATTTTTTGGTATTTTACAATTATACTTAGTTATTTGGCACCAATACAAGTAAGTATAATAACCATAAACAAATGCCTTTATATACATAAGAAATATGATACAATGAGTCCATACAACAATCATCATATGATTGGCTCTAGGGCTCTAACTAACAATCTCTCACTAGCACTAGTGTCAATCAGTGTAGGGTCTAATACCCAATGACCTAGTGTGCCCATCATGCTTTCTCTGTGCCAAAGCCTTGGTCAAGGGATCAACGACGTTAGCCTCTGTGAACTCTTCCAGCTCACAGTACTGCCATTCAATCAAAACACGAACTCATACTGTGATCTATAATCATCCTGGTCAGTTTGGAAGCTGACATCACTGTAACCCTTTACAGCTAGCTCATCATCGCCTCCACATATCAAGAAATATTCTTTAGTCCTTCTCAAGTGCTTAAGAATATTCTTAACCGCTATCCAGTGACTTTCACCTAGATCTGACTAGTATCTGCTCGTCATGCTCAAAGCATACGAGACATCAGGACGAGTACATAGCATGGCGTACATGATAGATCCTATGGCTAAAGCATAAGGGATATGATCCATGTGGTCTCTCTCCTCTCTAGAAGAGGGACCTTGAGTCTTCGAAAGACTCACACCATGTGACATCGGCAGAAATCCCTTCTTGGAGTTATGCATGGCAAACCGTAGTAATACCTTGTCAATGTATGTACTCTGACCTAGGCCAAGCAATCTCTTAGATCTATCTCTATAGATCTTTATGCCTAGAATGCGGGCTTCTTCACCTAAGTACTTCATTGAGAAATAATTCCCCAGCCAAGTCTTTATAGACTGCAGCAAAGGGATGTCATTCCCAATGAGTAGTATGTCATCCACATACAATACTAGGAAGACAACTGTGTTCCCTACAACCTTCTTGTAGACACAAGGTTCATCTTCATTCTTGATGAAACCAAACTGTTTGATTGCATCATCGAATCGAAGATTCCAGCTCCGAGAAGCTTGCTTTAGTCCATAAATGGACCTATACAGCTTGCATACTCTGCCAGTATGCTGTGGATCTACAAAAACCCTCAGGTTGTGTTATGTACACATCCTCGAGCAGGTTTCGATTCAGAAACGCGGTTTTGACATCCATCTGCCAGATCTCATAATTGTGGTATGCTGCAATAGCAAGCATGATCCGAATGGACTTAAACATCGCTACTGGAGAAAAGGTTTCATCATAGTTAATACCATGAATTTCTTGAAACCTTTAGCTACCAAGTGACCCTTATAAATAAGTCCATCCATGTCAGTCTTTCTCTTAAAGACCCACTTACACCCAATGGGTTTAACCCCTTCAGGTGGATCAACCAAAGTCCATACTTGGTTGGTGTACATGGATTCCATCTCGGATCTCATGGCCTCTAGCCATTTCTCAGAATCTGGGCTCATCACAGCTTCCTGATAAGAGGTAGGCTCATCCTCAATGAGCACAACGTCATCATGGTCAGACAAGAGAAATGAGTATCTCTCAGGCTGACGACGTACCCTATCAGACCTGCGAAGAGGTATGTCTACTTGAACTGGTTGTTGTTCCTCAACTCCTTGTGGAACAATCTCATCATCCACAACACTTTGTGGTTCCAGTTCAACTTCCATCAAGGCTTCAGTGCTATAGTCCATATCTTGAACTTCTTCAAGATTGAACGTATTCCCACTAGTTTTTCTAGAAACAAAGTCTCTTTCTAGAAATACCCCAGTCTTACCCACAACTACTTTGTGTTGACTGGGAATATAGAAGTAATATCCCTTCGTTTCCTTGGGATATCTTATAAAATAGCACTTATCAGATTTGGGTCCCAGTTTGTTTGAGACTTAACGTCGAACGTAAGCCTCACAACCCCAAATCCTCAAAAAAGACACCTAGGCATCTCTCCCAGTCCATATCCTATATGGTGTATTTATCACAGCCTTGGACGGAACACGGTTGATTATGAAGGCTGCTGTGTCCAGAGCATAGCCCCAAAGTGAGATAGGAAGATCAGTATGACTCATCATAGACCATACCATATCTAATATGGTATGATTCCTCCTTTCTGATACACCATTCCACTGTGGTGTTCCAGGAGGAGTGAGTTGGGATAGGATCCCACACTCAGCTAGATAGTCATGAAACTCATGGCTAAGGTATTCTCCACCTTGATCTGATCGAAGTATCTTAATACTCTTGCCAAGCTGGTTTTGTACTTCATTCTTGAATTCTTTGAACTTTTCAAAGGATTTTGACTTATGTGTCATCAAATACACATAACCATATCTACTGAAGTCATCAGTAAATATAATGAAGTACCTATAACCACCTCTGGCAGCGACATTGAAAGGGTCACATACATCACTATGTATAAGTCCTGACAAGTCAGTCGCTCTCTCGCTGTGTCCACTAAAGGGAGTCTTGGTTATCTTGCCCAGTAGGCATGACTTGCATGTCTCATAAGATTCAAAATCAAATGAGTTCAGCAAACCATCTTTATGGAGCTGGGATAAGCGTTTGTCATTTATATGACCTAAGCGACAGTACCAGATATAGGTTTGGTTCATGTCATTTGACTTGAACCTCTTGGTACTTATGTTATAGATAGGGTTCTCAAGGTCTAGAATATAGAGTTCGTTCATCAGAGGTGCACTACAATAGAACATATCATTTAAATAAACTGAACAACATTTGTTCTTTATTATAAATGAAAAGCCTCTCTTGTCTAAATAAGAAACTGGTATAATGTTCTTAGTCAGAGCAGACACATAACAACAATCATCCAATTCTAGTACAAGCCCAGAGGACAGAGATAGAGAATAAGTTCCTACAGCAACAGCAGCAACCCGTGCTCCATTGCCTACGCATAGGTCCACCTCGCCCTTCGTCAATGCTCTGCTATTTCTCAGTGCCTGCACATTAGTACAAATGTGAGAAGCACATCCGGTATCTAATACCCATGATGAAAAAATAGATAGATTGACTTCTATAACATATATACCTGAAGTGGAAGTCTCACTTCTCTTCTTCTTAAGATCTTCTAGGTACACTTTGCAGTTCCTCTTCTAGTGCCCGGTCTGACCGTAGTGGAAGCAGGTAGCATCCTTAGCAACCCCTCCTTTGGGTTTCAGTGCCTTGCCTTTACCCTTGGCTTGGGATTTTCCCTTACCTTTAGGCTTGCCCTTGCCCTTGTGTTTCTGAACCATCAGAATAGAGTTGGGCTTTACCTTCTTAAGGTTGAGCTCAGTAGTTCTTAACATGCTAAGCAGCTCGGGCAGTGACTTGTCAATTTCGTTCATATTGTAATTTAAAACAAATTGACTATAGCTATCTGGCAAGGATTGCAAGATCAGGTCAGTGGCCAGCTCTTGGCCAAGTGGGAATCCCAACCTCTGTAGGTTTTCTATGTACCCAATCATCTTGAGTACATATGGGCCTACGGGAGTCTCGTCTTGCATCTTGCACTGAAACAGTGCCTTATAGATCTCGAATCTCTCGTGCCTCGCTTGTCCTTGATATAGTTGACGACGATGTTCAACCATATCATAAGCACCCATCAACTCATGTTGCTTCTGAAGCTCAGAGTTCATGGTCGTGAGCATTAGACATGACACATCTAATGCGTCATCTTGATGCTTCTTGTAAGCATCTCGGTCAGCTCGTGTGGCAGTGGCAGGAGGTGCCTCGGGAATGGGCTGCTCCAGGACGTACAGTTTTCATTCCTGTGTGAGAACGATTCTCAGGTTCCTGTACCAATCCAGGAAGTTAACTCCATTGAGCTTGTCCTTATCAAGGACAGAATGCAGGGAGAAGAAGTTCATGTTTGACGACATGGTAATTTACAACAGAAAATAAATATCATATTCTATTAATCATTTAATTAGGCCTTTAATTAAACGATGCTCCCACTGAATTATAGAACTTTTGTAGAATCAAGTCAGTGATGTGGTCAAACCACACTTACTAGATTCTAACCAATTAGCTATAATTTGTGTGGGACAAGATCCACATCATGCTACGCCTTGAGTTAGCTTTGGCTAAATTGCCCAAGACTTAGTATGATCGGTAGGTAACTAATTACCAATTACATCTCTATGCAACTCTTATTTATAGGATCAAGATCCGCATTTATATTAAAACTTGAGTTAGCTTTGGCTAAATCGCCCAAGAGTTAATATAAATGTGATTTCGACCTATCTACAAACCATTAGAAAATGCTTATAGTTAAACTCGATCCAATTGAGTTAACTAGTTACTCAATCTAATTGAGTTATACTCACCCATGCATTGATAGGCGAGACCAAGATTGACCCTCCGCACCCTACCAAGATAATATGTGTTGCTCTGCTTTGGCAGATTCAACAACAACATGTGATCGAGGTAGTGATGGGTATCATGGCATGGTAGGCATTTCGAGTTGACGCGATTGAGATCTAATCTAATCGACGATGTGTATCATATACGCGATTTAGATCTAATCTAATCGTTAAGGTGCATCATGTACGCGATTTCGATCTAATCTAATTGTTAAGACACTAATTAATTACTCTACTAGCATGCATCACATGCACACACACAAGCAATTAATTAATTGTGATTAGTCATGGCCCTACTACGATCTTCTCAAGCCAATGAGAAGATCGGATGGTCAACCTAGGGTCAACAGTTTCTTCAAGCTCCTCCCTTTGACCGTCATGTGTTGCTCGCACCCTCCTCGTAACTCCGTCTCGAGTGGACCTTCCACCGCTCCAATTTTGTACATTACAAATTTGAAACTCGAGTTACATTCGAGTCTAAACTATTTACAACAGGAATATAAAATAAAGGAAGGCACGACGCGCAGGTCGCGAATCAAGTATAACACGTACAAACACACAAAATGGCACGCAGGCCATATTATGAATTACAACACATATTTCCAATAAAATTGGGTTCTTTGGGCCATGGCCATTACAAAATGATACATAATTCTAAATTATGTAATTTCCATAAATTTCTGTAATTTTTCTAATATTTTTACGATTTTATGAGTCGCAACTTCCTGGCGGTCCCGATTAGCGATTTTCGGGTATGATCGCGGGACAATGCCCCTTGTGGGGTTAGGGGCAACACCCCTTCTCGTAAAATGAATCTCACGAGTGTCCTACGATGATCTTACAGTGCCTTAGCCCGCTGTCCCAAAATATTTTGGGCGAGACCTTGCCGATTCAGAAGCTGTTTCTCAGTAGTCGAAGCCTATAAGTGTCCAAACACTTGTTGCTTCGCTTCTACGAGAAAAATACCCATAAAATACATAAAAATCATAAAATCACAGAAACTTACAGATCCTTAATTTTTCATAAAAATTAAAATAAAACATATACACACTTCGCACGTGGCTCTGATACCACTGTTGGGATTTTCGAGCCGCAAAAACCGCTTTTTACATTGCGGAAACCTCGAAATCCCATGCCACCGGATCCGTGCGAAGTTATAAAAACAAAATGTTTCGTGTACATGTTTTCTAAACCTAGATCTACTCTAGATCTACATGGTAGAGAGATTACCCTTGATGTGAAGCCCTTCGCTTATCTCGCTCGTCCAAGTTTGTCGGATCTCGAGAGTGTTCAAGTGGGCACTCCTCTATATGTATCCACACGAACGATTAGGTGGAGAAAACCCAAACAAAAGGTGTGCTAGCACCTTTTAAGGTTCGGCCAAGGTGGAGGAGAGGGAGAAGAAGATGAGAGGAGGAAGAAGAAGGACGTTACCCAACCAAAATGAAATTCACACAAGTGTTAAATGGCCGGCCACTTCAAAAAGCTTTTAAACCTCCATGGGATATCAAGAGTCAAGGATCTTGATCTCCCTCATGAGGTGGCACACACATGTGCTAGCCTTGATGATGTGGCACATCATCATTAGTCTACTTAATGCCAACTCACAAATGAGGTGGCAATGGTCAAGTCAAACTTGACCATTCATCTTCCTCTCAAGTCAAGTCAAACTTGACCACTTCTCTCCCATGGTTGATCAAATCTAACCATTGGTTCAAGTCAATTTTAATTTAATGAATCTCTATTCATTGAATTAAATGGGCTCAATGAGTCTAAGTCCAAATTAGACTCATTTAACACATGAACCAAATTGAGTCCAACTCAATTAGTTACTTTGGATTACTCTTAATCCAATTTGGTTCATCACATGAACCTAATCCTCTTCGTTCATCAAATGAACCTAATCTCCATCTAATTGCCCTTTGTGTGTGACCCTATAGGTTCTTGTAATGTTGCAATGCTCCTAAACTCATTTAGAAGCATAAGTAATGAGCGATATCTAGCAACACATTATTACTACCCAAGTTACAAGAATATTGAGATCCAACATCACCTTGTGACTACTAATTGTGAATCTTCACAATATGTGACAATGTCCTTCTATCCTAGACATCTAGATTGATCAATGTGAGGCATAGACCGTGTCATCCTCTAATCAATCTAAATCTTGAACTCCAAGTAGACTCACTCTAATCAAATGAGCTCAATATCTCATATTGACTTATTTGGGCATGGCCATGCACTTAGTGGTCTCACTCTATCAAGAATAATGATGTCACTCCCGTTATATAGGAGGGATAGATCCCATCTACATCACTCACATCCCTCCGCATAATTTGTTACATACCCAGTAATCACTTTTATAGTCCACCCAGTTACAGGTGACGTTTGACGAAGCCAAAGTATGCAACTCATTATGTAGGGAACCATGGTGACTTCAGGTCCAAGAACTAATAGTCATACTAATAGCCACATGAGAAAGTATATGACACTCATATAACGATCCATGATACTTTCTCATAGCGGGTCATTCAGTATACATTCTCCAATGCATACCCATGTGTTAACTTGATATCTCTATATCCATGACTTGTGAGATCAAGTCATCGAGTTGACCTACATGCTAGTCTCATCGCATTAACATTGTCCCTGAATGTTAATACTTGACTAGGAATGATTAAGAGTAGTGTTCCCTATATCATCTCACTATCGATTCAACCAATCGATTGATATAGGTAAGAACCTTCTACTCAAGGACGCTATTATACTTAGTTATTTGGCACTAATACAAGTATAATAACCATAAACAAATACCTTTATATACATAAGAAATATGATACAATGAGTCCATACAACAATCATCATATGATTGTCTCTAAGCTCTAACTAACAGGTTTCCCCATCGATTTCTGCTCCTAGGACTTCCATCTCATTCAAAAGAAACATCATTTAGAGGATATGATCCCTTACGGGTGTCCCCTCAATTATGGTGGTCGTCATCAAGTTTCTCATATCCTCTTGCCTAGCAGCCTGATTCTGGTGTCTGAAGAGTTCCTTGAGATTGCGCATCATGTCATAGGCAGTAGGCATGGTCTGATGTTGATGTTGCAGCACATTTGACATAGAAGCCAAAATGTAACACCACGCCATCTCATCTGCCCTGACCCATTTCTTATGATACTCAATCTCCTCTTCACTAGAATCGCTATTAGACAGGCTTGGACAGATCTCAAAAAGTATGAACTTGTAACCTTCAGCAGTTAAGATAATGTCCAAGTTTCATTTCCAATCAATGTAATTGGGGCCAGTAAGTTTATTTTCTTTCAATATAACAGTAAGAGGATTGAAAGTCATTTGAAATCCACAAAATATTTGGTCAAAACTTTAGAATTTTAAATAATATTGATTCCTTAAATAATATCATTTAAATTCACCAACACCTCATAACACCGTGAATTTTGTATGCCACGATAGTGTGGACGTATGCAAATTCAAACATTTGTATGAGGGGATTTTACCCATTAATTTTATTATCTTATCAACATAACTTTATGACAAATAAAATTAGTAGTTGGTTTTTCTTCGGTCACACATATAATAGCAGTGACTCCGATGGGGAGGATACTATTAAATGCGACTAAGTGTATACCATTACATGATACTTAGTCCATTCAATAGGATTGTGCCCCTTCAGATGGAGAAGATCACACAAACCTAAATAATTTCCTATAATTATCCATAAAGGGAGTTTGATCTAGTGATCCGCAAACAAACTCATCCGATGTGGAGGAAGGCACTCAAATCCAACGCGCAAGTTTGAATGCATCACTTACAAACCAGTAATGGGGACCGTGGAATTTAAATAATTCCTCTCCCACTTAGTTATTTAAAATGAGGAATTTTAACATGCACACACACACAACACATATAAACAGCATAAAAGGTGATAAATATGAAAAATAATTTTTTAACTATTATGGCCTTATCCATAGCTGTCCTCCGTGTGCCACCAACCCTAGCCGCCGCCAACGGGTAATGTCGTTGCGTCTATCTTGCCTCCTTTTTCACTGCTCCTCTGGTCCTCAAATAGCACCACGCCTCGCAAAGATACGATCTGCGACAAAAATAAAATTTTACATTTATCGATTATATATTCCACAAGGGAATGTACATGTAATCTAGATCGAACAGAATGTAAAATCCTAAAACTAATACAGCTTCTGTTGTATTTAATAATTACAATTATGCACAAACATAAAATGCCCTCGACATGCTTGAGGGTCCAAATCACACACAAACACAATAGGGTCATAATAGTTGGAACTAGGATGCTACAACCATAGAGTTAATCTATTTGCATATCCTATTATTATCTTGCCTAAATTTATGTATGAAAAGTGCATAATTTAACTGAAAACCAAATACACAGAGGTAGAAAACTATCTCTGATACCAATTGTTAGCGCTACTCAGAATTTCGTTCTGTTTCCCCTATACAAAAATTTGTACAAGCACAGAACTTTTCCTAGCAACCCATGTACTTTTAAGAAGTTAAACTTGGATTGCAAAAGAAACTTAACATTATTAATCCAAGTTCAACTCATGTGTTCATTAAAAGTTAAACCATATTACAGAAGTTGATTAAATATCTATTTCAAGGATTGGCTTCCAGGTCGTTGGTGAGACACTCGGCCTTCTTGGGTATGGGATCATCCACAACTTCCTAGTCAAAGCCTTTCAAAGAAATTGAATATTTAAACTCCTTACAGTAAGCCCTAGGTTAAACTACAGAGACCTCAATCAAAGCACAAGATCGCTAGCCTCTTGTGTTGGTATTTCAGGATCCATACAAAGGAAAAATAAACTAGTACACAGCGGAAACAATTAACTAGTTATGCCTTTCTTTGTAGCTTAAAGACCTCTTGATCTTCTGTTGTATTCCTCTCCTTCTCTTAGACGTCGTGTGGGCGATGATCTACCAAGACGTAAAAACTACCCAAGTCCTTCTTTCTTCCAAGACTTTTGGCCACCGAGGGATCAAAGCTAGGAGCACCACCTCTTGTTCTTCTTTCTCCCTTGCAACCCGTCGGCCACAAGATGGTTGAAGCCTCTTGATGCTGTCGGCCTTAGGTGAGAAAGCAAGGGGAGAATAAGAATATGAGGGGGTCAGCCACAAGGAGAATAGAAGAGGAATAGAAATTGTGTAGATGATTATTTTCTCTAAAGCACCATCTGTCCTCTTTTATAATCCTTAATAATGGCTAAAAAGGAAAGATTTTAACAACAACTAAAATCTCTCTTTTAAATTTTCTATTGTGAATGGCTACAAAAGGAAAGTTTTAAAATTAAAAATCCCTCTTTTAAACATTGTAGATGGCTACAAAAAGGAAAGATTTTTAAAATTAAAGCCTCTCTTTTAAATCATGGTTACAAAAAAGGAAAATTTTAACAAAAATAAAATCTCTCTTTTAAACCATTGTAGATGGCTACAAAAGGAAAGATTTTTTTTTAATTTAAAACTCTCTTTTAAACCCATGTGGATGGCTTCAAAAAAGAAAAGTTTTTTAAAATTTAAAATCTCTCTTTTAAAACATTGTAGATGGCTACAAAAATAAAGATTTAAAAAATTAAAAATCCACTTTTAACCCCATCTTAGTCGGCCCCTTGCTTGGGCACTAAGAAAGGGGTGGTCGGCCCCTTGCTTGGGCACCAAGCAAGGATGTGGCCGGCCATAAGGATGACTTAGGTGGATGTGAGGCCTTATACATAGAGGCTACAACAGGGACCTAGAGGAGGAATTGGTTTTGGCCTCCTGATGAGCTTGAGATTCCTGTGTTCGACTCGAACACCCAACTCAAGTTCATCAATAATAACTCATACCACTAAAGAGTTATTATTGAGCTACCACACCAATCTGATATTACATTATGAGCTCCTTCTTATCATGAGTGTGTTAATCTCCCTGTGTTTAAGATATCGAATGTCCATTAATTAAATGAGTTATTGACAACTCACTTAATTAATATCTAGCTCCAAGAGTAGTACCACTCAACTTCATTGTCATGTTGGACTAAGTCTACCTGTAGGGTTTACATGACAATCCTTATAAGCTCCTCAAGGGGGCATCATCAACCTAAATAACTAGAATACAGTTTCCTTCTATAATCAACAACCCATCATATAAATAATATTATTTCCTAACTTATCGGGCCTATTGATTTAACGAATAAATCTCACCCATTGATAAATTAAAAAAATAAATACTAAGTACATGTGCTTGTTATTATATCGGGATTAAGAGTACGTACATCCATAATAATAGAAGTTCTGATATTTTATGCAGTCAGTATAAAAGGTGTTGGTTGCTATCCGGAATATCGTACTGGTTCCCCTGTATAAAATTTTTGTATAAGTCCCGAACCATTCCTAACAACCTATTGTGTTCTTTAGAAATTAAATTTGGAATCACAAATAGAACTTAACATTATTAATTCCAAATTAAACTTATCTATTCTTAGAGGTTTAGACTTGGATCGCAAATGATTCTTAACATTATTAATCCAAATCCACCCATGTTACAAATTTGATTAAATATTTATTTCAGACATTGGCTTCCAGGTTAAACATGGCGAGGCACTAGGCCTTCTTGGGTATGGGATCATCCACAACTTCCTAGACAAAACCTTTTAACGAAATTCAATATTTAATCTCCTTATAGTAACTCTAGGTTTAACCAAAAAGAACAATCGAATCACAAGTTCAAAAAATAAAAGAAACACAAAATCGAAAACATAAATTCGATAGCCTAGATTCATTAGACTCTTCTGTTTGGTATTTCAAGAGATGAAGAACTTTTGGCCACCAACCAAGCTCCAAGGGATGCTAAGAAACAAAGCCTCCTATCTCTCCTTCTTCCTCTAGAAGATTCGGCCACCACCAAGCTCCTTGAGATGAAGATGCCGCCGGCCACACAAGGAAGAAGAATAGGAGAAAAGGAGGAAGAGAGGGCTGGCCACCACCAAGGAAGAGAAGAGAGGAATACTAGATGATATGTTGTATGAGGTGAGGCACCTCTATCCTCTCTTTTATATTCCTTGGTCTTGGCAAATAAGGAAAGTTTTATAAATAAAACTTCCTTATATTCCTTGCCAATGTTTAAGAAGGAAAATTTAATAAAACCTTCCTTATAATTCTTTAAATGGCTGGTCATTTCAAATCCTGCAAACAAGGAAAGTTTTAAACATAATTAAAACTTCCTAATTTGTTTCTAGAAATTTTAAAATAAAAATTTCTCTTTTAAAAATTCCCTTCATGGTTGGTTATAAAAGGAAACTTTTATAAATTAAAATCTCTCTATTAAAACATGTGGATGATTATAAAAAAGAAAGTTTTCTCTAAAATTAAAATCTTCCTTTTAACTACAAATAAGGAAAGATATCAAATCTTTCTCTTAATCTTTTGTAGAAAGCTATATAAGGAAAGATTTAAATTTTAAAACTCTCTTTTAAAACCATGAGGATGGTTACAAAAAAGGAAAGTTTTATCAAAAATTAAAATCTTCCTTTTAACTATAATTAAGGAAAGATATCAAATCTTTCTCTTAATCTTTTGTAGAAAGTTATATCAGGAAATATTTAAATTTTAAAACTCTCTTTTAAAACCATGAGGATGGTTACAAAAAAGGAAAGTTTTATCAAAAATTAAAATCTTCCTTTTAACTACAAATAAGGAAAGATATCAAACCTTTCTCTTAATCTTTTGTAGAAAGCTATAAAAGGAAATATTTAAATTTTAAACTCTCTTTTAAAACCATGGCTTCCACATAAGGAAAGATTTTAAAATAAACTCCTTTTATTTTTTATGTGGCCGGCCACCTAAGCTTGGGCTCCAAGCTAGGGTCGGCCACCACTTGGTCCATCCAAGGCTTATCTTGGTCGACCCTTGCTTGGGCTCCAAGCTTGGCTTGGTCGGCCACCTAAGGATGGGTAAGAAGGTGGGTATAGGTGGGTATAAGACTTTATAAATAAGAGGCTATGACGGGACTGAGAGGAGGAATTGGTTTTGGTCTCCCGATGAACTTGAGCTTCCCGTGTTCGCCCCGAACACCCAAACTCATACCACTAAAGAGTTATTATTGAACTATCGCACCAATCTCATATTACTATATGGGCTCCTTCTTATCATGAGTGTGCTAGTCTCCCTATGTTTAAGATATTGAATGCCCACTAATTAAATGAGTTACTGACAACTCACTTAATTAATATCTAGATCCAAGAGTAATACCACTCAACTTCATCGTCATGTCGGACTAAGTCCACCTGCAGGGTTTACATGACAATCCTTATGAGCTCCTCAAGGGGATATCATCAACCTAGATTACTAGGACACAGTTTCATTCTATAATCAACAACACACCATATAAATAATATCATTTCTCAACTTATCGGGCCTATTGATTTATCGAACTAAATCACACCCTTTGATAAATTAAAGAAATGAATATTGAGTATATGTGCTTGTTATTATATCATGATTAAGAGCACACACTTCCATAATAACAAAGGTCTTGTTATTTTATGCAGTCAGTATAAAAAGAACTTACCTTAAATGGTCCTGCTCAATACACTCAAAGTGTACTAGTGTAATTTTATAGTCAAGATAAACTAATATCAAATTACACTACAACTATTCCAATGGTTTGTTCCTATCCATCTTAGTCGTGAGCTACTATTTATAATTTATAAGGAATTGATAACATGATCTTCTGTGTGTGACACCACACACCATGTTATCTACAATATAAATTAATTGAACAACTACACTTAGCATATAAATGTAGACATTTGACCAATGTGATTCTTTTATTTCAAAATAAATGTTTATAAAAGACTAGGCTTTTAGTATACACTCTAACAAAAAAAAAAAAGGTAGATCCGCTACCTTAGCGGCCCCCCTAGTGCCGGCCCCACGGATATGGAGGGAGGTTCATGCAGGTACACAGGCCATAGGCGCATACACTCTAACAAAAGGAACAACCTCAAATGGTTCTGCTCAAGACACATAGTGTACTAGTGTAATTTTATAGTCAAGATAAACTAGTACCAAATTATACTACCTACAACCATTCCAATGGTTTATCCAAATCCATCTTGGTTGTGAGCTTCCATTTATAATTTATAAGGAATTGATAACATTATCTTCTGTGTGACACCACACACCATGTTATCTAAAATATAAATTAAATGGACAACTGCATTTAACTAATGCAAACATTTGACCAATGTAATTCTCATTTCAAAATAAATGTTTATACAAAAAACTAGGCTTTTAGTATACATTCTAACACCCGCCTCCAATATATCTCGTGCCAAAGGTAATCTCACATAAGGCAACTCGTCACAAAATCAGAGTCCTGTAACAACACCTTTAATTTAGCTACTACCACACATATCAAATAGCTAATCAAATTCTTATTTACCAGGAACCCTAATTCATTTAGTAATCTTGGTTAGCTACTTAAATCGGATCCAACCCGAACCCTAGTTTAAAATCCAACATCTAACCTCACCACAATAAGTTGAATTAGGCTAAGCATAACATTAACTCCATAACTCACATACCAGGATGCACAACTATGAATTCACCATCGGAGAAGCTTACTTCCCGCAATGATGGTTGGAATTAGGCGAAGCTGCTGCCTCCATCTCAAATACACAAATCCATGCTTGTTGGCCAAAATTCAACAAATGCTAAACAGGAGTAGGTAAGGGAAGAAAAGAATGAAAAGAAAGAAAATAAAAGAAAAAGAAAAGTAATAAAAGAAAAATTCAACTTTTCCTCATTTAAATGAGGGAGCCTAAACAAGCTTTCCGTGGCCTAATATTTATCCCCGTTATCTATACCATACGACCTCCGAAAAATTTTCAAAAAATTTCAGAAAATTCTGTTAAGGTTATTCCTCTATTTAACATTATTATTTAATTAATATTTGTTGCCATATTTTACAAAAATACTCTAGTTATATGATTGATGGGGTCACTTATTACACGAAAGAACATGATAATGCACGAGTTGTTCAAAACTCGAGTGTAAGCTTGCTCGCACAAACAATGCAAGTTGCAAGTGCAAAGGATAAAAATCCAATTATAACAGACATGGTGTATTATGATGTGATACAAGAAATATGGGAGCTCAATTACCATGATTTTCAAGTTCCAATGTTTAAATGTGATTGGGTAGAGAATAACACTGGTATTAGAGTTAATGATAATGGTTTCACCTTCGTAAATCTCAAGAGAATGGGATTCAAATCCGACCGATTTTTCTTGGGAACTCAAGCGAAACAAGTATTTTATGTAGAAGACCCTCAAGATCCCACATGGTCTATTGTACTTTCAACTCCAAATAGAGAGTATTTTGAATACATCACTGATGATAAGTTGGGAGATCCTTCAATCCACTGACAATGCTTCACAAAAGGGATACCATCAATGGATATTGACGAAATCGATGACAATGAACCACCCTGCAGATTGTGATGGGATTTGGGTTGACAATGAGAATTTTTAGTTTGGTAACTTTATTTATGGTTTATATATGTGACTATTTACTTAATGAAGCATATGGAACTAATAGCACATTAATAGAGAATTTACAAGATAATGAAGTTACAAGCATATGGAACTTAAAGAAGTTACAGTTTACTGATTTTATGTAAAATATGGATCATAACCTCTGACAATTTATTTTCAACTGGATTGTAAGAATTCTCCACTTTATAGTATTTCTCAAAGCACATTCATAGTATAAAAGAGTAAGACTCTTATACACGCGTCTATGGATGTGAGTGGGATTCAAAAGATTGTTAATGGTAACGCTAACACTCATTATACATAGTGTGATAGGGATTTCGGCTTCCTGGTATTGATGTTATATTTTGTTGGTGTATCTGCATGTCTTTATCTCTACCTAATGCACACTAATTAAACACACAAACTTGTTAGTAATTAATGGATTAATTGTTGGTAGATGTAACTCAGATTCTGATTCTTGCAGAAAGATAACACTAAGGAAAAGAAAGGTGAATAAATTCCAGCTCCTTAATATCTCATCATCGACGCATGCATGCACGTTGACTTCCACAATGCTTTTCCATTGGATATTGTTGTTTTCAGAATGATGCTGTACCTATTTTACTTGGAATTGAGTTGCTATATGACTACTGTATATCTTTGCGTATTCTTCAATACTCTTTTTTTTTAATCTTCAAAGTTGAAGGGGAGAAATACTATGAATGTGCTATTTTCAAAGTTGGAGCTTGTATTCGACTTATATGAACTAATTGTTTGATGCTATGCAGGTTCTCTAAAACAAGGATCCCAAGTGATATTGTCATTGAAGTAGAGGGGCAATTGTTGCATCTACATAAGGTAACCATTCAACAATTTATCCTTCACGTGACTAAGAAACATTTTCTATTTCTTTTATATTGTTTCCATTAGAGAAACAGATTGCCACTGCATCTTAAGAACATGAATGTTAACTATTTCAAATTCCTACTGTTATGACTAGTTTTTTTGACACTATGACCACTAGAAAAAAGGTCAAATCAGCACATGATCATAGTGATGAGATAGTTGAACTAGATAAGAATTCACAAAAAAATGCAAAAGACAATAAGGGTAAAGGTAAAATGGCATTTGTTGCTTTGGATCATGAGGGTGCTGAGGATAGCCAAGAGGTAGGATCAAACAGGATGACCCAAACAACAAGATCAAAAAGAGATCGTACTCAAATGAATAAGCTTGTTGTTCAAAGGGTTCAGTGAATTAAACAAAGTGTGAGATTTAATGAGTATGGAAAGTCAGTGGGGCAAAAGGCTTCTAAATTGTAGGGTTTTATTGGTGTGCTTGCTCGTGAAAAGGTTAATATTAATTACCACTCTTGGAAGCAGGTGCTGGTTGACGTTAAGAACATGATATGGGAATCTGTCAATGTAAGTCACATGATACTTTCTTATGTGATTCATTTTTTTTCTTTCCTTTTATTTATTTACTGAAGATATTTTTTTGTGTAGTTGACATATAAGTTGGACCCAAAATGGAGGAATGGGTGTTTGAGCTCTGCAAATTCAAAGTGGCGCCAGTATAAAACTCACCTCACCAAGACATTCATCCAACCAAATAGAAATAATTCGAACCTTCTAAATAAGGTACCATAAGGGCATTGCATTTCACCTGCAGATTGGAGTAGTTTCATAATTAATCGGATATATTAAGACTTTATAGTAAGTCTTTCAAGGTGATCTTTGTCACGCCCCGGAGGAGTCCTTGTCCAAAGAAATTTGGACAACATCTCCCCTGTACGGCGGACAATCTGAAACTTTATACATCGCCCTCTGGGTCACATATACATCGGCCAACACGGCCGGAACAATAACATATAATAAAACAATCACTCACGCAGTTAATAATTTAACAAACTGAAATAATGATAATATGACTCAAAATCCACCCTACTCAACTACACTCATAAAGCACAAATCCAACGATAAAATCAACTTACCTCTTCTGTCGTCTAGGCAGGCATAAAGTAAAACAAATCCAATTAAAAACCCATCGACAAGTACAATCCATGCAAGCTCCAAGTATCAAAACAAAACAAGTCCAAACATAGTCTATACATAAAGTCAAAAGATAAATAAACATCCTCGTGGGCTGTAGGGGACTAGCAACTGGAACTCTCTCCTGACAGCATCAACCTGAAAATAGTAAATATCCATGGGGTGAGTCAACTCCTCAGCGGGTAACAACTGATATACATAGTAAGGAAATAACATCTAGCACTAATCATGCGTACAGTCTCCTGACGTAATAAAGGTAAATGCAAACTGAAATAAACAGGAGAATACTGTACTAACCAGGACCTGGTACAAGGATAAACAGTCCGAGAGGTATAGAAATCCTGTATGCATGTCAAGCATGGACATCCAACCAATATGCAGCAAATAAATACAGCAAACACAATCACAAGAAATAAATGCATCAATGCGTATGATGCCTATGACATGTCCTGGTCACCCCTACTCTCCAGTCAACCGTCTCACATATGATGGTGAGACCGAGTGGGTAGGGCTGTGACAACCGTGCACTCTGACGTCACTGCTCCTGATGAGTGACAGAGTGGACGGGATGCTGTCGGAGTACACCTATCCTCCTACCCCATATCATAAATGGGGGAGCTCAATGCTCTCATCTCCCGGTACACGATGACGGGGAGGGATCCCTGTCCTGCTACAACGTTGTTGTTAGGACCAAATGTAACGCCCGCCCTCCCTGCTACCCTAAGGGACGGGGCTACGATACTCTACGTATAAATTTTTCTTTTTAAAACAGCGGAAGACTAAAAATAATTTTCATAGTTTTAATAAAACTTTTCTTTTAAATTTCTTTTGAACTATACTATCACATGGCATCAAAATCATAACATCAAATCCAGTGGAACCATAATGTCAAGCCACACATGTTTAGGTATCACAAATCATAAAATACCAATGCATAGTTCTTTAAAGAAACTTTAAGCAGGTTCTTAATTAGTTGCCTAGCCACCGCCACACACATCTTCATTGCCCCTCCTACTGCTCCTTTAGCTCATCCGGCTTTTCCCTTTATCTGTGGTCCAAGGAAAGTAAGCTGTGAGCACTCATGGCTCAGTAAGTTCCTTTCCTACTCACTAAAGCCAAAAATCAGCACATAATCAAGAATGAATCAACAAATCATAATCTCAATTAATCATGGCATAACATAGCATTCTATTCAAGCATATCATGCATCATAATATAATCACAACTAGTCATATCATATCAAGCATCACCATGGCCGAAACATATACATAGTGCATTGCATAAAACATAGCTAGACATGGCATAACAAACAAGTATCATGGTATATCAAAGCATGGCCGAAACATGTATATCAAAGCATCATACTATGGCCGAAACATGTACATCAAGGCATCATCATATCTATGGCCAAAATCTATATATCAGGTATCAACAAATCCATGGCCGAAACATGTCTATAAGGTATAGCATGAACATAACATAATCATACCTTATCATGGCATACCATAATCAAGAGCATAACATGAAACATAGCATAATCATAAGGTGTATGCAATATGATTTTGGAAAACAAGTATCCGAAAAACATGTGTATGTCTCATGATCTTTAAAACCATTTTCTTTTACATATATATACTTGAAAGTAATCTCATCATAAGGGGGATCCCGGCTATGTACCACTTACATATTGCGCGCAACCTTGTCGGTCCAAGGTAGCAAGTCTTGAACCCTACGAGGCAAACATACTAGGCCCTTAGTCCTAGGGGCACTTAGGAGCTCATCCCTAACGAGGTCCTTAGTCCCCGGGGCGCTTATGGAGCCCACCCTTGGTACAAGCCTCTCACAAAGAAAGTAAAGTACATGTCATACATATCATGTATCATAAAAGAATGCATCGCTTAGGCACACATCATATCATAAAAGTATGCATCACTTAGGCATACATCATGTCATAAAAGTATGCATCACTTAGGCATACATCACATCATAAAAGTATACTTCACTTAGGCATACATCACTTCATAAAAGTATGCATCACTTAGGCATACATTACAGCATCAAATCATGCATTTTTAACCACATATCATAACATAAAGCATGCATTCTTTTAAACACTTAGCATATCATCAAAGCATGCATATATTAACTACATATCACATTCTAAAGCATGCACATTTTTAAGCACTTAACATATCATCAAAGCATGCATATATTAACCACATATCACATTTTAAAGCATGCACATTTTTAAGCACTTAACATATCATCAAGGCATGCATTTTTATCCACCTATCATATCATAAAACATGCATGTCTCTAAGCACGTATCATATCATAAAAGCATGCATATTTCTTAAGCACATATCATATCATGAAAGCATGCATATCTCATATCATAAGTCATAAATCACAAGCATACATATTAAGCATAAAGGTGTATCTTGTGAATATCCTATCATAGGAAACATGGTATCATATTTATCTTGGTTTTTAAGCTTCCTAAACCCTTGTGGCCGAAACCCTTTAGAGCTCAATTTAGGTTAAACAC
This sequence comes from Zingiber officinale, assembly GCF_018446385.1. Lineage (NCBI taxonomy): Eukaryota > Viridiplantae > Streptophyta > Magnoliopsida > Zingiberales > Zingiberaceae > Zingiber > Zingiber officinale. Next base: position 93,346,949 of record NC_055993.1, read on the forward strand.
AACATCCAAGCATGTGGCACCTAAATTATCATCATAACATTTTCATAGGAAGCATTATAAACATGATTAACTAAGTTTCTAAGTTCCTCAAGTCCCTAATTTCATATGGCCGAAACCTTAAGGTGTGAAACAAGGTTCCATATGACATAAAAGCATGGACAACTTTAAATCATATTTATAACATTTTTACCAAGGAACAAGGTAAACACATTTGACACATTTGAATTAGTTCCTAAGTTCTTTAAGCCCTTAACATATGTCATGGCCGAAATTTAACAAGTTCTCATTAGGGCTACAAACAAGCATACAAGCATGTGAACTTGGACTAACATTATGTATAAATTCATACAAGGCATCATACAATAGTTATGGCCGAAACATACCCTAGCATCATTTTAGGTCACAAAACAACATATAGCAATTGAACCTTGGCTTTCTACTTATCATATTTCATGTAGAGTGACATGAGAATATTTAATTTAAGTCCTAGGGTTTCTAGGGAATCTATTCCTTCATGACCGAGACATTCAAGGGTTCATTTAGGTCATGGAAAAATTATACAAGCATGTGAAACAATCAACACATTATCCTATTTTCATAAGAAGTACTTTTAACACATTTGGTTTCATTTCTAAGGCCTCTAGGTCTTTTAAACCCTACTTGGCCGAAACTCACAGAATATAAACTTGCTTCAAATAGCCTAAAAGCATGAAAATTTATACAAGTTTCATAGCATGTATAAGGACAAGCATAATGAGTATACATATGAATTGTGTCTTAGGCTTTCTAGGTTTCTTTTTCTCTTTTTCTTTTCTTTTTTTTTTCTCATGGCCGAAACCTACCATTCTTTAGCTAGGTTTTTAAGTGGCCTAAAGCATGAAAAAACCTAAGTAAGTTTCATGGCAAAAGTTACTAAGAAACATATATACAAATTGATTCATGAATAAGCTAGGACCCCTTGTGGCCATACATGTTATATGTCATGCAACTAATTTTTTACACCCTAATTAAGCATGAGGGCATTAAACAACTTTCATATCTAAATAGTACAGAGGTCTTGAGCATATTAAAATTTTGTTTAAGCTTTTCTAAGCTATCCTTCTCATCATGGCCGAAAAACCCTAAGAAGGAGTTCATGAAATTCTAGCAATATTCAAGCATACAAATCCTTTAAGATCTTTGTATTCTATCACATGAGCATGGTTATTTAAATTTAAAGGTCTTCCTAACCCTAAACCATTTCATGGCCGAAACATATAAGAGGTTTTCTTTTAGTTTCAAATATCTTTTAAGCAAGAAAACTAATACAAGATCCTTAATATTTCATAGGAAGAATCTTGTACTAATTTGGTAAAACAATAATTTCCCTAGCCTCCTTAAGATATTTTTGGCCGAAATTCTAGGGTTAAGTACCCCACTGATCAAGTATCATATAGGTATAAAAACATGAAGAAAAACCCTTCTACATAGCATAGAAAATCTATCATGAAATGAAGACTAGTTTTAAACATCACTAGATTTTGAAAGCTCTTCTTGGCCGAATTTTCTTAAACTTGTTTCTAGGTTTTAAAATCCTCATAAAATCCAAAAAGCACATAAAAGCCTTGTACCACAGGTGAGGGGAAGCTTACATCCTTTTCGCTTGTGGATCTAAGGTATGGTGAAGAAGAAGTAGCCTCTTCTTCTAGTTCCTTTCCCTTGATTCCCTTGCTAAGTCCTCCTTGTATCTTAGGTTTTCTTAGGAGAAAACCTTGGCTTGGGGCTGAAGATGGAGGAGAGGGGACTGTGGTTTTCTCGGTGAGGGAGAGGATGAGTGAAAGAAAATGAGAGAAAAATAATTTTCTCTTTTCTTGCTCCCTTTTATGTTAAGGGGGAAGAGGTAGCAAACTTGATTTTTGCTTTCCTTCTCCCTTAGCCTTTTTCTCTATTTTTATTTTATTTATCTTATTTTCCATTTATTCTCACCATTCATGATAAAATAAGGGGGAATGAATCCCCTTAACTCCTCTTTAAAATTTCGGCAAGATCAAAGAGGAAGAGGGAGAGAAAGGGAGGAAGGCAAGTTGCCTTTCTCTTGCTCTTTTCTTATTTTCTTTTGGTTAGCTTTTACTCTTACCTTTATCATAAGTTTCCCTCCTTTGCTATCAATATCTTCTCTCTATCCCAATTGGTTTCTACTAATTAATTCTATGAATTATCATATAAGAGGTTCAAGGTTCAATCCTTGACCTCTCCCTATTTTTATTTCTTTTTATTTCCTTTTTGGTTCAACTCACTTCCTATTATTTCCTAAGGCAAAATCCCACATTCATATATTTATCCTACAAGCTTAGTGGGTATTACAGTACCCCGTACTTCATAAAAAGTTCGTCCTCGAACTTAAAAATAGCTTCGGGTACTTTTGTTTCCAGCATTAAGTAAAATTTTAGCATGTTGATTGAAGTTAGGTTGCTGACTTGAGACGATGGCATAGGCGTTCGCCACGTCATCCTGAGCGAGAGAGTAGACTCTAGCATTGGTCATAGTGGGAGGGGCCTCCAATCTTCCTTGGTTGATTGAAGTCCCTTCTATGGCAGTATGCATCTGGTGAAGCTGTGCAGGGGTGCTCCTATTCTGGTTGTTCTGCGGAGGTAGTGCCTGAGACTGAGTAGGGCAATTTCTTGCCAAATGACCTTCCTTTCCGCAGTTGTAGCACCTTCTGGTGCTTAGGAGACATACTCCAGAATGCATCTTTCCACATGTGGCACACTGAGGAAACTTGGTTTGCTTATTGGCCGTACCACCTTCTGTGTTGTTCCACTGTTTCCTCTTTCCACCTGAGTTTCCTTTCCAGTCGGTTCTGGTATTGTGCGATTTTTGTGCTCCGGTCAGTGCTTGGTTCTTGCCCTTGTTCATTGCTTCCTGATAGTGCTCGGTAATCAGGGCACTACTGACTAGCTCCTCTGCAGTATGCGGTCTATTAACTCCGCCGGCTATGTTCAGAGCTATCTCGGGTCGGAGCATTTTTAATATTAACCGGACCCTTTCTCTTTCAGTGCTGACCAGTTCTGGGCACAGACGTGCTATGCGGTTGAACTTCTTGACGGCTTCGTTGACTGACAGATTACCTTGCCGTAAGAATTCAATGTGCTTGTTGGTTACTTGTATATGGAAGAATTCTTCTAGGAACTCTGTCTCAAAATCCGTCCACTGCATCTGGTTTATTTGTCTTTTCGCCTTTACTCGGTCCCACCACCTCCGGGCATTTCCGGTAAGGCATAACGACGCGCATTTGACCTTCTCGTGTTCAGGCCAGTCCAGTTGTTCCATTATGCCCTCCACGGTCTTGAGCCAGGCTTGCGCATCCCATGGTTCACAGTTTCCCGAGAAGGCTTCTGGCTTAAGCCTTCGCCACTGAATCAGATAGGCCTCTTGTCGGACCATCGGAGTAAGGGCTGCCGGGGGCACTGGTGGAGTTACTGTCTCCTTGGTTCGGGCATTGCGTGTCCTAATCATGTTTATCTAATTAATGACAATAAAGCTAGTGTAAGTGGTTATCATTTTCTAGCTAACCTAACGTATTGTTATATTTGTTTCTATCCATTGGTGAGATTGTTCTGGTATTTTCCCAACCTACCAAGATGCAATCCTAGTCTAAAACTATGACTAAAAATAAGAATAAGGTAGCAACCATGCATCATAAATAAAGCATAAGCAATATGATAAAGCAAAATAAATAGCAAGCAAATAACATGACACAAGCAATAAAGCAAATAAAGCATAAGTATATAACAAGAAATCTAAGCGTAAGCAATATAAGAAAATTAATGAATAAATCAAGCAAATAATATAACACAAGAAAATAAGCATAAGCAATGTAGTAAAGAAATAAAACATAGGCAATATGACAAGAAAGAAAAATAGAGCATAAACATACGCATGTAACAAGAAAATTTAAACACAAGCATATAACCAGTAGATTAAGCATAAACATTCTTACTTGGAGCGGCAGGTAGGAGGCTTGATGTGTGTGTAGTGAGCTGGCAATAACTTTGGCTCTGATACCAACCTGTAACGCCCGCCCTCCCTGCTACCCTAAGGGACGGGGCTACGATACTCTACGTATAAATTTTTCTTTTTAAAACAGCGGAAGACTAAAAATAATTTTCATAGTTTTAATAAAACTTTTCTTTTAAATTTCTTTTGAACTATACTATCACATGGCATCAAAATCATAACATCAAATCCAGTGGAACCATAATGTCAAGCCACACATGTTTAGGTATCACAAATCTTAAAATACCAATGCATAGTTCTTTAAAGAAACTTTAAGCAGGTTCTTAATTAGTTGTCTAGCCACCGCCACACACATCTTCATTGCCCCTCCTGCTGCTCCTTTAGCTCATCCAGCTTTTCCCTTTATCTGTGGTACAAGGAAAGTAAGCTGTGAGCACTCATGGCTCAGTAAGTTCCTTTCCTACTCACTAAAGCCAAAAATCAGCACATAATCAAGAATGAATCAACAAATCATAATCTCAATTAATCATGGCATAACATAGCATTCTATTCAAGCATATCATGCATCATAATATAATCACAACTAGTCATATCATATCAAGCATCACCATGGCCGAAACATATACATAGTGCATTGCATAAAACATAGCTAGACATGGCATAACAAACAAGTATCAAGGTATATCAAAGCATGGCCGAAACATGTATATCAAAGCATCATACTATGGCCGAAACATGTACATCAAGGCATCATCATATCTATGGCCAAAATCTATATATCAGGTATCAACAAATCCATGGCCGAAACATGTCTATAAGGTATAGCATGAACATAACATAATCATACCTTATCATGGCATACCATAATCAAGAGCATAACATGAAACATAGCATAATCATAAGGTGTATGCAATATGATTTTGGAAAACATGTATCCGAAAAACATGTGTATGTCTCATGATCTTTAAAACCATTTTCTTTTACATATATATACTTGAAAGTAATCTCATCATAAGGGGGATCCCGGCTATGTACCACTTACATATTGCGCGCAACCTTGTAGGTCCAAGGTAGCAAGGCTTGAACCCTACGAGGCAAACATACTAGGCCCTTAGTCCTAGGGGCACTTAGGAGCTCATCCCTAACGAGGTCCTTAGTCCCCGGGGCGCTTATGGAGCCCACCCTTGGTACAAGCCTCTCACAAAGAAAGTAAAGTACATGTCATACATATCATGTATCATAAAAGCATGCATCGCTTAGGCATACATCATGTCATAAAAGTATGCATCACTTAGGCATACATCACTTCAAAAAAGTATGCATCACTTAGGCATACATCACTTCATAAAAGTATGCATCACTTAGGCATACATTACAGCATCAAATCATGCATTTTTAACCACATATCATAACATAAAGCATGCATTCTTTTAAACACTTAGCATATCATCAAAGCATGCATATATTAACTACATATCACATTCTAAAGCATGAACATTTTTAAGCACTTAACATATCATCAAAGCATGCATATATTAACCACATATCACATTTTAAAGCATGCACATTTTTAAGCACTTAACATATCATCAAGGCATGCATTTTTATCCACCTATCATATCATAAAACATGCATGTCTCTAAGCACGTATCATATCATAAAAGCATGCATATTTCTTAAGCACATATCATATCATGAAAGCATGCATATCTCATATCATAAGTCATAAATCACAAGCATACATATTAAACATAAAGGTGTATCTTGTGAATATCCTATCATAGGAAACATGGTATCATATTTATCTTGGTTTTTAAGCTTCCTAAACCCTTGTGGCTGAAACCCTTTAGAGCTCAATTTAGGTTAAACACAACATCCAAGCATGTGGCACCTAAATTATCATCATAACATTTTCATAGGAAGCATTATAAACATGATTAACTTAGTTTCTAAGTTCCTCAAGTCCCTAATTTCATATGGCCGAAACCTTAAGGTGTGAAACAAGGTTCCATATGACATAAAAGCATGGACAACTTTAAATCATATTTATAACATTTTTACCAAGGAACAAGGTAAACACATTTGACACATTTGAATTAGTTCCTAAGTTCTTTAAGCCCTTAACATATGTCATGGCCGAAATTTAACAAGTTCTCATTAGGGCTACAAACAAGCATACAAGCATGTGAACTTGGACTAACATTATGTATAAATTCATACAAGGCATCATACAATAGTTATGGCCGAAACATACCCTAGCATCATTTTAGGTCACAAAACAACATATAGCAATTGAAGCTTGGCTTTCTACTTATCATATTTCATGTAGAGTGACATGAGCATATTTAATTTAAGTCCTAGGGTTTCTAGGCCATCTATTCCTTCATGACCGAGACATTCAAGGGTTCATTTAGGTCATGGAAAAATTATACAAGCATGTGAAACAATCAACACATTATCCTATTTTCATAAGAAGTACTTTTAACACATTTGGTTTCATTTCTAAGGCCTCTAGGTCTTTTAAACCCTACTTGGCCGAAACTCACAGAATATAAACTTGCTTCAAATAGCCTAAAAGCATGAGAATTTATACAAGTTTCATAGCATGTATAAGGACAAGCATAATGAGTATACATATGAATTGTGTCTTAGGCTTTCTAGGTTTCTTTTTCTCTTTTTCTTTTATTTTTTTTTTCTCATGGCCGAAACCTACCATTCTTTAGCTAGGTTTTTAAGTGGCCTAAAGCATGAAAAAACCTAAGTAAGTTTCATGGCAAAAGTTACTAAGAAACATATATACAAATTGGTTCATGAATAAGCTAGGACCCCTTGTGGCCATACATGTTATATGTCATGCAACTAATTTTTCTACACCCTAATTAAGCATGAGGGCATTAAACAACTTTCATATCTAAATAGTACAGAGGTATTGAGCATATTAAAAAAAATTTTAAGCTTTTCTAAGCTATCCTTCTCATCATGGCCGAAAAACCCTAAGAAGGAGTTCATGAAATTCTAGCAATATTCAAGCATACAAATCCTTTAAGATCTTTGTATTCTATCACATGAGCATGGTTATTTAAATTTAAAGGTCTTCCTAACCCTAAACCATTTCTTGGCCGAAACATATAAGAGGTTTTCTTTTAGTTTCAAATATCTTTTAAGCAAGAAAACTAATACAAGATCCTTAATATTTCATAGGAAGAATCTTGTACTAATTTGGTAAAACAATAATTTCCCTAGCCTCCTTAAAATATTTTTGGCCGAAATTCTAGGGTTAAGTACCCCACTGATCAAGTATCATATAGGTATAAAAACATGAAGAAAAACCCTTCTACATAGCATAGAAAATCTATCATGAAATGAAGACTAGTTTTAAACATCACTAGATTTTGAAAGCTCTTCTTGGCCGAATTTTCTTAAACTTGTTTCTAGGTTTTAAAATCCTCATAAAATCCAAAAAGCACATAAAAGCCTTGTACCACAGGTGAGGGGAAGCTTACATCTTTTTCTCTTGTGGATCTAAGGTATGGTGAAGAAGAAGTAGCCTCTTCTTCTAGTTCCTTTCCCTTGATTCCCTTGCTAAGTCCTCCTTGTATCTTAGGTTTTCTTAGGAGAAAACCTTGGCTTGGGGCTGAAGATGGAGGAGAGGGGACTGTGGTGTTCTCGGTGAGGGAGAGGATGAGTGAAAGAAAATGAGAGAAAAATAATTTTCTCTTTTCTTGCTCCCTTTTATGTTAAGGGGGAAGAGGTAGCAAACTTGATTTTTGCTTTCCTTCTCCCTTAGCCTTTTTCTCTATTTTTATTTTATTTATCTTATTTTCCATTTATTCTCACCATTCATGATAAAATAAGGGGGAATGAATCCCCTTAACTCCTCTTTAAAATTTCGGCAAGATCAAAGAGGAAGAGGGAGAGAAAGGGAGGAAGGCAAGTTGCCTTTCTCTTGCTCTTTTCTTATTTTCTTTTGGTTAGCTTTTACTCTTACCTTTATCATAAGTTTCCCTCCTTTGCTATCAATATCTTCTCTCTATCCCAATTGGTTTCTACTAATTAATTCTATGAATTATCATATAAGAGGTTCAAGGTTCAATCCTTGACCTCTCCCTATTTTTATTTCTTTTTATTTCCTTTTTGGTTCAACTCACTTCCTATTATTTCCTAAGGCAAAATCCCACATTCATATATTTATCCTACAAGCTTAGTGGGTATTACACCAAAAGTAGCTAGAGTGGGGGGGGGGGGGTGAATATCTCGTCGCGTGCTCGTCGCTCGGCGTTGCTTGTTTCTTCGAAGATGTGCAGTGGAAAATACAGAAACAATCACACACGCTAACACGGTTGGTTTACTTGGTATCCACCTCACAAGAGGTGACTAATCCAAGGATCCACACCAACACACACACCCTCCACTTATGAAAACTCTCCTTTATGGTAACTACCAAGGGCGGAGAAGCCCTACAAGACTCAATACAAGAAGAGAGGGAAAGGATACCAGAAATACAAGCTTACAAGCTTACAATGAGTACAAAACCCTAACCCTAGCTTCTCTTCTTGGCTTTGATCCGCCTCTTGACTTGGAGAGCTTCCAAGATCCTTCAAGAACTGGCGATCTGAGCTTTGTGAGTGCTGTGGAGGTGCTGGCGAGAGAGCTGGAATGAAACGGTGAAGAACTGCCGAAGGAATCGTGCGCCTGCGGCCTTTATCGACGCCAACGGTCGGATCCCGATCGATTCGATTATTCCCAATCGATCGGGGAGGCTTTGGATCGATCCACGGATCGATCCAGAGCGCCTCTGTGCTCTAGAAAAACGCCTAGATCGATCCACGGATCGATCCAGCGCTTATCACGCGAAGCAGTAGCGTCCCAATCGATCCACTGATCGATTGGGACCTCTGGATCGATCCACTGATCGATCCAGAGGCTTTCTGTTCGCTGGGACAGGTCTGGATCGATCCACTGATCGATCCAGAGCCTGGATCGATCCACTGATCGATCCAGCACTTGGTTTTTGCCCAAACCAAGTCCCAAACCTCCCAAACCAACATCCGGTCATCCTTGACCTGTTGGTACATTCTGCCTAGCATTTGGTCACTCCCTTGACCTGCTAGGACTCCCCACCAAGTGTCCGGTCAATCCCTTTGACCCACTTGGACTTTTATCTTCGTGCCAAGTATCCGGTCACTCCCTTGACCTACTTGGACTTCCACCAGATGTCTGGTCAATCCCTTTGACCCATCTGGATTTCCTCGTGCCAAGTATCCAGTCAATCCTTTGACCTACTTGGACTTCCCAACACCAGATGTCCGATCATCCTTGATCCATCTGGATTTTCCCTTGCCTGGCTTCACTCACCAGGACCTTCATCTGCCTAGCTTCACTCACTAGGACTTTCACCTGGCTTCACTCACCAGGGTTTTCCTTCTGCCTGGCTTCACTCACCAGGACTTTCACCTAGCTTCACTCACTAGGATTTTCCTTCTGCCTGGCTTCACTCACCAGGACTTTCACGTAGCTTCACTCACTAGGATTTTCCTTCAGCCTGGCTTCACTCACCAGGACTTTCTTTTTGCCTGGCTTCACTCACCAGGACTTTCCTTCAGCCTGGCTTCACTCACCAGGACTTTCTTTTTGCCTGGCTTCACTCACCAGGACTTTCCTTCTGCCTGACTTCCCAGTTAGGACTTCCCAGTCAAGTATCCGGTCAACTTTAACCTACTTGACTCTTCTTCAATCAATATCTTATTGTCAAACATCTAAACCCAAATCAAGACTCAGCTTGGTTAACCAGGTCAACCTTGACCTGAGGGATGTTGCACCAACAGTTGTGTCACACTAACCCATGAGTGGACCAATGGAGCCCTTGATAGAGCACCTGCTGCAACACACCCTACCTGAATATACCACTAACCCATGAGTGGTAGTGTGTGCAGATACATATAACTGGTGATGTGCTCAATAATAATGGAACAATCTATCACACAGCATGCAATCATGCGAATGGTGCATGACACTAAGCATGGTAATATACTGAACCAATCTATATACATATATGATGTACACCATAGTCAATAAATCATATCAAGGGTACACAGATCAGATAAGGTATCACACCTAGGTCCTGAACATGGTGAAGCATGGTTATATCACTACCCCTAAGCATGTATAATCAGGTAAGTAATAACATGAGATGCAAAACAAGCAATCAACCAAACATGTAACAGGTATCAGGTAGTGACTAACCGAAACAATTAAGAAACATAATTGTTGCTATTTGTTAAATTCACTACTATGCATATCAAAGACATAAAGTCAAAAGTACCCGCCTCCAAATCGAAAAGGTCCAATCGGATAATCGAGATACTCGTCTCGCGTCAAACTCCTGTGTTATCAAACAAAAGGTCTAGTTTAGCTAATTCTATCATACAACAATTAGCCAAACTAAATTCTAATCCAATTAAGAAGTTCTAAATTGGATCCACTCTACATAATCCTATTAACCATGAAATCCACAGGTATACTCACAACAATGCATTTACCTCAATCCAAAACTCACCCAATTTAGCCCTAATTCAACTCATATATATCAAATCCATAC